>NW_022103928.1:25926929-25938058 GCF_000313985.2 Echinops telfairi
ATACTGCACCCTGACTGGCTCGTCTCCTCCCCACGACCCTTCTGTAAGAGGGTGTCCAATCAGCATCACTTTCTATTCGAGCAGTGAACAGGCCAAGCTAAAAAACCACCCAGCTGTGTCCCGTGGATTCTGACAATTCTGACAAACGGTGACCTCATGTGTGGCCACAGGGTTAGTCACAGCTGTGAGCTTTCAGAAGCAGATGACCAAGTCCTTCTTCCACTCTGCCTCTGGGTGGACTCAGACTGCCCACATTCGGGTCTGCAGCTGAGTGTTCAACCATTATAAACTTAGGCTCCTTCTCCTCAGCCCACTGGCCACCTGTCCTGGTGGCCAGGAACCTGTCTGACTAGAAGTAGGACACTCCTCAGGGTGCCACGTGGTGGCCCAGAGGGCAGTGGAAACTTGAGGCACAGCAGCAGTGCCTTCGAAGCCACAGAGGGCCTGCTGGCCCCAGAGCCACTGGGCAGTGTGCTGCCGGTGGTATGTGAATGCTTGAGACCAGGCTCGAGTGGCCCGGGGTTCTCCTGGAAGGCTCTGATGATTGGCATCATGACGGTGTTCACAGTAAGTAAGGGGCCAACACCCTCCAAGGAGAGAAAAGGACTAAGTCAAACGTTTGCCCAGGCCCCTGCCTATCGTTGGGTCAAACAGGTGATTCAAATGATGACACAGGAGGGTAGAGCCAAGGAGGCGTCTGGTGGGAGTCTCAGGGGTATGTTCCTCAGCCCTGCACATGGGGCTGTGGTGGACCTGCTCCCCCCACCAACACAACAGTGAGCCTGCAAGCCTACATATCCTGGGAGAATGGAAATCAATCAAACGCCTGTCCATCCCAGGTAGCCGGCACAAGCATCCTGAAAGAACGAACTTCAGATGAAAATCATGGATAGTTTAAAACAAACAACCAACCATGGATAGTTTAGATGGATAGTTCGCTTTCAAGAAAATCCACACATGCTTTCCCAAGAAGCTTCCGAGTTATGCTGGGCAACTCCAACCAGCAGGGTGGGAAGCGTCAGACCCACCTGCCACGGCATGAACCAGCTTTAGAAAGAGCATGGAAGGATGGCGACTGGGAGCAGACAAAAAGGCGGGCTTCCGCGGCCGCCAACTCCTGCGGATGCACAAGCAGGCTGGACCTCCAGCATGGACTGCTTAGACTGAGCTAAAATAGCTTAGATTGAGCTCCTTCCATTTTAACTTTGGGGCAAACGAAGGTGAAACGCTTGAGAACCAGCCCAGATCAGATTTCTTCAGTGGACCTGAATTGACGGAGCCCAGGGGTTACAGACCTCTCCACCTTTTATCTACTGTATTGCTCAAGAACCTCAATTTCGGTGCTCTAAATCCGTAGTTCTCAACCTTCCTAATGTTGCGACCCTTTAAAACAGTTCCTCATGTTGTGATGCCCGCCCCACAACCATAAAGTTATTTTCGTTGCTACTTCCTAACTGTACTATTGCTACTGTTATGAATGGGGTAACCCCTGTGAAAGGGTTGTTCGACCCCCAAAGGGGTCGTGACCCACAGGTTGAGAACTGCTGCTCTAAATGGTCCTGAAATAGAGTAACACAAACACCTCTTGTGTGGCTTCTTTCAAGCAATGACTAGTTTCTAACAGAGGGCAGCAAGTATCTATATGAGTCTCCGATGAAAATGGATACAACTCCTGTGGAGACTTTTTATACTGCCAAACCACTGCCGCGGAGTCAAGGCTGACACAGAGTGACCCCCTGGGTTTCCAAAACGGTCACTGTGTACAGGTCTAGGAACACCCGTTTTTCTCCCGAGGACCTGCTAGTGCTTTCGAACTGCTGACCAAGTGGATCACAGCCCAACGGGTAACCACGACACCACCAGGGCTCTTAATCTGTACTGCCAGACTATAAATTATACATACAATTTTATATCAGTTTTCACTTTCTATACTTTTACATTTGTCTTTACATAATTAACAACCTGAACCCTGTAAAGCTTGTAAAAATGTCTAACTTGCACACCTTTGATTCTAGTACCCTGTGTGTCTCGGTGTTAGGACTGCCCTACCACAAATACATTATACTACATTATAAACATATATGAACGAATAAGTATAAATATTGCCTTAAATATGTGTATATTCTCTACCTCATCTGCCAGTTATTTTGGTATGCAGTGTGAGGCAAGAATTCTCCCTGATTTAACTTTCTTTCAAATGATTGAGCGTTTGCTTCCACAATTCCTCCGTTATCCCGTGGTTATAAATTCTGTCTTCAAATTTCTACACATCTTATTCTGTTTCATTGCCCTATGTCAGGATCTTCCAAACTGTAAGGTGTAATCGTTATCGTTTCTAAACCCAATTTAATAGAGCATTGCCAGGATTATTGTTGTCTCCCCCGCCCCACCCAATGGAGATGTGATTCACATAAAACTAACCACCTTTAAATGAGTGATCCGGTGACATTTAGTACATCCACAGTGTTGTACAAACACAATCTCTATCTACTCAGAAAACGTCTTCATCACCCCAAAGGAAACCTTATACTCATTAACTGGCTGCTCCCTCTTCCCTGGTCCCCTAGGCTCTCAAACTCACTGCCTGCCACACAATCAAGTCCAACTCAACAATCCTATCGAGGGTTTCCAAAACTGTACCAACCACTAATCTACTTTCTGCCTCCACGTAGTTGTCGGTTTTAGATTATTTCTTGTAAGTGGGGTCACACAATATGTGGCTTTTGCATCTGATTTCTTTCACTTGACAAGTTTTCAAAGTTCATCCATATCAGTACTTTATGCCTTTTCATGCCAAATATTATTCCACAGGATGTACAGGGGTGCGTGAAAAAGAATTGCCAGGTTTCATTGTTGTTGTTGTTCCAACCTCACACATGCATGGGTCGATTCCAAACAACACGTTCCAGGTCTCGGCAATCAGTGTATAGCAGCAGGAAAGCTCTCTCACTTACTGCACGGACGAGTTTTAGCCCCATTGTAACAATGCACCTGCTCATTCTTCGAGGGTAGCAAAAGCTGTCCTAGGAGAAGGTGGCTGGGAAACCCTACCCCATTTGCCATGTAGCGCTGGGCTTGCCATTTCTAACTTCTTTTCATTCCAAAACCTCAAAGAGCAATTATAGAGAGGACGAGTTGAACCCGAGGATGCCCGAACTGCTGCTTTGCAGAACCCTGCAGGGGAGGGCTAGAGACATGAACCGAGGTGGACAGACCTGGATGGAGGACACACTGAGAAAAGAACAGCCTCACAGTTTGATGCTTTTAAGGTTTTTATGATTTCACAGCACTGCTTTACTTACTCTCCTAGAGACCACATTTACTTACCCATTTTGTGATTGACATTTGGTGTATACCTTTTAGCTTTTTGTGAATATTGTTATTATGAACATGTGTGTACATGTGTTTGAGGAAGAGCTTTCATCTATCCTGAGGATTTAGCTGGAAGTAGAATTGCTAGATCATATGGTAATTTTATGCATAACTCTGAAAATTTCCAAACTCTTCCATGGCAGCTGAAAAATTTCACAATCTCTATTTCTTCCATAGTTTGCCCACTTGTGAAGTGATTTCTCATAATTTTAATTTGTCTTTATTATGTTATCTTTAATGGTGTAAGAAAAATATTAATATGATGATTACGGTTATTAACTTGATTCATTTGTATGTATGTGTACATCACACTGAGTTTCAAAATGCATTTTTTTTCTTACAGATTGTGGTATTAAGAGCTTAAGAAATACTGTGCAAGCTATTCCTTTATTATCACTGTAAGTATTTTAACCCACTACCATCAAGTTGATTCTGATTCATTGTGACCTTATGGAGCAAACCTTATAGAACTGCTCCTTAGCAGGGACCTGGTGGTACTGGTAGGTAGCATTGGACTGTTAACTTCAGGGTTGGAGGTTCAAATCTACCAGCTGCTCCTTGGGAGAAAGTTGAGGCTACTGCTTCCCTTCCAAAGCCCTAGATAGGGTCATTATGAGTCAGAATTGATTTGATGGCAGTGGGTTTGGTTTGGTTTTTAAGATTTCTCAGATTATAAAATTTTATAGGTGCAGACAGCCTCATCTCCCTCAAAAGATTTGAACTGCCCCCCTTTCAGATAGCAGTCGGATGCCTAACCACTGGGCCACCAAAGCTCCTTTAACATTTTTCTAGAAATAAACATGTATGTGGTTTAATATCTTATACCCCCCCACCCTTTAGTTTTCAAAATTTTCAGAAAAACTAAAATCAGTTTATCAGCTAAACATATACTTTTGCTATTCTTATGAAGGCTAAATAGAATCTTATAGATTAATTTGAAACTGAATGGCATCTTTATGTTTTCCTGCTCCATAATATGATATGTAATTCCTTCTATTCAGATCATCTTTATGCAGTTACAGGAGTTTTATAATTTATATTAGTCTTGTGTCTTGTTATATATGTTCCTAACTAGTTTGTATCTCTAATTGATGCGTGAATGAGATTTTTAAGAGATTATTTCTAACTGGTTATTGCAAGTGATAGGGAAAATACTGATTGTTGCTTGTTGCGCTTGTCACCAGCATCTATGTAAGTCCCTCATTAGTGTGGTATTCTGCTCCCCGAATGATTTACAGCCTCAGAGATCCATCAGGGCAGCTTTACTCTGTCCTGTAGGGTCGCTATGGGTCAGAATCAACAGTAGGCTTGGATTTTTGTTTGGTTCCAGACTTAGTAGATTTTTTTCTAGTAGGCTCTTGTAATATCTAAAAGTTAGTTTTGCCTATTCCTTTCCTATTTTTAGATATCTTTAAAAATCACTAATTAGAATCTCAAGTTCTATGTTAGTGAAACCATCTTGTTCCTACATTAAACTGTTTCACCACTACACTAATTTGCCATAGGCTTCTAGTAGATATTTTCTATCAAGGTGTAAGACAGTTTCTTGATTCACGTTCCCCTGAAAGTTTGTTAGGAATAGGTTCTGAATTTCCTCAAGCACCTATTGTTTTGTTAGGTTTGGTTGTTTACTTTGGCTGGTTTATTTCCTGCTTTCTAATAAATGCACATTCCTTCTAATACCTCTTTGGCCTTAACCCACCAAAGCTGCTATTCAATAAATGTTTGGGATCTCAGGGATAATAGCCATCTAATTTCCTTTTCATTATTCCCATATTTTTGCCCTTTTGCTCAACATTTTGGGAGATTTTGTTGCCTGTCTTCTAGATGATAAATTTGGTGTTTACTCAAAGCCATCAATTCTCAAGTCAATCGATTTACTCTTCTAAGTCCAATAACCATATTTGTGTTTTCCAGGGACTCTGTTGCTCTGAATCAACTTTTTCCAAGGCATACTACTTTACTATAGTCATGATCTCAACTCTCTTTTATTAATCATTTTATTGGGGGGCTCTTACAAATCTTCTAACAATCCATCATTCAATTGTAGTGAGCACACTTGTTCAACTCTCTCTGAATACACTAACTAACATGCTTTTAGCCTCTCTCCCTTGTTTCCCCAAAGTCTGCTTACTTTGGGAAACTTATTTCGGTTTGCCATTTTACTCCAATCTGCCCTCCTGGATTGTTAAGTGAAATAATTGTTTACAATTTAAACAGCTTCATTCAAAATACCCTAAACTAGCACTCAGCACTCAACTAATACCCAAAACATATGGACCCACCAACTGCCCCACCAGAGAAAGCTATGGCCCTCTGCTTCCAGCTTTGGGAATCCCAAAGGACACGCTATGCCAAAGAGGTGCTCTGGGTCAGTCTCGAGAGCAAGTTGATGGTTGTCGTTTCCTGATTCCATAATACTGTTTGCCTCAAATGTCCGATGGTTCTTTGGTAGTCACTCATATTTACTAGGAAACAGGACTAAGGCATAGTTCCTCTAGCATATCAAGTTTCTTTTCAAGGAGAGTCAACTGTAGGTATCATCAGGTCAATTGTTAAATTGTTAAACATATGTGTTAGAGACTCTTGTGTTAGAGACTAGAAATGCTCCATCTAGTTTCTAAGTTGTAATCTATCTGGACTGAAACTACCAACCTCTCTGTTAGCGGCTGAACACTTCATTATTGCCCCTCCCAGGATCCTCGTATAAAATATACCAGGAGGTACCCCCCCAAAACCAAAATTTTTTTCAAAGCTATGTATTTACATTTTTTTTTACAAAACAACCTTATCCCCTTCAAAGTACTCTCTATTGCACTTAGTACATTTGTCAAATCTGTGATTCCATTCTTGGAAACATTTTTCAAACTCATCTGTTTGGATGGCTGACAGCACCTCCCTCGTTTGTTTCTTCGCCTCTTCTATGTCTTCAAATCGTTGTCCTTTCATGTCCCTCTTCATTTGTGGCAACAAAATGAAGTCCCATGGAGCAAGATCAGGTGAGTAAGGGGTGTGGGGCAAGAGAGGCATGCTGTTTTTTGCCAAAAACTGGTGCACTGAGATGGCTGCGTGAGCAGGTGCATTGTGGTGGTGGCAAAACTGGTCCCGTCTGCCACAAAACAGGCCTTTTTTGTCACACACTGTTAAGCAATCTTTTCAGAACCTCTAACTAGAAAGCTTGATTAACAGTCTGACCTGGTGGGATGAACTCCAAATGCACTAGGAGTCAATATTTTCATCCATTCGTGAAATTGATGGGTGTCTAGAATGAGGTCTGTTATCAATTGATATTTCACCTTTCTTGAAATGAGAAAGCCACTTGTACAATTGCGTTTTTCCCATAGCACTATCCTTGTAAACTGTGTTCAACATCACAACAGTTTCTGCAGCATTTTTTCCCAAGTAGGAAACAAAATTTCACAGCTGCATGCTGTTCTCTTAAATCAGCTATCACACACACAAAAAACGAGGTTTTAGCAAAACCGATTTTACAAAAAAAATTGCTGTGACCAGAGAGAACCTTCCCAGGTGATGCCACTGGGTGCACTAACTCAGATTGAGTTCCTGGATGCTCACCTAGCAGGAAAAATGCATAACTATGAAAGCTCTGCTCCGCCCAGAGCAATTTTGGCTTTTGGGGGGTACTCCCTCTTATATCCATTGCCAATGAGTTGATTACAACTCACAGCAACCCTATAGGGCAATGTACAATGGCCCATTGAATTTGTCTCTAAACTGGGTTCTCTAGAGTAGCAAAATCAGCACAGCTTATAAACGAGGAGAAAGATTTACCTAAAGGAAATAGCTCACACAGTTGTAGAGGCTGATAAGTCCCAGATCTGTGGGTCAGATATCAGGCTGGAGACTTCTCTGGACTCACATCATGGACTACAAAGGGGCTGGCAGTCCTAAGACTGGCAGGCTGCTGGCTCAATTCTCAAGAATGGGAAATCAGATAAATGAGAGCTGGATAAAGGATCCAAGGCAAATAAAAAGCTGGCTACCTTTGCCAGTACATCTATCTATACATGTTTGTTGCAGTTCACAAGCGTAAGAAAAACTCCCTTTCAACTGAATGGCTATTCATAGCAGATTTCACCATGGAAGTAATCGCATTGCTTCAGATCTCATCATGAGGGATGACGGCATCCTAACTGCCAAACCAGAGAATCGTGGCTCGGCCAAGTGGACACGCAGCCTTAACCATCAGCTTTTTGGGCTATCATCTTTACAGAAACAGACTGCCACAACTTTCTCCTGCAGAACAGCTGATGGGTCTGAACCATCAAACTTTCAGATTAGGCAATGAGCACTCAGCCACTACACCAGAGCTCTTTGGGTCAAGTGACAGGTTTTGCATTAGGGTTTATGAGTGGGGAATAGGCAAACAAATGTACTCACCTGCCAAGTCTCTCCTCTCGTGGTGAAAGACTCCAGTAGGCATGGACTACAAAGAGCGTACATCTCCTTCCCAAGTATCTTTCTGTGTTGAGGGTACTGCCTTGATAGTAAGCTCTCCTCTGCTTCTCTCACAGCTTCCTGACCCCGTATTAGGACCCTCCCAAGATAAGACCTTCACTTTCCTTAGAACATCAGTAACCAGTTGCTGTCAAGTAGACTGGCCCATAACAGCCCCATGTATGTCAGAGTAGAACTGTGTTCTGCAGGGTTTTCAATGGCTCTGATTTCTTAGAAATAGATCACCAGGCCTTTCTTCCTAGGCCCTGTGGAGTGAACTCAAACCTCCAACCTTTAGGTTAGCAGCCAAGTACGTTTTATCACCCAGACCTCCCTTTAGGGCACAGTTCTCAGATTTTAGCCAGGGAAGTCATTTTTATAAGTAAATATAATTTCCTAAATAGTACTGCAAGCCCCTTCCTGTTGGTTATTTTTGTTCATTGTATGCTCTGCTTTTAATTCCGTTTTCTTTGGCACCTGTGTCTGGGGTTATGCTATTTTGCTTTTCATTTTCCTTTTGTCAATCTAAGCCCGTTTTCAAATTTCAGGAAGAACTTTTTTATGACTTTTGATTCCTTAAAGGTATATACCTTTTCTAGTTTTCCAACACTGTCACAGACTTTTAAACATACCTATCTTTCATTATGTGAAAAGATTTTTCAAAAAGGGAACTAGATGTACATGCTCATTCTATGTTAGTACAGTTGGTGCTCCTTAATTCCTAAATAAAAGTTCATTTCCAATTTAAGTCATTTTATCCAAATCACTCCAAACTCGTACTTTGCTTCCAGCCGCCACAGAGATTTCAGCTGATGGCACACACCCCCAGTGCACAGAACTGTGCTCCACAGGCTGTTCAGAGGCTGTGACCTTTGGAAACAGAGCGCCAGGCCTCTCCTCCCACATGCCCTGGGGTGGACTCAAACCGCCAACCAAGTTAACAGCCAAGGAGGTAGTGGTCTGTGTCTCCCAAGGTCTCCTCATTCTTTGCTAGGGGAATTGAAAAAGCATTCTTCTCCACCCTTGCTAATCGGTGAAAAAACAGGCTTTTGCCCTGTCAAGTCCATTTAAAAAGTGGCTACAGACCAGTTTGACAAGGTAAATTCCATGAAAGACTGGCATTAAGCCACGTGTTTCCAAAGTGAAAAAAAAAAGCATCTGTGTAAGGCTTGAGGAAAAAGGCAAGCCAAGAGGAAGAAGGGGTACATTCAACAGATTCGATGGGCAGAAGACTTACAAGGGATCAAGAGTTTGATCCAACTTTTTAAAAGTTATAAGTAATCTAGGGCCCCTGGGAATGTAACCTGAGTTTCAGACTTGATTGAGTTTCTTTAAAAGTGTAAACCTCAAATGTATTGCTTTTGACAAGTGATCTCCATAGCCAATGCCAAGTCAACAGGCATTCCAGGGTGCGAAATGTGAAACCTTTAAGAAAGCAAAAGAAGATGAAGATGTGGCCCTTGTTTTTTTATAGCCCAGTCCACACCAAACCCACTGCCATTTTTCCACCGGCTTCAGACTCATAGCAGCCTGACAGGACAGAGGAGAGACGCTCCATAGGGTTTCCATGGGTACAATCTTCACGGAAGCTCACTGCCACGTCTTCATCTCACTGAGCAGTTGGTGGGTTGGAATCACAGCTAGCAAGCAAGCACTTACCCACTGTGTCCCCAGAGACCCTCAATGGAAAGAGTAAGTGTGCTTCTCTCCGAATTCATTTCCACAGTAAGATAACAGATAACAGGAGGTGGTTTAATGTCAAATGTCAATTCTTTCAGCTTGTAATGAATTGTCAAGGTTACTCACAATTATACTTGGGGTTGGGGTATTGAGGGAGGTGGCTATCCAAAAAATGTTCCCGTTAGTTTATATGTTAATAGAAGTCTTAAAAGTAATCCAGAAAGCGCATACCACAATAGATGCTTACAGATCCAAGCTTGGCAGGACAACTATTGTTTGGCTCATGCAGATTTTTTTTTTAATCTAGAAATTGCACATTAATGTCCGGGTTTCCAATTTGTTTTGAACAAGAATAAAATTGAACCCATCCAGCTCTACAGTCCCACAAACAAGCAGCCAGCTGGAGCTGGTGGTGTGCTGGTAAATGTTTAACATCTGGCTTAGTAGGGAGAGAGAAAAAAAGCATCCTCATCTCTAGCATTTGCCATGGAGTAAATACTCCTACCGTGACTGATTCCAAGCTCTCAGCGTGAAGTCAGTCCCGGGATGCACATGTGCAGTCAGTTCTCCCAAGCCAGCTCCTACACTGCTGGCCACTGCTGAGTGGCAGCAGCCCTTGAAGAAGAGCTATGCTTCCCAGTTCACCTACAGGGCTCCCTATAGTCTTACGTGTGGCTGCTTCACTCACTAGCCACCAGCCAGCCCCACCCCCTTCTGTCCCTTCACCCCAAGACCTCTGGATTTAGGTCTGATGAAGTACTGTATGACGGCTGATAGAGAGGAGAGCAACATAAGACGAGCTTCAAAGACTTGCAACAAACAATGGTGAATGGTACTGGGGATGTTTGGCCACAATCCTGATTAAGACACTGGTTCTCAAGATGCAGAGAGAAGACAGCCCTGGAAGGGGATTGCTGTAAAGGGGAGATGTTATGGATTCAATTGTGCCCACACATACACCACACACCTCACCCCTACCCCACCAAACACGCAGTGAAATTCTGGTCATCTGTACTCACGGATGTGATCCTACATCCTACATCCCAGAACCTACAACCTACTGGGGTTTTCTTTTGTTCTACTGAGGAGGCCATGACAGAGGAGGGTGGGTCCTTTCTGGGTTATAAAAAGAGAAAGAATAGATAGAAAGACACTGAGGAAAGAAAAACAAAAGAGCTAGATGCACGCACAAGTTCAGCAATGCCAGGGAGTACAGGCAGAGTCCAGGCACTAGAAGAGAGGCCCACCAGCCAGGGTTCAGACTGGGGCCCCAGAACTGGGAGAAAATAAACTTCTCTTTCTCAGAGCCACTCGTGATTATCTCTGTTAGAGTAGCATTCCTAGGTGACTAAAGCAGGTAGCACTGAGGAAGCAAAGTACCACTGACAAACAAGAAATACTTTACCCAAGGATTCTCGGCTCTGACATTTTAAACAGAACTCCAAGCAATTTTAAAATAGCTCATGGGGATTTCATACATACGGTCATAAATTTCAAGCAATGTTAAAATAGCTCGTGAGGATTTCATACATATGGTCATAAAGTTGTTTAACCTCCATGATGCATCCTAAATAAAATGCTCTGTGAACCTCCTATTATAGGATGGGCCTGCTTTTCCT
>NW_022103928.1:25938923-25961068 GCF_000313985.2 Echinops telfairi
CAGTAGGAACCTCGCAGCCACTCCATGGAGACAGATGTGGCAGTCAGCTGCTGTAAATACTCATGGCCTTGGCAATGCTATGAGGTAGTTCTCAGTCCTACAGAATCAAGTAACCAGCAGTAGATTTGGGGTTAGTGCGAGAAAAGGCTCAAAAGGTACCTACCACCACCGAAAAAGACCATCAGGGAGCAGAGTGCATCTTTGGCCCTGGGCTGAGAACTCAAGGAAAGACTGATGCTTAGACATGTGGAGATCTCCAAGGATCACCAGCCCCCTGCCCCCGCCCCCAACTGTGAGACGGAGACAAAGCCCTTCTCCCAGAGCTGACAGAGAAAGCCATCTCCCCTAAAGCTATTGCCTTGAACAGTGAGAGAATAAGTTTCCTGTTTGTTACAGCAAATAAATAAATAGTTAAATAATAAAAGACAAGACGTTAAGCCTTTCAATTATTTAAAAGATCCACCTGCAGCTGGCCTTGCTGGATGCTGGCTCTCATGAAGCGATCTCTGAAGATATGAGTGCTGTAGCAGAGTGTGGGGAAGAGACCAGATGGTGCTCAGCTAACAGAAAGAATAGCATCTGGGGTTTGAAAGGCTCGTCTTTAGCAGCTATCCAAGTGAGGCATCAACCAAATCCACATGGAAGAAGCACACCAGCCTATATGATCTAAGCACTGTAAATGGTAAAACCCCAATCTGAAGGAGGGAATATCAGAGCTTAAATTCTGAACACTCGGTTTGCAGAAGGCTATGGATGACAGTGGAAGGTCAAAAGCCATTTGCAGGGTCCTCACATGGATTAAGCCTCCGGCGAATCCCTTCTGACCATAGTCCAAGGATGTAGACAGCTTTGCTATCAGACAGAGCACTGTCAAGTCAGTTATGGCAGATGTGGTTAAGTTAAAATGGGATACCTTATTATGTGATCACCCTTTTGACCCATTTTAAAGTTGCTTCGGCTTTTAATGTTTTCTGCTTTCTCTTTGAGGTCTTTCTATGTTTTTTCTGGTCAGTGTTGTTGGGTTTATTTGCTTGTTTTCTGTGTTGTGTATGACTCTGCGTATGAAATCCAGGATCGGTGAGTCTAGAGAGACAGTAACTGGATGGATAATTACTGGAGACATGGCAGGGGAGGATGGGGGAGGGGATGGGGAGCTAACAACAATGAGCGCAAGAAGAAAATGTTCTGAACTTGATGGCGGTGACGACTGTACAACTCTTCTTCGTATGATCAAATGATTAAATTGTATGATATTCAAAACAAAAAAAAGTTGCACATGCAGCAAGTGAAGGTGATTTTGGTAAAGAATGTGTTGCCAGTAGGGGCTTGGGCAATTGTTTCCAAATGAGGGCACATTTGATAACATGAAAGGGCAAGTACTAGTCATCTGAGAGTTGGACATTTGGAGTCCGGGCTCCACCTGTGCAGTACACACATAAACCAGAAACACAGATGCTGACCAAGTATTACAGGCTATGTGTACACTGCCCTGTTACACGCCTGATTGTGCAATTGCTCTGTACACAGGAGACATGAAGTGCTTGCATTCAGGAAGCTGTTGTGTTGGCTAGATCCCATTCTCTGAGCAGGATGTCTGCACTCCTTCTATTATTATCTGTGGGACCACGACAGATGTTGCCTGAACAGATGTCATGTGGCACATACTGCGCTACAGGAAAGCATGGGTTTCTAGCAAACTAAGACCCATCCTCAAGTGTTTAAAGAGCTCTTCTGTGGAAATATACATTTTCAACATCCATTATGTTCATTAACAAGCCATTATTTTCAGCACCCACTTCTAACATTTATCATGCTAATTTGAGAGAAAACGATAAAAATAGCGGAGGTAGCTGGAGTAGCTGGAGCATAGCCCCCTCTGATCGAATACCAGGTGTCTACCGCAAGAGGCAGGTTTTGATCACAGGTGCCGATGACATCTCGAGCAAAAATGAAAGCCCGTTGCCAGCAGAGCGATTCCAGTGTAGGGTGACCCTGCGGGTCACAGTATCGGGAGCCCGGGGGTGTGGTGGGTTTCACACGGCCAGCAATCTGAAAGCCCAGCAGCTCCTCCGAAGACAGGTGAGGCTTCCTGCTCCTGTAAAGAGGTACAGCCTCGGAAACCCAGGGGGCAGTTCTACCTTGTCCTACAGGCTCACGATGAGTCGGACTGCACTCAATGCCAATGAGCGAGCAGCAAGCGAGTAAAGACACAGTAGTTCCCTTCCCCACGGAGTCCCCAAGGCTGTGATCTTTACAGGAGCGGGCTGCCCAGTGTCGACAGGCTGCTAGGTTTTGAACTGCTGAAGCACCTTCTGGTTAGCTGCCCAGAGCCTGTCTGGGATACCGGGGCTCCGTCATCAAGAACAGAAGAGGAGAGACGTCTTATCAGAGGGCCAACCACATGTCCAAAGAGAATAGGGCCAGGTACTCCCAACCAGCAGTTGAAAGCTAAGATAAGGACACAATAGCCCATTTAATCCTCACCAATTTTACTCTGAAAGTGGATACTGTCGTGTCGTGTTTCTTACCGGAGGGGGGGGACTGACTGAGCCTTAGCAAATGAAAAGTCTGCTTACAAAAAGCAGACATTACATTTTAAGGACGTGCACTTTCCAGTCAGCCAATTCATTAAGAACTAAACTAGAAAGCAGCTCATCTTTAAGAAGTATGAAGTGTTTGGGGCTTAGGAAAAGAACACTCGCCATGCTCCACATAAACCACCACCTTTGCAAATGTCGTTTGTCAGGCCAATTTATCTTGAACGAGAACATTTTAAAGCACAGAGGAAAGGGCTTCAAAAAGTTTGTTTGTGTGGGAAATGGTACTAAATGATACAGGAATTTTCCTACGAACTTTCTTTTTGAGGTTCTTGATGCTTTAGTCTCCCGCTACACGTTTCTGAAGTTGAGTGTCCTCTCCCGGTAGCTGCTCTCTCTCTCAACCATGCAAACAGAAGTTTCACGATTATTCTCCATGATGATGGATACTTGTAACGACATGAAGGATCCTGAATGATTTTTCCCCCCATCTCTAATTCTCCGCTGGTCAAGAAGTCCACCAATCCACACACACCTACGTAAACTTTGAGAGGTACGCAGAAACACCTTCCCTGCAGGTCCCACTGAAAGTAAGCCACAAAGGCAAGGCCTACGAACAGTGAGTCATCCAAGGCCTGGCATCCCAACAGAACACTTCCTGGCACTTGAAGATACAAAGCTCGTATCTCTGAAGAAAACAGCCAAAATTGACAGCATACAGCCACAAGACCATGCGCAAAAACACACAATTTCATTATATGCAGGGGCCAAGGTAATAAAGCATTTTAAGTCGACTGACTCCCACTTACGTTTCTCATCATCAGCATGCACCAGGGATGCTGCCCTGGACAAAACATCCAGTGGAGTCTCCATTTCTGGCTGGAGCCTAAAAGAAAAAAGAAAAAGGAAATCAAAATTGTATTTATATATATGATATAGATAAAGATAATTTTAAAGTCTTTCTCACTTGAGTAAGAATCACGATCCCCAGGCCCTCTCCTGCCCCCTGCCCCTATCACCATTCTCCTGAGTATAAAATTCTCCCTATCCTGGGAAGAAACAGAATAGGCTTGGTTCAGGAAGAGAGAAAAGGGTTAAACTCTTTTCTGCTCACTAAAGCAAACTTTGCCAACTCCAGGAAGCCGTTCGTGTCAGAACTAAACGAAGAGCTATTATGAATATTCATGCCCGCGTTCTTTGTGCGTATAAGTGTTTGTGTGCATGGATACCCTGTCTGTACAGACATACTCAATAAAATCAGCATCACTACAAGACCTAAGTGGTGTGGTGGTTACTGTTGTTATCCTTGGGGTGGGGGTGGGGCTTGTTTGTTGTTGTGGGAATGACCAAGATTGAAAGAGTCTGCTCCTTCGCCTCAGTCACTGAGAAACTGCCAGTCTCATCAGGAAGTCAACCTGTGCCCTAACTACGTAGGTGTGGCAATTTCACTTGCGAGTGCAAAGGCATCTCCAATAGAAATCTTTGTCTTATAATGTCGGGTTTTGTAGTGAACTTGACTCTCACCACTACCCCCATCACCAATTGATCTACTGACATGCTACTGAAAGACACCAGGCTTAGGGGATGGTTTTTGGAAACTATCTCCAACTCCACGGCCATCGAGTTGTTTCTGACTCATAGTGGTCCGATAGGACAGGGTTGAACTGCCCCTTTGGGTTTCCAAGGCTGGGAATCTTTACTACGGGAGTAGAAAGCCTCATCTTTCGCCCAAAGGGCGGCTGGTGAGTTTGAATTGCTGACCTTATGGTCAGCAGCCCAATGTGTGGTCACTATTGCAAAACAGTCCAAGTTGAAGGAAAATCCTAGAAAACCAGACTGCTCTCTTGCCCAGTTTCCTTTGTCCTTTGTTCTTGGTGCCTTCCAGCAGGACCACATGTGAGGTTAATGAGTGGGGACTGACCAGAGGGAGAGGGATCACCGGTGGCCTGAGGGAAGTTGATTAAGCCTCAGGAGGCATGATGAAATCTATCGGGGCCATGTGGAGAAGCTGATAAAGAGCCAGAATCTAGGGCCCAGCTGGGCTTCCTGGTTGGCAAGAACATCTGTTCTCAGGAGGGTAGTGGAACCCCTGGGAACATGGAAGCCCCACCTGAGGGCCCCTCCCAGACCTCATCCTATGTGTCTCTTAGGGGCTGTCATAAATCTGTAGCCGTTAAGTGTGATATACTCTCTGTGGGATTCTGTGAGTTAGTTCAGCAAAGCATTGAACCCAGAGGGGAGGGGCCAAGCAGCAAGTCAGAAAATAAGGGTGTTGTGTGGGGTCCTTAGCTTGCAGCTCTGCAGTCCTGAAGTAGTGGGAAGGGCGGAAGGGCAGAAGTCTCTGGGGTTTCTTCAAGCTTGGCTAGGGTATGCCTCTGAGCTAATAGGAAAGACAGGGACTGGGTAACTTGTGAGCCGGCCCAGCTCCAGGTAGCCAGAGAAGGGGTCAAAGACAGGGAGCCACCTGGGTGGCTGGCAACTTGTACAAAAAAGTGAGGATGAAATGTGAGGGCTGGATCAATCACGTTAGGGACTGGCTTCACAGCGACCCTTACCTTGCTGTTGGCAACAAAGACGGGATTTGCCCACTTTGCCCCTTGCTTAGTGTACACACACATACCACCACCACCACCCCAACTGGGAAACACAAAGTCACAGTACTAATTAAACAATGGTAAAAGCACCTTCTTAAAATGCACTTTCTTCAAGACTCTCAGCATTAAGAGCGTCTGCCTTGATCATCACGCCCTTTCAAGAACTATCTCTATAGATCACACTGGCAACAGCCATTCCAAAGATTAGCTAGGAATCTTGAGAGAGAGAGAGAGAACTCAGAAAAGGAGGGTGAGGACAGGATTTAGTCAGTCACTAAATTGTTGAAATGCTTGAATTGGTGTATGTTCTCAACAACAACAAAAATGAAAAAATATTTCAAACATACTCAGCATTTTTAAAGCATTTTTCAACTACTTTACAAAACCTGGTAGACTCGCTTTTCTTTATAACATAATATTCTTTTTTTTTTCTCTCTCTCTTTTATTGTTTGACATTTTTTTAAAATCAATTTATTGGGGCTCATAAAATTCATCGCAATACATAGATCAATTGTGTAGAGCACATCTATACATTTGTTGCCCTCATCATTCCCAAACTTCGCTTGCCTCTTGGGTTCCCGGAATCAGCTCATTTTCCTTTTCCCCCCCCTCCCCCTCCCTTCCACTGCCCTCCTCCCCCACAACATAATATTCTTTATAATACTTGGAGTTCAAGCTTCCAAAGAAGCATCCATCCTTGATCTTACAATATGCTTTCATTCCATAAACATTCAACTACTAGGTGCTAAAGGGGATAAGTGGTTATGTGTTGGGCTGCTAACTGCAAGGACAGCAGTTTAAAACCACCAGCTGCCCCTCAGGAGGAAAAGGAAACGCTCTATTCTCATAAAGAGTTACAGCCTTGTAAACCCACAGGGGCAGTTTTGCCTTTAACAGGTGTCTGCCTTGTGCATTGGCCACTTTTTAACCAGAAACATCTCTTAGGGATCAATTTAGGAAAGACTGGCTTAAGGCAATATGTGCCACGTGTCAAAACTTAGGCTCTAAACCAAGTACTATGGAAACATGAAAGGTCACAATCTTGGAACCCCTAGGAAGCTGAGGTCTGCTGTGCACACATGGGGTGGCCGTGAGTCAGAACGAACTTGACAGCAACTAGCAGCAGCAGCAATGGAAAAACAGATGGCTTGTGACAGGTTTTGGGGAGAAAATAAAATGTGAGCTGGGCCTCCATGAGAAATGAATAGAAAAGTAACCCAGCAGGAAAGAACATAAGCAAAGTCAATTTAAGAACAGGCTTCCCAAATCCCTTAGAAGACAGCAACGGGGACAGGAAGTAAGAGACAAGGATGGAGATTTAGATGGAGGCCATATCACGGAAGAGCTAAGGGCTTTGAAGGAAGCTGGTCTTGATTCTGCGTGAGCTAAGGAGGGACCGAAATCTTTGAGTAGCAAAAGAACTTGGCTGTAGATGTGCACTACTGAAATTATTCTGGTGGCACTGTGTAAAATGGAGTAGAAGCAGGAAGTTAAAAAGAGAGCGGCCCATTTCAAAGTACTGCTGGATGGCAGGCAGATGAGCCTGCGGGCCTTTAGCACTGGAGCAGTGAGGATGAATAAGCACTATAGAGAAGGGAGCTTGGAAGGTCTCTCGCTATGAGAGGAGAGTCAAAGAAGGCTCTAAGGGGCGGGAAAGGCAACAAAAACCTGTTGTCCTGGAGCTGGGTCTGACTCACAGCAAAACTACTGTACCCTGTAGAGTTTTCAATGACTGGATTCTCCTGAAGGCATCACCAGGCCTTGCTTCCAGGGTACCTGTGGGTGGACTCAGACGGCCAACCTGTTGGTTAGCAACTAAGCACTTAACCATTTACCCCACCTGGGAAAGCCTTCCGGAAAGCAAGGATGTCATGAACCAAATAAAGCAAATGAGACATAGACAGATGCGTAGAGTGACAGGCATAAGAGAAACAATGAAGGGCATTCACATTCTTCTTTGTTTAACATGGAAAAGATGATCTCCTGAGAGGAAAGATTTGTGAAACCTTCGAAGGCGGAGAAACAAAGGGAAAGGCTGGCTGAGCCATGCTCACGAACCCAACTACCCACTTTCTCTGCAGCCAAGCCAGCTTCCTAGTCAGGCAAGATTGGGGCTTACAGGGTTTGCGTTTTGATTACGCAAAGGCTGAGGAGCATTTCTGCTCCATAATGCAGCATTTAGATTCACAACTTCTTAAATCAATTTCCCTATAAAGTTGAAAGACAATGCTTTCCAATTGCTAAATGCAAATATACAGTCATGTACCACATAACGACCACTGGGGCAACATCTGACCACATGCCACATGTCCATGATCCCAACCCCCCATACAGCCAATAATATTAAAATTTAATGGGCACTGATAGCACCAAAACTGTAGTATTAGTAGTGGTATTACTATATTATGATAAAAATAGTTTAGTGTACCTGGAACTGTTTCATTTAGCATTTTATCATTTTGTTTTGTGATTAGGAAAGTATACTATGTACTATAAATTAAGACAAACATTTAACTAACTGGTGTTAGATATGAACCGTATCTGTTTCAGTTTATGTAAAAATAGACTTAGGGACAAAACGCATTCACAATCCAGGGACTTATGTATTTAATACAATGTTCACACAATGCCCACATTACGTCACATCCTACCTGGTGGTATAGTGACATGCATTGGACTGCTAACCGCAAGGTCAGTAGTTCGAAACCACCATCCACTCCAAAGGAGAAAGATGCGACTTTCTATTCCTGTGAAGAGGTACAGTCTCAGAAACCCACACTGGCAGTTCTACCCTGTCCTATAGGTCACTATGGTACAGAATCAACTTGATGACCATGTGTTTGGTTGGTTTGGGATTGTGGACATTACACAGCATGTAACTGTATATTAATAAGTGAATAAGTGCTTCAACTTATGCTATGTATAGGAGCAAAATGTTCAAATTCCACGAACACAGAGGCAGATCCAGAGTTTTAGCCCAGTAAAAGGCATAGATCACTCCCACTTTCCACATTAGACTTATCATATGAAACCTTCTCACACTTTCAAAACAAGCAAAATCGCATTAAGCACAAAACCAATTACCAATAGTTTCTATAGGAAATATTTTTGTGCATTCTCAGAGCCTACCAGCTCATACCAAATAGCATTTGATGCTGTGTCCTCAGGGAAAGAGCGTGGCCCCCTCAGGGATGAGGGAGGGGCTGACAACGACCCCCAAGCCCTGCTCTGGGTGCCAGCTGCCTCTTTAACTCCCTGCAAAACAAACAAAACGCTGGTTCCACTTTCCACCTCTTCATAAAAATGAAAGTCCTCTTTGAATGTCTTCCCACTGGCGAACACAGGTATGAGGGTAGGTCTTTCGCAAAAAGGAAGTGGAATCAAGCCAGCTTTAGAAATGTGGTAACTCTTACATTTAAATTTACTGAAATACTATGAAGTCGCAACTCCAAGAAATGTATGTTCAAAGCGGGCAGATAAGAGATGAGGCATTGAAGGTCCATCTACAAGACACCTGCCGTCTGCTGCTATGACGGTGTTATTAAAACCAACAACCTTTTATGATACCATTGTTCAGCAAAATGCTTGGGGAGGAAATGAGGAGAAAGGACTCTCTCCGCTTTTTCCTTTACGATCTTAAATGGTAGAGGGTAATAACAAACAAAAATTTTAAACACCAAAAGTAATAAAAAATGTTATACTACAATGCCTACTGGGTTGATAAAAGAAAGCAGATCGTTGTTGGGTAAAGGGTTTATCTTGTGATCGCCTCTTCTGGTTGTTTAGCATGTGTGTGTGCACGTACATGTGCACACATGGTTGCGCTTCAACGGCTTCCTTCCCTGGCCCTCCATGTCAGGTAGTCTCTCCTCTCCTGCTCCCCTTTCTAACTTACAGGGATGCACTGTGTATGCCTGCTGGGTGCTGGGACCCTGTCTTATCCCCAGAATGTCTTACGGGATCAACAGTCTAAGAAGAGGCATGGAGGCAGAAATTAACACCTGGCGAGCGAGATAAAGGCCAGCTCAGTTACATTAGAGAATCTATGGGAGGACACAGGAGCTCCAACTGGAAGCATGAAGTGGGTGGGTTTAGGAACCAGCTGAAGGCCAACCAGACAGGTCTGCACTGAAATGTAGCAGGCAGCAGATAGGCATTGCCAGTCCCTGCACAGGCAGGGGCACAGGTTAATGCTATTTCCGTTTAGAAGTTGTGTATAGGATGGTTTGTCTGGAGAGGGTGACATGGGGCATTACAGGAGGCAGGTCAATTAGGCAGCTTGAAGTAGGAACCAGGTGTGAGATAAGGCTGATGCAATAATCCAGGTGGAAGAGAGGTTCAGGACCAGGCATTATCTAGCCACAAAGAAACTAGCCAAAGAAGATAGATGATAAAAGTAATAAAAAAATAAATTTTAAAAAAACTTTTGATTTTTACATTTTGTACAGAATCCACAGTCCAACAGATTCAAAAAGCAAATTAATAGAGTATTAAAGGCAGGGTCCTAACTACACAGAGAGGTAAATTAGCCTAATACTTATTTAAGAAGGTGATCTTTGGAACTCAACCTAAATTTGAATCAGGCTCAGTCACATCCTGTGTGTGTGACTCTGATAAGTGATTTGATTTTACCTTGTGTCCATTTTCCACATCTGTATGTAAATGGGGGTGTTTCTATTCCCTTGTTCACAGAATGCTGGAGGCCCTGGGTGTTGTTTGACTGCTAACCGGAAGGTTGGCCATTCAAGTCTACCCAGAGGGCTTCAGAAGAACTCACTGCCATCAAGGCGATTCTGAGTCACAGGGAGCCTACAGGACAGGGTTGAACTGCCCTTGTAGATTTCCGAGACTAACTCTTTATGGGACTGGAGTGCTCTGTCTTTCTCCTGCGGAGCAACTGGTGGATTCAAACTGCTGGCCTTTTGGACAGAAGCACAACAGGTAGCCACGACGGCACCAGGGCTCCTTTTGAAGAAAGGCGATTTACTTCTGAAATATCCCACATTGAAAACTCCATGGCCCACATTTCTACCCTGACACACATGGATCGTCCGAGTTGGAACAGCAACCAGGCTTTTTGTTTGGCCCAATTTGGCTTGGTTTTTCATGGAAATTTTTTTTTTATATATATAAGTGACTCCCCTTTTTGCATATTATCTGTCAAAACAGATGCAGATATATAAAGTAAATCGCAAATATTGTATTTTTTTTCCTCTAAAGACACACTCACCACGAATGTAGATATACTTGGGAAAATTTCTCTCACTAAACCAATGGAAACAGACCTAAATGATGAGAGAAATTAGCATGAGAGAAAGAATGACAAGGGAAAGTGGAGAAGGGAGGCAGCAAGCAGCATGTGCAAATCACCCAGGGCAGACAGAGCTGGACAAGTCAATATGGAGGAAAACTGGTGCAACTGGATGCCATAAACAATGGGGAGGGGACCCAAGTGAGGCTGGGAGAGGCCACAGACCAGCACATGTGGGCTTTGTAGGGCAGGACAGAGTGAGGATGCTCTGTGAGAGGCCGTGGGGAGGTGTTGAATCGTTTTAAGCAGAGGAAAGGCATGACCTGGTCGTTTCATACAGGACCCAGAATTGATTCCAATTGCCTCAGGCATAGTCAATGCAATGAACCTAGAACAGATCCATTTTTTTCCATTTTGAGTGATTAAAATGATAACCAAATGCTACGTTTTAGAGGTCAAAGCCCTAAAATCAGAGACTCAGTTTCAGGAGCCTGATATGAGATTGAATTGTTGCCAGAACGGTAGACAGCAACACAGCTGCAGACAGCAACTGTACACAGCAACACAGTGAAAGCACCAAGGCCGGCTACCATTTGAGCTGGGCACCATTATTTTCAACTCAGCTCATCAAGAGATTTGGTTGCTATGCACCAAATTGACTGCCTGTGTTTTTTCAAAGGGAGATTGGATTTCCAGCAAGGTTTCAAATCATAATCTTTCCCATTCCAGTTACTGTTCCAAATTACCAACATTTTGCATATTCTGATCTGTCCTGGTTGTACCTCACCAGTGGAAACTGAACCAATCGGACCAGTTTGAAGCCCAGCTTCATATGTTTCATGAACCATAAATTATCTGTTACCTTTTACAAAAGAAGGTTATGTAACATCTGGAAAATAAAGTACCTCCTACCAATGCCTTATGTCTGTAGTGAATTTTGCATTGTAATAGCGATGACCACAAATATCATCACTTCACATGCAGATACCTAGAATATTATAACATCATCAAAGCGAGAAGAATGCCATTCTGGAAGAAGACAAAGTTCCCTGTAAAGGTCAAGAGCAGATTACCCCAAAAGTCAGGTCAGAATGGGCTTATTTATGCTTACCTAACTAATTCAGAGTAAACCGTTTCCCATGGGTTTCAGATGTGTTGAGATCCATGTGAAACTACTCACTGCAGATTTAAAAGTAAGCACAAGTAGGCTTATTGTTTCCTTGCTTACTGGCAGTCAGTCCACCCCTGTCAGGAATTGTCCATTTGAAAAGAGGTTTCTATAGGAAGGGGCTGTGAGAGTTAGGAGACGGATGGTGGCCATACCTAGAAGCCATTACCACATCTCTGATGTGGGGGAAAATGTGAAACTGTACACTACAGATTAGAAAGTAAATACAGGAAAGCCTATGCTTCCTTGGCTTATTGGGTAATCCAACACTGCCAAGGGTGTTCTGTTGTATTGCAAACCCTCTTCTGGAATCAATACTTTCACCTTTCTTCATGGTTGTTGTTAAGCATGATGGCAACTTATCATGAGCACGATGAACATTTTGCTACTTGGAGGCAGGATGTTTGGGTATAAAAACTGTACATGTTGTTATTTTCCAGCAACGGTCATGTATTTTCTCTGCCAGTCCACATTCCTTTCTTCAGAGTCCCTCAACTCCCAAATAATATACTCTTCCAAATAGCTTAAGGTTGAGAATTAGAATATTCCTTCTAAAGCTGCCAAAATTTAAGACCATTCAATGCTGATGAAAAGTTCAGGCATAAATCTGAAACCCATTATTATGGCTTTCCACAAAGAACTGTCCCTTTTTGATCAACAAAAAGGTAAGAGCACCTGTCCATAGCATTAATGTGGGGTGTATTTCTTTTTGTTTCTCAAGCAAGGGAATGGAATCCCAACATATATTATGAAAGCATTCCAGGGAGACTTCCAAAGGGAAAGCTACAGCCCCAGGCTTGCCTGACGAGTTTAGCCCTCTCAGTAACAGTGGGAACTACAGTGCAACTTAGGAGAAAATAGAGTTGGGTTGGAAACCAATGAGTAGAGACATATTAAATCTCAAAACATCAAATAGATGTTCTTGTAGCACTGTTGGCTTTTTAAAAATGTATTTAAAGTATATAACTATATGGTTTTTAATACAGTCACCGAGTTGTATAGTCATAAAAATAAATTAAAAACTAAAACAAAACAGAACAACAACTTGGCTTAGAGCCCATTCTGGCTCCTGGCAAACCCATGTGTTACAAAATACAACAGTACAGCTTTCTTGACTGTAAACTTTCTTTTTTCCCACAACGAAGGGGTTTATTGGGGAAGCCAGCAGGTTACTACAAGTCAGGATGAGTAAACAGTAAGGTTACAGTCACTGGTCCATAGGTCGCACTGTTACTTGGTGAGAAGTCAGGAACAGGAAGGCATCATTATCCTGGCACACCTGATAGCATTTCCAACTTCCACTGTTGTTACCAATGTGTGCCCTTCAGTAGATCCCAACCATAGAGACCCTACAGGATAGAGTAGAATCGCCCCAGTGGGGGTTCCTCGGCTGTACTCTGTGGAAATGTAATTATTTATGGAAAGTCAACCCTGCTGGCATAGTGGGTTATGCATTGGGCTGCTGACCACAAGGTTGGCAGTTTGAAACCAGAAGCCACTCCAAGGGAGAAAGAAGAAGCGTTCTACTCTCATGAAGATTTAATAGTCACAAAATCCACAAGGAAACTATCCTGTCCTATACAATTGTGATGAGTCAGAATTGACATGATGGCGGTATGTTTGAGAGGGAGTTTGTGGTTTTGTTTTTTGTGAATTTTTATGGAAAGAAACTACCCCATCTATCTCGTGTAGAGTAGTTGGTGGGTTTGAAACACCTGGCTGTCAGTTAGCCGCACAGCACTGTAATTAATCAATGCACAATGAAGGCTCTTTTGCATACCGCTAACCCATTGCCATTGGGTCAATTTCAACTCACAGTAACCCTACAGGACAAGGCAGGGTTTCCAAGGCTGTAATGCATAGGATCACTATGAGTCAGGATCAATTCCACAGAAATGGAGTTTGGGTTTACTTTTTATGAAGCAGACTACCACCATTCTCCCTTGAAGCTGCTGATGGGCTCAAACTGCTGACCTTTCAGTGAGCAGCTGAATGCGTGACCACTATGCCACCACTACTCTTTTTCCCCTCACACTATTAAGTATCCCTAATTCCTGTTGACTGTTTCATCACAAGTCCAAACTCCTTCCCCCACTCATCCCTGAGTGAATGCAGCTCTGCCTCAGCTAAGAAGGTACAACTTGAAGACAAGCCTACAAGTATGAGCCATCACATGTGACAGGTCTGGTCATGTTGGTCATCACTGGTTACCTCCTATTCCCATTAAACACTATCTATAGATATTATTCCTGGGAGTGTGGGTCCAGTTCCCTCAATGGTGCCACCAAAGGTCTGGCAATTTGCTTCCATAAAAAACTACAGCCAGGAAAACCCTATGGTGTAGTTCTATTCTGTTGCACATGGTTAGATCATAATGAGTTGGAATCAACTTAATGGCAAACTTTTTGGTTTACAGATGTTAAGGTTGCTATGATGCTGGAAGCAACACTATTCCTGTTTCAAGTATTAGTAGAGTCTCCCATGGTGGACAGGTTTCAGTGGAACTTCCAAGACTAAGACAAACTAGGGAGAAAGGCCAGGTGATTTACTTCTGAAATTTAGTCAATGTAAAATGTATAAGTCACAAAAGAATACAATCTGATCTGGCGTTGGAAGATAAGTAAGCCTGCTGGGAACTACACAGTGGCCCCTACAATACATCGAAGCAAACCAACTATCTTGAAGATGATACAGGACCAGACAATGTTGTGTTCTGTGTTATACGTGGTTATGGTGAGTTCCAGTCATGCTCAAAGGCAACTAACAACCATGAACACATTAAAAGAACAGGGAACATAAACTCCCTGCCCTGGAGTGACTCTCACCTAATATGGATCCCCAGGATAGAAGATCTGACCAACCACTAGTCCAGTGGTAAGGAAAAACAAGCCAAATCATCATCCAATTCTGGTGGTCACATTAAGCAGACATGCTTACCAGCCTAATTGCTTCTTCCTCAAAGTCTGTACAACTGATGGCACTGACTTCCCACAATGCATATCTTTCTTGTTAACATCAGGCCGTACAGGCCTTTCTTCTCTCATGCAAGGAAAATGCCTCAAATCTGTCACTTGGATTAAATGAAATGAGAGCTTAAAATACCTTGTAAACTAACATGAGAAATATAAGTACGTGCTATCATTCTACCACCACCACCATCGTTCCCCTGAGCAGCACACTTTTCAAAACATAGTCATACATGAGAGGGCTTCAAAAAGTCCATGGGAAAATCCCATTATCTTTTAATTCCATCTCTTTTTGAAGCCCCCCTCATACAGTACCCTCATTTGAGCCTTACAACCAAACTGTGAGTTAGGTCAAATAACCAAATACGATTCTTCTTCTTTTACAGATGAAAAACCAAGGAGTCGAGAGGAGAAAGGCGAAGGCTGGAATCCAAGTCTCCTGACCCATCATCTATGCTACTGTTGCTCCTCTTCCACTGATCTCCAAAAAGGCCTTTCGGAGACATGCACAATTATTTAGCTGATGTTAACGGTGGGTTAAGCATCGTGTTGTTCATCACATGCCCAGCAGTTTAAATTCAACAGCTGTCCAGCTTCCAGTGAAGATTTACAGTCTCAAGAACTCTAAGGTTCTACTCTGTCCTAGAAGGTCAGACTCAACTCAATGGTAGTGGTTAGTAGTTGCAGTGGTACTCTAAGGGGAAAAACCAACAAATTTCTACTACCAATCGAAGTAAGACTTCTAATCATGCTCTTTCCTCTACACCCACAGTTCTCAACCTTTGGGTCGTGACCCCTTTGGGGGTTGAACAACCCTTTCACAGGGGTTGCTCGCTTCATAACAGTAGCAAAATTAAAGTTATGAAGCAGCAATGAAAATCATTTTCTGGTTGGGGGGTCACTACAACATGAGGAACTGTATTAAAGGGTCGTGGCATTAGGAAGGTTGAGAACCACTGCTCTACACCTTCTGATCTAAGCTAGGCAGTAACTGAAGCTTCTAAAGTCCCCGTGGAAAAGCACATGCTCAGGAACACAGGTGGCTTCTCTCAGGGAACTGCCAACCCCAAGCATCCACTCCAGAATGAAAGCTGAAAACGAAGGAAGTTGGTTTAGGTCTGTACCCTTTCCGTGAGGGTTTAGCATCCTTCCCGAAAAACTTCTGCAGGTGACAGGTCAGTAAAGCTGGCAACCACCAATCTCTTACCCTCCAGTGCAGCACTACACAATAGGGGTCCTGAGCACGGTAACCTCGGGGGCCTGCTGTTCACTCAGCTTTGCTGTTGGTACATCACAGCAACAGAGACTGGAACTGAGTTAGAAAGGGCTAAGCAAGGGGATACCAAGCTGAATAGAAACCTCCAGTGAATGCCCAACTCAACCACGTAAGGTTTTCTGACATTCACATGGCCCGTGGCCTGACTCTGTAGACCTAATGGAAGGATTGTTGTCGGCTGGCTGTTAAGTTGGCCTCTAACTCATCAGGACCCCATGCACGATTAATGGGATTAATGGGTTTAAGCCGTTGTGATCCATACCATTTGCACAGGCTGGGTGTCAGAAGTAGATCACCAGGCTTATCGTCCTCGTTCATCTTAGCTTGGATACATCACTGAAGCCTGTTCAGCATCGTAGAAATGTACAAGCCTCCACTGACAGGTGATGGTTGAGTGCACCTGAGGAATCAAATATGCATTTCCCACATGAAAGACAAGGCATCTGTCTTTGAACCACCGCTGCCCTCTGCCCTGGAAGGGTGAGATATGGTACATTTAGTCATCTGGATGGCTCTAGCAACAGGAGCTGGCAGCAGTGCCCCCCATGGGAAAATTCAAAATCATCAGTTACTAGAATAGCGTTTGGTAGCCATGTCAACCGTACCAGTGCATGAATGTCTGAAAGGTGGCCACGTGCAAGCTGAGAGGCATCTATTCAGAAAACAGAACCTCCAGCACAGCGTGGCTCAGAGCTCACGAAAATGCCTTCACTAGCACAGCAGTCTTACTGCCGAGGAAAGCTCACCTGCCTCCACCTCAAGTGGCGTGGGGCCCACACTGACACAGGTATGACAACGATGTCCAAAGAGGAAGCATTCGATGCAAATGTGGACTTCTGGGAGAGGCTATCAATTCCCACCATTTGCAACATCGTCAGCCCCTGTCAGAATGAGTGGCTCTTTTCTTTCTCATAGTTAAGCTAGTAGGAATCAACAAGGTCTTCGTTGTCAGGACCTCTACTTCCGACAGCAACACACATGAAATGAAGAAAATCTTTGGCCGTGAATACTGGTGTTCTTCCCAGTTTTTCTATTTGGGTTCCAGAATTTTCTTCTCATAAGTACTGTGGTATCACATTCTCTCGGCAACAAAAGGCTTGTTAGCAAACTTCTCCTACCTCCCCTGTTCTAATGTTCCATTAAGGAGCCCTGGTGGCATAGTAGGCTACAAACTGAGCTGTTAACTACAAGGTCAGGTACACAAACATACTCATCCCTCTGCAGGTGAAAACTGAGGCTATCTGCTACTACAAAGATTTGTTAGTCTCGAAATCCCAGAGAGGCAGCTTTACCCCATTGTTCCAAATTCCTCTTAACTCCTGACACACTCTGTGATTAGATAGTACCGCAGCCAACAGTATGTGATGGTAATCACAGCCATGTTTTCAGATGCCCTGCAGGCAGTTCTCAACAGCGATCCTCTGTGCAATAGAAGGAAACACTGCCCAGTCCCTCACCATCCTTACAGTCACTGCTATGTTTGAGTCCATGGGTGCAGCCACTGCGTCAACTCCTCTCACCGACGGTCTTCGTCTTCTTCAATGATCTCCTACTTCACCAAGCAGGCCCTTCTCCTGGGACTGGGCCTTCCTAATAGCATGTTCAAAGTGCAGTGAGACAGAGCCTCGCCATCCTCCCTTCTGAATGAAGAGCATTCTGGCCATACTTCTTCCTAGAAGACTTTCATTCTTCTGGAAATTCGTGGTATATTCAATCATCGTTGTCAACACAAAAATCAAGACCATCAATTCTTCTTTGGTCTCCCTTATTCATTGATTCGCTTTCACAAGCAGATGAGACCAATGAAAGTACCATGGCCAGGGTCCCCTGTCGTCAAGGTGACTTGAAAGTGGTCTTGTGCTGATGTGCCCAATGTTAATAAGTCCTTTCACATCCTGACTGATGAGTTTCCATGAGCATTGATGATCAATCCTACTACAATGAAATCCTTGACAACACTTCAATCTTTTATCTATTTATCATAATGTTTATGGGCCCAGTTGTGAGGCTGTTCATTTTCTGTATGATGCATGGTAATCCATTCTTTTATCTTCATAAGTGAGTGCTTATAGCTCCCTTGGCTTTCAGCAAGGAAGTGTGTGTCATCTGCCTATCAAAGGTTGTTAATGAGCCTTCCTCCAACCCTGATGCATTGTTCTTCATAGAGCACAGCTCCTTGGATCACTCGCTCAGAATAAAGACTAAATAAACACGGTGAAAAGATGCAACCCAGAGGTACTCCTTTCCTGATTTTAACCTATGTGGTTTCCCGTTGTTCTCTTTCAGTGACTGCCTCTTGATGTATGTACAGGTTCCATATGAGCACAATTAACTATTCAAAAATCCCGATCCTCTGCAATGTTACACATACCATAGTTTGTTATGATCCACACAGTTGAATGTCTTTGCATCGTCAATAAAACACAGGTTTCCCTTCTGGTATTATTTGCTTTCAGCCAACATCCAGTACCAGCAATGACATCCTTCATTCTGCATCCTCTCCTGAATCCAGTTTGAATTTCTGGGACTTCTCTGTCGACATACTTCTGCAATCATTTTTAATTATCTTCAGCAAAATTTAATTTATATGAGATACTAATAACATTGTTCAATAATATCCCCATACTATGAGACCATCTTTTTCCAGAATGGGCAGAAATAGGATCACTTCTTGCTATGTTACAAATTTCCTGACATAAGTAAATGAATGCTTTAATTCAATATTTTGTCCAGAGAATCCTTCAATATTTCAACTCAAGGCCTGAATTTTTTTCAGTCCTTTCAGCTTGAGAAATGTCCATGTTCTTCTTTTGGGGTTTCCCAATTTTAAGTCTTTTCATTATAATATTTTTGACACATTTTATGACACGTCCTTATAAAAATTTTGCTTTGACTTTTCCAACCACCCTTTTAAATCTTCTGTTCGGTTCTTTTATTTCTTCCTTTTAGTTTCGCTACTCTTATGTTCAAGAGCAAACTTCAGAGGCTCTTTTGTCTTTATAATGGTCTTTTGCTTTATTCATGAATGGTATCCTCAATGTCACCCCACAACTCATCTAGTCTTCAGTCATCAGTGTCCAATGGGTCACATCTATTCTTAAAGTAATCTCTAAATTCAGGTGGAATGTACTCAAGGTCATCTTTGGGCTATCATGACTTTTTCCAATTTTCATGAGCTCCAATTTGAACTTGTGTATGAGCAATTGCTGTTATCTTCCTCCGTCAGCCCCTGGCCCTGTTCTGGCTGATGATATTAAGGTTCTCTATCATATGAGGTCCATGTTTATAACTCAACTCACTGTCATTGAGGGACTCATATCAACCCAGTAGGACAGAACTGCCCCTACAAGTTGTCAAGTAAAGCTCTTTCTCTAGATGAGAAATATAGCCCAACCATAACCACTACTCCACCAGGACTCCGTGTGATAGTCTCTGTTGTTGAAAACCTTAGTCTTGCAAATTTCTAATGTGTAATCTCTGAGCTGTTTCTATCACCAAGGTTTTATTTTCCCATTTCTGATCCTCCTTCTTTGTTTCCACCTTTCCTATTCCAATCATGACCACTTGTCTGTTAAATTGCCATACAGTGCTGACTTTCATGTTGCTTGGATGCTGGAAACTACACCTCTAGTATTTCAAATATCAGCGGGGTTGGCAGGTTGCACCACTGAATTTGATAGTCCGCTTTCTAAGGTATTGTATTTTTGTTTATCTTTCTTTCTCTCTTCTAATATGGACAGTCTAGATAGCTACAGACTTATTAACAGCATTCCTTTTACTACTCTTTTATATTGCACTCCTACATACAATACAGACTGCATTGACGTTAGAAAAGTTCCCTGAAAAAGTCATGAAGCAAAAACAAACACCTTTCTCACTAGGTCTTCATAGCTGCAGGTGCTTGGGTGATTCTACAGCAGTCAGCTGGTTTTATTGCTGCCACAGATGACTTAACACAGGCAATAAAATGACAATTTGATATGTTAAAATCACCACATAGTGTCATCATATTAGGTATTGTGGTAGTTATATAATCCATTGTCAATTTGAGAGGATTGTTTAGCCTGTCAATCAGATGGTAGCTTGATGACCTCATTTGGAAGCACTAGGGAGATAAATAGCTGGCTAGAGGAAGGATGCAGGCTCACTCCTTGGGAGACATTGCAGCTGACAAGACACATGGAGTTATGCTAGTGCCCTAGAGCTGGAGGAGCTACGTGGAGACCCCTACTAGCACTGAGGTGCTTCCACTGCCACTGGATCCACAAGACCTTTCACCTACTGGCCTACGATCTTCTTGCATTTAGTGTCATTGCATGTGTTTTGTAAGTCTGAAGAGGACTTTATAAATTGGTATCAGACATATGGGCTAATATCGGACTTATGGACTTGATCTGGACTGGGCTAGGATGTTTACTTAATATTTAATTGCTCTTGTATATAAAGCTCTTTCTTATGCACGAGTGTCTCTATGAATTTGTTTCTCTGGTCTACCCAGACTAACACCGGTTTATTATACATTTCCCCATTTGTTTGAGTTTTGTCTCCTGAACTTACAATTTTTATTATTTTAATTTTTATTCAAGGTTGCAAAACAACTCTTCTTCCTTTTATTATTTCATGAAGGCATATTAAACATTGCAAAGCACAACTACTCAAGAAGGCTAGCTGAGACAGCAGAAAAAAACACTTCCTCTGCGTTTGTTTTGGCAACCACCAGAGGCTGGTAACCAACCTCACTCTATAAAGAATTCAAAAGAATTCCTCATTACAGAAACCTTCCTTAACAAACAGAACCTTTGAAAGGGAAAGTTTTCCTTTATAATTATCCTGTCTATAGGACGTACTAAAATCTTAAAGCCATAGTTCTAACTCAGTTGGTCTTAGCAATTATTATTTTGGAAGCCATTCAAATCATCAACGACTTTATAAGTAACATATTTCTTTATAAATAACATATCCGATTCCTGAAACTCTTTTAAGCACTGGATGAGCTATTAAAACACTTTCTTAGAAGAGAAAATGAAACAAAAAGGTCATGTCTCAGTAGCCGTTTGGGTTCTCACGCTTTGGAGCTAAGAGGTATGACTTGAATTTAGCAGGAACCGAACGCAAGTGTTCAGAACTGTAAGCCAGCACTGTTTTTTCCTTTGCACCCCTCTACTAATGGAAAGGTTGGGAGCTGGAGTCAGGGGGCAGCCCAGAAAACTCAACGGAGACGAGTTCTACTTGGTACCACATGGAGTCGTCGTGAGTCAAAATCGACTCCACAGCGATGGGATTTGGTTTTTCTCTACAACATTCACGATTTTGGAATGTACGGTAGTTCATGGCTATTTTTAGCAAAATTGTCTTCCTAATTGTATTGCGTTTGGGTCACCATAAGAATTAGTTTGCATTCCGTCTAAGTGGTAAGCAAAGGCATGCTGCCCAGAAGTGTGAAAAAACAGTTCCCCGGGGATTAAATTAAGTCCAAAACTGAACAACAAACAGAGGGGTTTACATCATTTCCACGGTGGGGGTGGGGGAGGGGGTAGTCAGGACTTTGAAGCCAGATGGAACAGGAAACGCACAGGGGCTAGGGGCGGGCGCTAGGGAATGGTTTCTTGAGAATAAGACAACAAACTTGTGAGGTATTTCTCACCTCATTCTTTAAAATTGGAGTGCCGAGACTTGGAGATGATAACTTGTCCCAAGCTTCATTTCTGATGTGCCCAAAACTCTGCACTTCCCCACGCTGCTCCTCCAACCGCCCGCGCAGACTCTTCTCCAGCTGCAGGCAGGCAACATTGAGCAGCACAAGTCTAGAGACTGGGACAGAGCCACCAGCCAAACGCTGAAGTTTGGTACGCTAAGAACATGCAAAACCGACCTTCAAATCCGAATGGGGCAATTTGCATTTATTCTCTCCACCGTTGAAGGCTCAGAGCAAACAAGTGTGAGCCTTCTTAGTAAAGCAAGGCTTGGGTTTGGGAAAATAATACTAAAACCCTACACACTGGGACAGACCTTTCAAAACAGGGGGCCGTCAACTGCTGATAAAAACAAGCAGGGGAGGGGTCCCCTGCTGCTGTCCTCACTAACTCCCGGGAAGGAAATACAACACAGCACCAGGGATCCATGTGAATTCGATTTTTTTTAATTACCTAACCCAAACAGACGACCGCATACCAGTCAAGCACAGAACGGCTAATTTAATAGCTCCGCGAAAACTGTCAGCTAAACCGCGGGGTGATGAATCAAAGAAGACTTAACGCCAAAAAAGACAAAACCTTTGCTGTTCGGCAAGGCCTGTTGGTGGTGCAGGAAGAAAGCGCACTTGTGTTTTGGGGAGGGGGCAGGAAGTAAGTACA
>NW_022103928.1:25961507-25976726 GCF_000313985.2 Echinops telfairi
GCGGGCGGCGCGCGCCGGGTGGATTCGGCAGCAGACGGGAGCGCGGGAGCGCGAGGAATCCCTGGAATGAGGCGCCGCCCGCCTGCCCTCACTCGGTTCCTCCAAAGCAGCGGGACACGCCTCCGGACACGCCCCCGGGCACGCCCCGCCCAGAGCAGGTGGTGCTGAGTGAGTCCAGGTGAGCCCGAGAAAAGCGGAGGGCGGAGCCTCGCTGTGACCAGGAGAGGCCCCTTCCCCCCCTCCCCCGACGCACGCCGGGCGCCGGCCGCACCTACCCGGATGGTGTGGGCGTGACCGGTCAGCCAAGGTCTGCGGAGGGCCTGACCGTGGGGCGCGCACCCTCGGAGCGGGGCCGCTGCGCACCTCACACACCTTCATCACCCTAACGCTCAGCAGAAGCTAACACACCTTCAGTGCACACCGTTCCGTACGCGCCCAGGTGCCTGCCACGGCCCAGGCACGCCGCGCACACAGTAGGCTCCTGCACTTAGGGTCACAACGTGTGACACCGTCGTCCACGGTCGAGCGACCTTCCATGCCCGCTGGACATGGGACCGACTGCCCCCTAAGCGCCAAGCGCAGCCAACCAGCTGCCAGGGCGCTGCTGGAACCAGATTCCCAGCGCCTCCCTGTCCTTGGCTTTACCGCGCTACGCTCCACAGGGTGCCAGCCACCTGGGGCACCGCCTCGCCCTGTCTTCACCCACGCACACCCAAGCCACACTGCCCAGCCAGGCCGGCGGCCACACGTACCTGAAGGGACCGGGCGCACTCGCTGGGGGACGCGCGTGCTCAGGTGGCCGCCTCTGCGATCAGGACGGCCGCTGCTGCAGTCCAGGGCTGCGCTCCGACGCGGCTCGGCTTCCTCCCATTACAGCATTTTACACTCCCCCACGACACTTCCCACAGACACACACTCGCCAGCTCACTCACTCACTCCAGGCACTCCGGGCGTCTTTTCCTCCCCTCCCTCGCCGGGAGGAGGAAGTCCTTGTAAATCAAAACAGTGTGGAAGGGAGGGAGCCGAGAGGAAGGCAGGGAGGGAGAGAGCGGGAGCCGGGTGGTGAGAGTCCGCCCGGGCTTCCCACACAGCCGGGGTTGCGGTATTTGGCAAAACTCTGGGAGTCCAAGACCCGTCTGCTCCGAAGTGTGCTGGGGGAGGGGCCGGGTGGTGGTGGGAGGAGGTGAAACATTTCTAATTGGTGCGGTTTCTTATTACAGCACCCGCGCGGGCATGTGATCCTGCAAAGAAAAGGCCTGTCTTTAATTTTTTCCTGTCATTCCCTGGAGACTTGGTGAAGAGGGGTAGGGGGAGGCGGTCCCAGGCACCACACCGCCACCCCCCCTCGTGGCAGCCCTTGGCCCATTGTTTTCTCATGCTGCCACAATTAAGAAAACATTTGCTTAACATATCCAGCCGTGAACTTCATAAAATAAATAGTCAGAGGCTGGATTTCCTCTGGTTTGGTTTAAGTGGCCTCACGTTGCTTGCCTTCTGGCTGTCCTCAAACTCAGTTCCTATTAGGAGCCCCCACTCAAATAGCTTTCCCTGGTACAGGGCTTTGCTTGGAAGGTATGATGTTAAAACCACGCCACCACCTTACACTGGGACAGAGAAAACACAAAGACTGCCTCACAGTTTTCAAATCTACTAGGAGGGTCTTCAAAAAGTTCATGGGGAAAAAAATCCCATGATCTTCTTCATTGCTTTTGGCCCCAGAACTCCTATTATCTCATAGAAAGCACATGTGGATTATCTTATTGGCTCTTAATGCCTGTCAGGTCCCAGGACAGGTATTAATCATATTGTTTTACAGTTCTATGATATGGTTCACCTGAAACACAGAGGTGCTCCTTTGCAATCACAGTCCTTGAAACAAGAAGGGTCACTGGAGTTGGTGGTGTCCTAGAGACAAGTCTTAAAGTAGTGGGGGTGGGGGGTGGGGGAAGAAACATCCTAAATAGGAGGTTTTCAGTTCAGCCAAATGAGGACAGAGAACAAGGAAAGAGTGGAGTGAGGGCAGACCGCTTGGTCAGATTCCAGGAAGTGGGGCCAGGCAGAGAAAGGGCTTTGGATTCAGCCAGACCTGGATTTGGATCCAAACTCCACCCCCTTTTAGTTCTAGGATTTGGGGCAAGTTATCAAGCCTCAGTTTTCTCATCTGTAAAGAGAAGATATGAATTCTTACTTTAAGGAGTCATCGCAGGAAGTAAGGACTAGGCAGAGGTGTGCTGCCATGAATCCACATGTCTCCTTCCCGCTCTCCTCCTGCCTAAAATTCCATGTTGTTGGGGGTATTTATAAACAGACAACCACCCTAATTATGGGCTAATCAAGAAAATAATTTACCCAGATGATGCCAATGAATAAGGATTACACTAATAATACAACCGACCATGTCTAAAAGAGCTCTTGAGTTTCCAAAGTGTTCTCACATAGCATTATCTCATTTGATCTTTAGGACAACTCTGCCTTTTGGATGTCACAAAGTGATTTCCAGCTGGGGTCAGTCTGGAGATCCTAAAACTGCCTCTTTAATTTCCATCACTGCTTAGAGCCAAGCTGGGTCTGCAGATAAATCATGGGGCTATCGGGCCGTTTTTCATGAATGTGACAAGCCTTTGACCTCTCTAAGGACTAATCTCACTACTACCCTTACATAAGCATTAGTGTCATTTAGTTTGGCTGTCCCGGTTGTGAGGAAGAGAGCCACTCTCCAGTTACCAGGAAGAAAAGGGGACTGCCTAAGGACTAGAACTGGACCATGTCAGATATAATAGAATGGTCACATAATGGACTATTCCAGAGCAGTCCAGACACATGACCTACAACAAGAGGGATGAATCTTGACAGCAAAAAGGTTAAACGTTGGCGTTCACCTAGGGGCACCTGAGAAGACAGGCCAGGAAATCTACTTCTGAAAAATTAGCCAGTGAAAACCCACTGGAGCCCAGTTCTATTCTAACACAACTGTGGTCTCATGCATCCAGGTTAACTTGACAACAACTGGTACTTGGCGTGCCTGGACCACTGGTGAGAATGTGCTTCAGACCAAGAGTTGTATAAATGTACCAGAAGCTCGTTTTCTGTTGTTAAACGAGCCATTAGAACATCACAGAAGGGCACCATTGTGGGTGTTGAAGAAACAAGATTGGCCAGAACTGTAATTGTTGAAGCTTAATGTTGGGCACAGGGCATTCATTATACTCTTCTCTCTACTCTTGTTTATGTTAGAAAGTTTTTATGTTAAAGTAGGGAGGGCCTTAAGAGAAGCAAGGGTGCTATGTGGACTGCTGTCTACTTTAAGGTGACCAAATTTTAACATTGGTAAAGCAGGACACCATTGATAAAACTCATATCCTGGTGAAGTAGCCACATGGCAGCCGAAAACCATATACCCTAGCTTGTTGTGCATTCTTTCCAAAAAGTCGGGACTTTAAAAAAATGCTGCGGGACGCAGGAAAATTGTTAAAAATCGGGACTGTCCAGCCAAAATCGGGACATCTGGTCACCTTAGACTCTACTTTCACCCTCAGGTCACCCCTTCTTTCTGTTCCATTGTGCCTCCTGACCTGACAGATTCTTCCTCATCTCTGTACTGGGGAACTTCCTCACACGTTTGGCCCCCTGATAACTGTCCTTACCACCCCTTTTAGGCTTTCCCCTCACTGGTAACTGACTCCTTTCATATCTTCATAGTTCAAGTTGCTCCAAGAGAAAACTAAATTCTTCCCTTTATATTAATCCAAGAACAGGCTGTGGTCTGGCTCACCTTGAAGCTGCGGTTGGTTCCTTGCAGGGCCCATTGATGAGAAGTGGGGGCAGAAAAGCAGAATCACTTGGTATGCAACACAGGTTCCTGTAGGCACAAAGGCTGACATCACTGAGAGGGGGTCTTGAGAGGCTCCAAGGAATCCATTTAACTGAGAATAAAGATTTTGCCTGTCCATTTGCTTCCTTGAAATTTCTTAAGGCTCATCAGTTAATGAGAATTGAAACAAACCATTTTATTTTCCACACCAATTTTCCAGTAAGTAATTTTTCCAATTGTCCTCCCATGGCGTATTCTTGACGGGGAAATAAGGAAGTTATTCCCTTATTAAGAGTTCTGAAGGGTCATACTTCACATAGTCTGGTTCCGCTCACTTGTCTATGAAGAATGTCTTTTTCTGCCTCCTGTCTCTTCACACAAATGCCCTTGTGTAAATCTCTCCACACCAACTTGTCCTATAAAGGGGTTGGAAGATGTGGGTTCTAGTTCAGACTCAGTCTCAAGGTGATAATATGAACCCCGTGGGCACCTGTGAGCCCCGTGAAAGTCATTTCACACCTGGGGGTCTAAATGTCCCTATCTCTGAGAAGCTTAGATCATCACATCAGGTTTGGTAAGCAAGTTTCAGGCAGCAACTCTGCCTGGAAGCCTTTTGAGGAGCACCCTAAGGCCCCAGTTGAGACTTAATGAAAGAGGGTCCAGTGCGATTAGTAATGCCTGCCATGGGCAGGGACTGAGAACTCGAGGACTAAGTAAGAAGTAAGCTTCTCTCTTTTCAAGTATGGACGGGTGAATTGCTACTTTTCTAGAGCCTAGGTAACTAGTGGGAAAACCCAGATGATCTTATTTCAATGACAGAGTATGGAATAAGAAACAATCCAAGAGAACAAGAATAATCCAAAATAACATTTAATGAGCACTTAACATGTTCCAGCCACTGTTCTGAGTGCATTACAACAATTATCTTACAATTTAATTCTTACAGCCACAAGATGGGACAGGTATTAGAAGTATCCCTGTTCTGTGTATGAAGACGCTGAAAAGCAGAGACGTTCTATACCTTGTCCAAAGTCATAAAGATATTAAGGGTGCAACTAGAACCAAAGCCTGGTCTGGGAGTTCCCATGCTTAGCCTCGAACAACGGTACTGCTTAGAGGCTAAACTGCATCAGATCTCATCTGGGGGTGTGCCAGAAACGCAGACTCTCAGGCCCCACTGAGACTGGCAGAATCAGAACCCACATTTTACCAAGTTCCCCTGGTGATTCGTATTCACATTGCAGTTTGAGAAGCACTGAAATACACCAGATTGCCTCCTAACAGGATATGAGCTGCCATTGTTCAATATTTACAATGTGCATGCACTCTACTCAGTATTTTGCCTCCATAATTGTATTTAAGCTACATAAAAGTCCTATGAAGGGAAATCCTGTAAGATCAATAGATTATATCAATGTCAATATCCTGGCTGTGATATTATACTAGTAGTTTTGCAAGATATTGCTATTAAGGGAGGCTGGGTAAAGGGATCATGAGTTCTCTGTGTAGTATTTCTTACATGCAAATCTTCAATTATTTTTAAATAAAACTTTTCATCTTTAACATTCTCACGATGTACCTATATACTCGAGTATAAGTCAACTCAAAATTTTCAAACTACAACTTTCAAAATTCTATTTTGAAAATTTTGAGTCGGCTTATACTCAAGTATATATGGTGTATTTTATTTTTCCTACTTTTGTTGTTGAAGCAGAAGCTTTACAGAGGTCAAGCAAACAGCCCAGTTACTAATTCAACCCAACAAGCATTTACTGTGGCCCTACTATGTGCGAGCAGGCCCTTGGATGGGGCAAATATTTGCATTTGTCTACTCACCTAAAGGCGAGCGATTTGAACACAGCCAGCGGCACTGGGAAAGAAAGACCTGGTAATCTGCTTCCGTAAGAATTGTAGCCAAGCAAAGCAGACGGCACTGTTCTGACTCAACTGCAATAGTTTGGGCTCTGCATACAAAGCTCTGTTCTAGGCACAAACATCGCCCTCACTGAGATATCAATCATTCTAGTGCAAGGCAGTCGGAATTCAATTCACACTTTGCTGCAACGTCCTCTGCAGCTCAAGCCCAGAGATACATCGTGATATCAGAGGGTGGTAAACGACAGAGCTACCAACAGTTAAAGCAATACAAACCTATCCAGACAGATGCCTATTAAGGTATCTAACTCTACCAGGTAGACAGCAAACAGACACGAAAACAACAGCAACAAAAGTTGCTCTTGAGTTAGTTCTGACTCATGACAACCCCATGTGTATCTGGGGGTGCTCAATGGAATGGGGCCATTTTGAATGGTAATAAACAGAGCCGCACGTTTCTTCTGGAATCAGATGTTGAGCTACGCTGGGGGACGGCGTGCCAAGGTTTGAGGGACTCAGTGGGTCCCTGACATTTTTTCTGGAAAGTTAACCCTTTTCACAACTTGGCTCTGAATGAGCCGTCTAAGACAAGACCAGATTTACGGCTAGAACAATTGCCTAGAGTTAAGGTCTCCAAGTGGTATCTAATGCTGATCGAAAGATGCACTTGTCTTCACAAAATTTCTTCACACAAGAAACTGTCCTACTGTAAGAACAATTCAGTTTGACAATTTGTCTTGCTGTCTTTCCTGGAGACAACAGTGTACTGTTAATAAAGGCCGTAGATAATGAAGGCCATTTCCACAGGAAAAAATGCTGCAGATGCAAGACCAGCCAGAGTTTGACCTCAGTTAAATATTTGCCAAAAGTATGAATTGGGATATTTACCCAAAATGAAGTCTTTTGCAGCCGATTTGCCCGCTGCAACACATCATTTGATTTCTTGCATGCTTCTTCCATGGGCTTGGATTATGGGTCCCCTTACAATGAAATCTTTTGACAACTTCTATCTCTTCTGCATTTATCACGATGTTGTCTACTGGTGCAGCTGACAGGACTTTCGTAATCCACACTGAAAGCCGTGGTTTTTCATCTCCATCAGTGGGTGCTGCCAGTCTTCTTGGCTTTCGGGAAGCCGGCGTGTGTCATGTGCATATTGAGCTGTGAATGCGTTGTTAATAGTCTCCCTCCAATCCTGATGCCAGATGATTCGCTCGGCATACAGACTGAATACATTTGGTGAATGGGTACAATTGACACATTCCTTTCCTGATTTTAAACCAGGAGGTATTCTCCTATTTTGTTTACACAGCTGCCTCTTGCTCCGGGTACAGGTTCTGCATGAGCACAATGAAGTGTCCTGGAATTCCCATTCTTTGCCAGGCTGTCCATGATTTGTTATGATCCACACAGTCAGATGACTCTGCATCGTCAATAAAACAGAAGTAAACCCTGTTGTGCTTTCCTGAGCTTTTTAGCCAAGCTCCTTCTGACATTGGCAAAAAGACCTCTTGTTTCACGTCCCCTTCTAAATGTGAGCTTCTGGCAGTTTTCTGTGTAGGTGCTGCTGCAGCTGATTTTCAACTACCTTCAGCAACACTTCACTAGGATCACAATCAATGCCCGTGAAGGAAGCAGCAGGGAAACAATCAAACAACATACTGCACTGGGTAAATCCGCTGCAAAAGACCTCTGTAGAGCATTAGAACACAAAGATGCCACTTTGACTACAAAGATCCCTGACCGAAGCCCAGATACTTTCAATCACCTCAAATGCACGTGAAAGGTGGACAAGGAATAAGGAAGACCTGAAACATTTGAAATAGGATGTTCGTGAAGAATACTGAATATGCCACAGATTATCAGAAGAATGCACAGTCGGAACATGCCTTAGAAGTGAGGGCGGTGAGACTCCATCTTAAATACTTTGGATATGTTATCACAATGCCCTGGGGAAGGATGTTATGCTCGATAACGCGGAGGGTCAGTGAGAAAGAGGATGAATGAACGCCAGGTCAACCACAATGGGCTCAAACATACAACAACACTGAGTGAGGCCCAGGACCAGGCAGTGTTTTGTTCTGAGGTGCGTAGGGATCTGTGTGAGTTAGAACTGACTCCACAAGAACCACCCAAGTGGGCATATGTTCTTCTTCTGAGTCTGGACTCCTTAGGGCCCTAACATGAGGAGAGAAATTATTTACCCTACGCTCTTGGTTCCAAGTTCCTCATTTACATTCCGCTCTTACATCCCTGGACTTACATGCATATAGGCAAGAAGAAAGCCAGCCAGAAAGGAAATTAGCATGATTGGTTGGCAAGCATTGTATGAGTGTTTGTGTAAAGCAAGGAGAACCTGTGAGGTGGACATTATTGTCGCCATTTTACAAAAGAGGAAATGGAGGCTCGGAGCCACAATGGACTGCTAGGCAAGGATGTCGGAACCAGGATTCAAACCAGGTAAACCGCCTCCTCATTCAAGAATCCTTTAGGAATACCTCCCCACTCACCCTCAAAGAGAGCCCTTTTGCAAATCTCTAAATACACTGTTACTACTCTCTTTGAAAAACATTTCAATTTCAGATATCTCCTCTTCTCATTCTAACCCCTCTGGGACACAGCATGGGAAAGAATTGGCTGTGCTTTGTACAACATTGCCGTGTTTGTCAAAGAACAGAGGAGCCCTTGGCACATGAAAGTTGCTGAAGCTTGGTAGGTTGACACCTTGGTCCCACCATTTTCTAGCTGCGTTATTTTAGATACGTCCTTCAGTCTTGTCCAAGCTTATACTCCCTCGCCTCCATATTAGTGCTGAGCCTGACTTAGAAAGGCATGGATTAGAGCAACCACGTCATTAATAACATTGAGTCACACTTCATATTCTAATGTGCCCCCACTGCATTCATGTCTGGATTTCTCAATGAACAGACTGTTGTATTTAGGACAGTGCAATGTATCCAATTATTTGGAAAGAATTTTATATAAACGTGTACATGCTCTGTAAAGACTCACTGTGGAGCAAAGATCCCCCTCCTCTTTGGAGCAGCAGATAAAGGGGGTTTGGATCCAAAATAGATGAGGTTCCTACAAAAAGGTAAAAAGAAGGGCCAGGGTGGTTTGGTTTGGTTTTCTTCCCAAGTGGGAGAGAGCTTTCCAAAGAAGGTAAGTTGATACTTCAGGGCAGTTGGTAATGTTACTTCTACACCTTTGAGACTGTTATGGGAACCAGACCCCTGACCAGCCTCCCCTCCATAACACTGGTCTCTCCCTTGCCTAGTCCTTCCCCTTGCCAGGAATTTTGTGCTGATCCTGGGGCTGTGCGATAGGGGGACTTCGGTCGAATTGGAGTAATTCTTTCTACCTTCCTCCATCTCTTCCTTTCACCTCTCCCTCCGTCCCTCCTTTCCTCTTTTCCTTCCTTCTGTTTTTACTCCCTGCTTTCCTTTTGTCTTTCCACATTAATTGAGCAGCATTGAGTTGCCATTTGGTGTTGAAGATATTGAAGCCACAACTGTCAGTAAGATAGACAAGGTGGAGGGAGGGAAAAAAATGAGGACCTGATACCAAAGGCTCAAATAGAAAGAAAATGTTTTGAGAATGATGATGGCAACAAATGTACAAATGTGCTTGACACAATGGATGGATGGATGGATGGATGGATGGATGGATGGATGGATGGAAGGATGGTGATAAGAGTTGTATGAGCCCCTAATAAAATAATTTTTTAAAAAGATAGACAAGGTCCTGCTCCTATGGAGGAGGTTTTGAAGGAGAGAAACAATAATCCAGAAAACATATTTGAGGTTATAAAACTGAGGTTCAGTTAAGATACACAATTTAAAATAGTTTCAAGAGGTATGAAGAAAATAAAGCAGAGCAACGAAATAAAGTATGTCTGGTTGCTTTCCAGAGAAGAGAAAGATGAGGCTTTCTACTTCAGTCAACAAGTACAGTCTTAGAAACCCACAGGGGCGGTTCTACCCTGTCTTTTAGGGTCGCTGTAAGTCTCCATTGACTCGATGACAGTGAGTTTGCTTCTTGTTTGTTTGTGACAGTAAAATGGCTTCACTCAGGATAGTGTGACGAGAGAGAAGCTACCTGAGGTGGTGATATTTGCATTAAGACATAAGAGATGACAAGGAATGAAACATGCAGCTATCTAGGGGGAACTATTTCCAGATGGAAGGAATCGAACGTGCAAAGACTCTGGGGGCAGAAACCAAGTTGCTTGAAGACTGAGTGCAGGCCAGGGAAGTGGAACCATAGCAAGAGTAGTGGGGTTCTCTGAAAGGAGTGTCCAGGTAAGTTGAGATGAAGTTGGGGAGGGCACTGAAGGCTTGACAGGCCATGGTGGAAGCTCAGAATTGATCCTTTATGCAAAGGAAAACCCTTGGAGGGGCTTGATGAAAAAGGGTGATATGACTTGAGTTCTTAAACATTCTCTCCTATGGTTATGTAAAAAATAGGGTATGGGAGAGGGAGATAGAAGCAAGATGATACATTGAGAAACTTACAATTTTTTCGGAGAGATAAAATGGCAGTTCAAATGAGGATGAGTGACCTGTAATGAGAAGGGTGTAGATTTGTGGAATATTTTGGAGGTAGAGGTACTAGGTAAGGCCAGTGAAAGGAACCTCAACGTCTTGGTGGTTTTTCACATTGAAGTTCAAACAGATGCTAAAGAAGATCAAGTGACTTTCTTCCAGGTGGTGACTCAAGGGCCCAGTGTCCTTCCATCTTGTGACTCTGTTGGCCCTGGCCACAAAGGGAGAAAAAACATAGAGAGGGCACCAGTGCTCTGAACCCATTGGTCAGAACAGGCCAGGGCAGGCTGTGGCACACAGCGCTTCCACGTAGGCTCCATTGATGAGAACTAGTCACATGGCTTCACATGTATGAAGTGGGGCTGGGAAATGTCGCTCCCACTTGGACAGTCACTTTTTGCAACACCTCTACACTCTGGAAAGGAAACACACTCTGCAGGCTGACCATCTCTGTTACAATACAGCGGGCAGAGTTCCTGGGAGGGTGCTCATAGATGTGAAGGAAAGAGAGGCTCCAGGAAGACTCTTTGGCTTTGGCTTGAGCAAAAGTGGAAGGTGGCTGTGTTAGCGAATTCAAACAGATAAGTGTTCAGAGAACACTCTCAATAAAAGGTTAACATGAACCACTCTTGGGCAAATCGGCAAGTGACTAAGGAGAAGAGAATCTTCTGGGGGAAATGTGTACAAAGAACATTCCAGAAAGAAAAAGAAAAAAAGAACATTCCAGGAGCATATAACAGAAAATTTCTCAAAAAAAGTGCTTACCCAAAGTGTTTTCAGGAAGCATTTGTCAATAAATAGATGAGCCAAATGAAGACATGATTATTCTACTTTAATGTTGTGGTGCTAGTCATGCTGATGTCTGTGTCTAAAACCTCTGCCCTTTCTCAGAACCCAGCACTCCAGACTTTCACTCTGTGCACCTCATTGAGCGATTATGTCTCGGTAGATATGACATGTTCTTCTTGGACATATTTGGTGTCAGAAGCAGGACTTTGAAGGTGCTTTACTTTCACCAACCTCCAAAGTGTTGAGGATTTGGACTCTGGTCCCAGCCAAGCGTTGGGGTTCTTTGAACCCAGTAGTCTCAAGTTAAATAACTTTTCGAATCTGAGTTCCATTCCACTGCATTGGTTTTTGGATTTTATTGAGGGTTTGTTTTTGTTCTTTCGAGTAAAATTGTACCATCATTCAGAAGAAAAATGGGAACTGCCAACTCCAAGAGCAAATCAGAGCATCCTTCTAGGACTCCTGCTCACTCTACAAGTAAGCATTTTGGGCCTTTAACATTCACTTTTGTCTGGTTGGCTTTACCTTACTGGAGAAAGTTTGGGTGGCTGCAAGGGTATCACTTGAGCTTTCTAAATTTTTTTTTAAGCACAGCAAATTAGTGTGTGGGGGTGGGTGGTGGGTGGAATGGTGTGCTCCAGAATTAAATAACCTCAATGAGATATCTATGTTGATTGCAATTTAGAAGCCTCTAAAAGGTATCAAGACAGTAAGATTGCTTCCCTGTCAGACATTATTTCCAAATTAACTAAACAAAGCAAGGAGCTGCAATGTAAAAATCCTGCTCCTAATTCACCCACTCCCTTCCTAGCAGACCTCCTTTACATTCCTACCCTCCTGGTAATACTTTTTCTTTCTTAAAAAAAAAAGTTTTTTAATTAGACCATCAATATTTAATTATTCTTACTTTGAAAAACTTTTGTGTATGTGAATTAGATAACAGTTTGAATATCAGATATCATCTTTGCATTGGATAACTTAAACAACTCTCAAACCTCCCAGTGATTTGTCCTCTCCCTCCCCTCCACCTACTAATACTCTTTCTAAGCTTCCTTTTTTTCTTAAGAAACCAACTAGGAGACTTTTATCCCAAATACCATGTAAGACATGTCCTAGAAATTCTGAGGTCTCTCCACATGTTACCTGTATTCCCTGCTCTCACTCAGATTTTAGGTGGCCTTGTGAAAGATTCTCCAAAATTATGTGAAGACCCTTACACGTTTGCTGAGGGATTTTTAAGTTCTTTTTGAAGCTGGCCAACCTGAGCTCACAGACTGAGTTCAACGAGTCCATATGATAACCAGGCCTGGAGAAGATCAGGTGTGGTTAGAACATGCTCAAGAAAATGATCCACAAAATAGTTTAGCTTCAAACATAGAGAAGACAGTCACTGAGCTGCTGGAGAATATTTGAGCAAGGGGCAAGAGATTATTTCAGGTTCTTCCCGGGTTCTTCCAATAATTGATTAGACAAAAAAATAATTATTGTAAACAGAATAAGGACGAGAGTGGCTTTTATTATCAAACCAGATGACTTCAAAAGTTTTCTGAACACACTAGTCATTACTTATCTGCTCTTGGTGCAACTGGGACTTTAAATGCTGTTTTCATATCTGGATTGAAAACTGGAAAGCTTGATCTTGATTAAGTGTCATTGGCGGGGCCCCATTGTGGAAATGCTATTTAGGCATATAAACCTTCCAATACGCTTCGGGATGAAAGGGATAAAAAAGTTAACAAATAGATGGTCCTCTGTGTGTGGCAATTACAGTCCCCAAATCAAAAGGAAAAATGTCAAATCGAGTGGCCCCAAGGCTGGCATCCGCCACTAAAGTGAAAAATCTGTTCATTGGGAAATAGATACATTGGACAACAAAATGAAAACTCTCCAGCCAGATCCTTCAACTTTTTATGGAATGAAAAAGACCTGGGATGCAGTGGGGCCTTTTTCTACGGTGTCCCTCAACACACAAGGGAAAGCTATTGCATATTTCAGTAGATAAACTTGCCAATTTTTCATTGATACCAGAGTCGGCGTGTCTGCTTTTAACTCCTTAAGACAAAGAAACCAACAAACAACCCTCTACCCCAAAGCACACACATGTCAACGGTAGTGGAGGTTACCAATCAAAAGCAAGCACTGATCCAGTACATTCCAGTGTCTCTCTAGCTTGTTGAAGACGTATACCCACTTTTGTTTAGTTCTAATATCATGTTTCAATTTGTTGGACTGAGATATTTTGTCTAAGTGAAATTATCATTTGCAATTTACTAAAAAGGAGAACGATCATTCATTTTGATTGAAGTCCCTCAATTTACTAGCATAGATTTTTGAATTAAAACAGATCCCAAAGGAAAAGGTGGCTTGCTGCTTGCAAGCCCTGGTCATGCTTGATGGTCATCCAATCAATCTAGCCCTCTTTCCGTAATATTCTTCCATTAATTCCTAAAACTTGTGAAGCCTCCCTGTATACCAATGAGAGCCAGGTTTTCTCAGCAAACCAATCAAGAGTCAAATCAATGCATGTGGACCCTTTCCAGAGAGTCTCCAATAGCCCTAAAATGAGAAGACAAGAAGAGACTAACTCTCATAAGATTTAGTTTTTTAAAGGCTTGATTGTCCCTTATGCCAGCCAGTATCCCAGTACTTCCTGTTAAGAACCCACACAGTAGGAACTGGAGGTTTATTCGGGATTTGCATGTCTTGGACTGAGGTTTTATTCCTAGGTCTACCGTAGTTCCAAGCCCTAGTTCACCGCTTTCCGACACCCTCTGATGCAGCGCTGCAAGCACACACTGTCTGTGCCACGAGTCTGGAAGAACGCGCCCTGAACCACTAACCGGACGAGATCTGTGTTTCTTCCCATTCCAAAGAAAGATGAGGCAACAGAATGTGAAGTTTATCGAACAATATCATGCATCCCACATGCAAGTCAATTTTTGCTAATGATAATGTTAAAGCTATTGCAGCAGCACATGGACAGGCAACTGCCAGAAACCCCGGCTGGATTCAGAAGAGGATGTAGAATGAAGGACGTCCTTTCTGATGTCAGATGAATCTTGGCTGAAAGCAGAGACTTTCAGAACGATGGTTCCTGATGTTATAGAGACGGTGCAGTGGCATTCGACTGTGTGGAGCATAAGAAACTATGGACAACGTTGAGAAGAATGGAAATTCCAGAATGCTTTGTTGTGCATAAACTGTATATGGACCCCAAATGGCAGATGTTTGAGCAGAACAAGGGAGTACCCCATGGTTTAAGGTCAGGAAAGGTGTGTGTCAAGGTTGTATCCTTTCACCATATTATTCAATCTGCATCCTGAGCAAATAATCCAAGCATTTGGACTGGTGTCTTTTTCTCACGGGTCACGATGACAGAGAAGCACTACCTTAAGGCTGCGGCGCAGAAACAACAAGCTAGCTGCCAGGGCCAAGCCCGCTGTCTCCTCTGGGCCTACAGTTCATCACACGGTAGGGAGAGCCATCACCGTTCGTGGCCCGCCTCCTCCCGTCTGTACAGCGATCGGAGTGATCCCAAAGAGAAATGCCATGGATGCCATGCATTCATAAAACCATTCAGCGGCTTCTCAGAAATCCCCATCGCTTCTAAAATATGCTAAGAACACTTTTGAAGAAACCTGTCCATACTGTTTCCAGTTGCTGGTGTTGGATAACTCCCCGAGTGCGCCTCAAACCGAAGCCCAAACTGACTCCCCAAATACAGAAACTTCTGAATCGAGAAGCAAAAAGTTACACTCTCAGTTTTAAAGAAGCAAAAATTGTGGGGAAAGTACAAAGATGCCAAAAGTGTATTGCTGGTTACTTGTAAGACATGCAACAGAACAGTTAAACATCAGGGTCAAGGTAGAAGCTTTCTCTCCTCCCCAAGAGCAGTCTTGGCACTCCTGCAGCTAACCCTCCTGCCCTGAGGACGCCCGAAGGGGAGGCTCTGAGGTCTGTGAGCCGCAATCATGAGCTGTCTAGTTCCAGGGGCCAGAGCCCTGCCTGGATATTCAGAACACCTACGTCTGGACAGTCAACACCCACTTTCTCTTCTTCAAGAAGTACGAGCAAAACAAAGCAACACTTTTCTCAACTAAAAATGTTGCTCAGTCAGCAAGAATCCCAAAAGAGCCCAAAGATGGACTTCAGAAATGTCTTGTCTTCTCTGTAAAGGATGGATTTTGAAAATAAGAAATG
>NW_022103928.1:25978779-25983754 GCF_000313985.2 Echinops telfairi
ACCTTTTTAAAAGCTCTTCAAATAAATGATTTAGATACTTTGGACTATAAAAAAGAGAATTTGGACTATATGAAAAACACAGCATTGGGACTGGAGGGAAGCTCATTAACCACCTGAGATATATGCAGATGACAAGATATTGCTTGCTGAAAGTGAGGAAGACTTGCTGATGAAAATCAAGGATTTCAGCCTTCAGTACGGATCATAGTACGAGGGGAAAAGTCCTCACGAGTGGACCAACAGAAAACACCATGTTACATAGAAAAGAGATTGAAGGGAGCAAGGATTCATTTTATTTTGATTCACAGTCAACACTCATGGAAGTAGCAGTCAAGATATCAAAGAGTGTATCGACTTGGGAAAATCTGCTGCACAAATATCCTCTTTAAAGTATTGACAAGCAAAGCTATCACTTAGAGGAATTAGGTGCACCTGACCCAAGCCATGTTATATTTTAAATGGCTTCATATGCAAGGCTAAGCAGGATGATGACTGTGTTCATCTGGGTTGACTAGAGAAACAAATCTGGAGACATTCATATGTTTGTAAGAGATAGTTTTATATCCAATAAGAAAACATCCCAGCCCAGTCCAGATCAAGTCCATAAGTCCAATATTAGCCCATGTGTCCAATACTAGTCCATAAATTCTTCTACAGACTCACGCAGCACATGCAATGATGCTGAAAGCAGGAAGATCACAGGCCAGTTTGGGTGAAAAGTCTGATGCAAGCATCTCAGCGCTGGCACGGTTCTCCATGGGGCTCCTCCAGCTCTGGCTGCCATCAGCATGGCTTCATGTGGCTTGTCAACAGAATGTTAAGCAGAGAGAGTGTGTCCCACCTTCAGGGAGGAAGAGAAGAAGTCCCAGAATGCTCATGAGAAGGCCACGCCCACAAGGGGGGATCAATCAGGCTGTGACCTGATTGATTTCACCCCTTAATTCTTTTATCAAGTCGGCATAACATTGTGTGACTATCACAATGAATAAGAAGACTGCAGAAGAATGGATGCATTTGAATTCCGGTGTTGGGTGAAGAATATGGAATGTATTATAGACTGTCAGAAAAACAAAGAGATGAGTGTTGAAGGAAGTGTAGTCAGAGTGCTCCTTAGAAGGGAGGAGGATGAGACTTCATCCTGCGACTTGACACGTTTCGGGAGAGATCACTTCTTGAGAAATGGCATGGTGCTCGGTAAATTAGAGGGTCAGCAAAAAAAAAAAAAAATGTGTGGGGTGGGGTTGGGGAAGACACTCAAGGAAAAGGACTGACACATTGGCTGAAGCAATGGGCTCAACTATAACAATTGTGAGAGTGATGCAGGACCAGGCAGTGATCTCTTCTGTTGTGTATAGGGTCCTTGCGAGTCAGAATTGACTGGACGGCACCTAACAAAAACAACACCAATAATATCCCTCTGATTGACACCCATTTTACATTTGTTTATCTCTGCAGAGCCTTGTATACTATAGTGATCCAAATCATAAAATCTGAATCAGAAGGAGAGAATGGCAGCAGAGCTTAAATTGTGAGCACCTGGTTTGCAGAAGGCTATGGATGGCAGTAGAAGCCCAAAATACATTTGCAGGGATGAGGTCTCCAGTAAATCCCCTCTGCCCATCGTGGGGGTGTGAATGGCTTTGCTATCAGACAGACAGGATTGTTGGATTGAGCATATAAGTTTAACATATGGACTCAGCATTGTTCGGCATCCAAGACATCACTCCAAGTCGCCTTACAGAAGTGAAAGTGAGACCACACACCACCACAGGAGTGTCATGAAAATGGACTTATCTGTAAAACATACAGATCAAATATGTCACCACCACACCTGACTCAGAGACATGGACTTCTCCAAGAAACATGTGGACTAAACCACTCCCCCTCAGAGCTATTAAAGCCTTGAGCAGCCAGGGCACAGCAGCATTCTCGTCTGCTCAAAGCCCTGTGCTGTTGCTCTGCCTAAGCGTCCCCCTTTGTCTTACTGTATGGTTATTTACTGTGTTAATTAACACTTGTGTGATAGAAAATAGATCATCAGCAATTTATGGGTATTCTTACCTGTGTCGAACTCAGTCCCTCAAGACAATTGTGAAGTAGATTATGATAGAGGTAGCGAAATTAAAATGTCATATCTTGTCATTTGATGTCCCTTTTGACCCATTCTGAAGTTGCCTCAGTTTATAATATTTTCTGTTTTCTTTTCTGTTGAGGTTTTTCTATGGTTTGTTAGTTTTTATTGGTTTTCTTCCTGTTTGTGTTTTGTATGTTTTTCTGTATATGAAATCCAGGATAGGTAGATCTATAGAGACAGTAACTGAATTAATGGCTTCCTGGAGGTATGGCAGGGGAGGGTGGGGAGAAACAGGGAGCTAATAAGAATAAGCACAAGAAAGAAGAAAATGTTCTAAAATTGACTTGGTGATGATTGTACAACACTTCTTGACATGATTGAACTGTTGAATTATATGATATGTAGAATATATGCCATACTTTTTAAAAAAAAAAATCCTGCCACTAAATTATGCATAGGTCTTATTCAGAAACCTGACTGTTAGTCTGGGTAGATTAGAGAAACAAATTCATAGACACTCATATGTGTATAGGAAAGAGGTTTATGTAAAGAGCATTTGTACATTAAGAAAACATCCCAGCCCAGTCCAGATCAAGTCCATAAGTCTGATATTAGCCCATATGTCCAGTACCAGTCGGTAAATTCCTCTTCAGACTCATGCAACACATGGAATGATGCCAAGTGCAGGAAGATCACAGGCCAGGTGGGGGGAAATCTTGTAGATCCAGTGGTGGTAGAATCATCTTAGTGCTGGCAGGGGTCTCCACGTGGCTCCTCCAGCTCCAAGACTCTGACTGCCATCAGCCTAGCTCCATGTGGCTTGTCAACAGGAATGTCTTGCAGGGAGGGAGTGTGTCCTGCCTCCAGCATGAGCTATTTTATCTCCATGGCATCTCCAAATGAGGACATCAAGCTGCAACCTTGACAGGCTAGACTCCACCCCATTCACAACTTGACAGATTATATAACTGCCACACTGACATCACAATTTTTTGCATATGCCTATGATACAAAGCCAAGATAAGACAATGTTAACATGTTTGAGACCCTAAATTGGTATTAGTAGGGCAACATTTTTTAATGTTCTGGAACACGTTGCCCCTCAGTGCCTTATTTGTCCTCATCAAAATCCTGGAAAACATCTTAATGTCCCACCTGGCCAACACTTTTGGCCCTCTGGGCGTCTACTTGAATGGAGGCTCCAATTCATTTTGCTTGCACCGTCCAACGTGTCTAGGTGGTAATTGCTGCCCTTTCACATTGAATGGAAGCTTTCCCTGCTACCACATCACAGCCACCTTTGTAGCTAAGAAACATCTTGAAAAGATCACCGCTACCTGGAGGGCCCTGAAGACTCTTTGAAGTGATAAAGAAATCCATTTTGCTGCTCAAATCATTGACTAGACAAGCAATAAGTTTAATTTTCCCCATCTTTCAGAGATGACATCATCATGCCCCTCATCAACCCCAATCTTCCAACCTAGTGGTATAATAAAAACTCAATTACCCAAACTTCCTGAGGCCTTAAATTTATTCTAGATTAAAGTTCCTAATTTAGTCACTTGAATTTAAGATGTACCTTATTGGATCCCATAAATTTACTCTATGTGAGATCATTACTGGAAGGTCCTCCACCCATGTTGCCCATACTAATTCTAATGACATATTGTTCATCTTTAATCTGGTGTATAAAGACTATGTTTCACTAGATAAAGAAAGCCTCAGATGACCAAAAGTTAGAATCCCCAAATCTTCCTAACATTATCTGAGGAGACTATGTATATTAGAAAAGACATCAATTAAAAATTAAAAGATAAATTTAAAAAGCCTTATTAGAATCTCATTGCAAAGTATCTAGTCCTCTTTATTAATCTATGGATACAAATTACAGGAAGTTCAAAACAAAACAAAACAAACACCCTGGATCCTTTTGTCACAAGGAAAAAAGACCAGCATTCCCCAGAGGACTTGAGAACCGCTGGAGAACGGAACACCAGTTTTGAACGCCCTCGTGGCCCAAAGCCGGGGACATTTGACCTAAACAGGTGATCTCAGGATCACAGAACAAGACTCCGTGCATCTTCCTGAACACTGTGCATTTTGCTTTAGAGTTGTAGTTATTCTTGTTATTAATATCACTCGATGATTATGGATTTTCTCCTTGATAACTTTATTTATAAGAAGGGTCACTTAAGTTTCATCCTTCTTTATTGTTTTCCCCTCATTCCCCCCAAAAGTGATTTCTTTTACTATTTTGGAGAGAAAATTCATTTGTAAAATTAGCTCAATCAGTAGCTTGTGCAGTAGTCTCCCGAAATGTGCCCTTATCATTCCCTTCATAATCTGGTCCACTAGGGTCTCCTCTATCAGATTCAGCAGGGGGGGGGCTATTGCAAAGACCTCCTAGTGTGTTGGGGTAAACACCACAGGAGAAGTGGAACGAGATATCAGAACAAGTCACCAAAAGTGACTTGGTAGCGTTCAATACTCCCGATGCCTGACTTTCCCTTTCTATGTATCTTCAGTTGTTTACTAAATGGTATTGGCTTCTAACTAAATGTCATGTTACAAACTGTCTTAGTTCATTTCATTTCTTTACTAATCATTTTATAGTTAACCAAACATTGCATGAAATGCTTATCAATCAAAACCTGCTAGCAAATGGAAGCCCCACTAGTTATACCAAGAGTGATGTCGTGCAAGGAAGCTGATTCTTTGCGAGGAAACGGAGGCTATATCACAATTTGACTTTTTACCAGATGTTATGTATGTACCTTTATTTTGAGCTCTGTTCTTCCAACCCTTCCTTCCCAGTGTCTAGACCAGGGGTCCTCAAACTTTTTAAACAGGGGGCCAGTTCACTGTCCCTCAGACCTGTTGGAGGGCCAGACTACAGTTTTA
>NW_022103928.1:25983854-26002037 GCF_000313985.2 Echinops telfairi
CACATACCTTATTTTGAAGTAAAAAAACAAACGGGGCAAAAACAGCCGGCAGGCCCAATAAATGTCCTCAGCGGGCCGCATGTGGCCCGCTGAGCCATAATTTGAGGACGCCTGGTTTAGACTAATAGAGAGGACTCACTCTGTTTCTGAGTCTTCTGCGCTAATCTCTTGTTGCTTGGTTTTGTTCCCCTCAGTTGTCTTGCTTGCTGCTTTCATTTCCATAAAGATCCATCACCCTTGAAGATGAAGTCTATGAGCTCAGCAAGATGAATAATAATACTAATAATGTTATTGACTAAAGCTCTTCAGGAAAGCAAACTAAGTCCTTGCAAAAGAAAAACTACTTGATTGTGGATGGTCCCCACACCCTAATGCAGGCTTGGTCACAAGGGGGAGAAGCGATGTGATAGTAAAAAAACACAAACATAGAAGCATTCAGAGCAGGCTCTCAGTAAAGAGTTAACATGAACCACTTGTGGGCAAACAAGGGAGGAGACAAAGGAGAAGTGGATGTTCTCTGAAAATATGTACAAAGAACATTCCAGAAGCATGCAAGGAAAGCGTTCGAGAGGATTACTTAGTCAAGCTATTGTTAGGAAATGTTTGTCAAGAAATAGATTAAACTATCTGAAGAAAGAATTGTTTCTGCAGAGTATCTGTGGTGCTGGCCATTCTGAACCAGGTATATAACAGCTCCACCTTCTAAGAGAGTGGCACTCTCTGTGCTGCCTGTCTTAGGTGGCCGTTCCTCGATCCAACTCTGTCCTTACTCCTAACAGAGCATGAGATTCTCTTCTTTGATACTACCATTACCTGAAATGGAAAGATATGAGAGGGGTGAGTGATAGGGGAAGGGGAAGCAAGAAGTCCAGATTGGGCATATTTAGTGTGAGCTACCTCTGAAATCCATCACTCGCCTGCTGGTGTGTAGTGGCTTGTGTGTTGCTGTGATGCTGGAAGCTATGCCACCAGTATTTCAAACACCAGCAGGGTTACCCAAGATGAACAATTTGAAGCAGAGCTTCCAGACTAAGAGCAGATGACAGTGAAGGAAAAGGCTGTCGTGTTTTGAAGGATTGGTCACTGAAAACCTTGCAGAGAAATAACAGCTGAGTATGTTCGGACACAGTTGCAGAAGATGAGCCTCTCAGGTTGGAAGGCACTAAAATACAATTCGGGAGGAGATGTCTCCTCAAAGTAGGGTCAACCTTAATGATGTACTACAGCAAAGCTTTGGGGACCTTTATTTTTGGATGGGACATGATTCAAAATGGGCAGAAAAAACTGCAACCATCCATTCATAATTGGAATGTGGAATGCATGAAGTATAAATCTAAGAAAATAGGAAATTACCAAAAATGAGGTAGACCATGCATAGATAGATAGAGATATGTTGGGCATTAGTGAGCTGAAATTGACTGGCATTGACCATTTTGAATCTGACAATCATAAGGCTTACCAAGCCAGGAATAACAAATTCAAGAGGAATGGTGCCATGCTCATTGGCACAACACTGTTTGGGATAGGATAATATCTATTCACCTACAAAGAAGTCCAATTAATACAATTATTATTCAAATTTGTGCAATAACCATGAAAGCAAGTGATGAAGAAACTGAAGAATTATACCAACCTCTTCAGTCTAAAATTGATCAAACAGGCAATCAAGATACATGAATAATAATTGGCAACTGGAATATGAAAGTTAGCAACAAAGAGGAAGGAACAGTAGTTGGAAACTATGACCTTGGTGATCGAAACAAAGCTGGAGACCACAGGACAGAACTCTGAAAGATCAACATCTTTCTCATTACAAATATCTTTTTTTCAACAACATCAACAGCAACTACACATGCAAATTCATCAGATGGAATATACAAGAATCAAATTAACTGTATCTGTGAGAAGAGATGATAGAGAAGCTGGGAATCAGCAGCCAAAACAAGGCCAGTCACTGTGGAGCAGACCATCAATTGTTTTTATGCAAGTTTGTGCTGAAGCTGATATAAAAAAAAGTCTATGAGAGCCAAAATATGACTTTGAGCATATCATATATATATGTATGTATATATATATAATTTGTTTTACATGCCACCTATATTTTCAGAACATCTCAAAAACAGAAGTGAAGCGCTGAACACTAATGAGAAAAGACCTGGTGACTTGAGGAATGACATCAAGGATATCAGACGTGAAGTAAGTGAAAAAATAGTCATTAAAACACAGGAAATAAAATAACAAAGCGATTCTTCAGAAAAGAATCTGAAACTTGCTCTTGAACTTCGAGTAACTAAAGCATGGAAGAAATGACAATGTGAAAGACTGAACAGAAAATTCCAAAGGGCTGCTGGAGAAGATAAGAGTAGAACATTATAATCAAATATGAAAAAAAAAAGCCAAACAAGAGTTAGAAAGCCAAAAAGGAAGAACATGCTCAGCATAGATCAAGCTGAAAGGAAAAAAGCTCAAGCCTTGAGTTACAAGATTGAAAGATTCCATGGGCAAAATATCAAGCAATTCAAGAAGCATCGAAATAACACGGAAGTATTAAGGATTGTATAACTCGATGGGATTGAACCACAGAATTGTATGTGAATGAATATATTGGATTGTGTAAGATATGTCAATAAAACTATTGTAAAAAATTTTTTTAAAAAATGAATAAGAGGGAAGTAATACAAAATCACTGTACCAAAAAGAACTGGCCGATGTTCAACCACTTCTTCTTTTTTTTTTTTTATGTTCAACCATTTCGAGAAGTAGCATGTGATTAAGAACCAATGATATGGAAGTAAGAAGTCCATACCGTACGGAAAGCATTAGGGAAAAAGAAGGTTCCAGGGCTGGACAGAACAGTGATGGAAATGTTCCAAGAGGAACTCACTCATCCATGCCAGGAAATTTGGAAAAGCAACCAGGCCAGCTTACTAGAAGATAGCCATGTTTGTGCCCCTTCCAAAGAAAGATGACCCAACAGAATGGAGAATGTGAAAATAATAGCATTACTATCAGACACAAGTAAAATTTTGTTATCGCTCATTCAACAACACGCTGTCGTACATTGATGGGGAGCTGCCAGAAAGTCAAGCCAGATGTGATATGAGGGATATTACTGCTGACATCAGATGGATCTCGGATGAAAGCAGAGAATACCAGAAAAATGTTTACTTGTGTTGTATTGACTACGCAAAGCATTCAACCGTGTGGATGATTGAGAAGAATTGAAATTCTGTAACAATTTGCTGGGCTCGTACAGAACCTGACGTAGACCAAGAAGCAGTAGTACAAACAGAACAAAAGAATGCTGCATGGTTTAAAATCAGGAATGGTGTGTCAAGGGTGTATCCTTTCACACACTTATTCAAACTGTACACTGAGCAAACCATACAAGACGCTGGATTTTATGAAGAAAAATGCTGCATCAGGATCGGAGGAAGGCTTATTAAAAACCTGCAATATGCAGATGACAGCCTTGCTTGCCGAAAGTGAGGACGACTTGAAGCACTTGCTGATGAAGCTCAAAGGGGGTAGCCCATAGTAGGATTACAACTCAATATAAAGAAGCCCAAAGTCCTCACAACTGGACCAATAGGTCACGTCATGATAAATGTAGAAAAGATCGAAGTTATCAAGGAAGCAGTAGTAAAGAGATCAAAAGACGCATTGCGTTAGGTACATCTGCTGGGCAAGACCTCTTTAAAGTATTGAAAAGCAAGGATGTGACTTTGAGGACTATGGTGTGCCCGACCCACGCCTTGGTATTTTCAGTTGCCTCCTGTGCATGTGAAAGATAGACATTAAATAAGGAAGACCAAAGAAAAATGATGTATTTGAATTGTGGTGGTGGAGAAGAATACTGAAACGATCATAGACTGCCAAGAGTTACAAACAAATCTGTCCTGGAAGAAATAGAGCCAGAATGCTCCTTAGAAGCAAGGATGGCAAAGACTTCTTACATACTTTGGCCATGTTCTTGGGAAAGACCAGTCCCTGGAGAAAGACTTCAGGCTTGGTAAGGTAGAGAGGCAGCGAAAAAGAGGTGGGTCCTTGATAAGATGGATTGACACTATGACTGTGACAATAAGCTCAAGTAACGGAATAATTGTGAGGATGGCCAAGGGTTAGGCAGTGCTTCGTTCTGGTGTGCACAGAGTCGCTATGGGTCAGGACTGGCTCAGTGGCCCCTAACTATAACCACAACCACGACCACAACCGCATCAATGAGAGACAGAAAGGAGTCCTGGTAGTCTAATAGTTAAGCATGGAACTTCTCATCATAAGGTTGGTGGTTTGAACCCACGCAGCAGCTTCTCAGAAGAAAAACCTAGGGATGCGCTTCCATAAAAACTACAGCCAAGAAAAACCAATGGAGTGGTTCAGCTCTGTCCCACGGAGTCACCATGAGTCAGAACCGACTCAATGGCACTTAGCAGCAACAAGAAAGTGAATAAACAAAGAAGTAACTATATGTGGTACAATACATACTAAGTGTTCCAGAGAACAATCGAGTAGGGTGATTGTGGGAAAATCACTTGAACAGAAGCCAGAGAGAGAGCGAGCTGCCGCTACATCCTCTCTAACTCAAGGCTATCCTGTGTGCAACAGAACAAACTCTTGTCCAGCCTGCATCAGCCTCACAGTCACCGGCACGGTCAAGCCCATTGCTGTAGATCCTGTGCCACTCCATCTGACTGAGGGCTTCATTCGCCCTTGTTGGCCCCGTGCTTCACCCAACATGGTGTCCTCCTCCAGTGATTGAGATCTCCTCATGACATTTCCAACACCAGCAGTCTGGGCAATGTTCTTGTGTGAAGTGTAGCACTGGCTAATGTTTACAAGTAGATTCCCAGACCTTTCTTCCTACTCTTCTTACTCTGGCCGTTCTGCTGAAACTTGTCCTGTCTGAGCAACCCTTCTGGTATTTGAAATGCTAGTGGTATAGATTCCAAGATCACAGCCACCCAAAAGTCATCACAGAAATCTAAACTGAAAGATGGGGGGTGGAGAAGCTGAAATGAGTCTAAAATAAGGGACATTGGAGTGGAAACCCGAAGGTCGGTGAGGAAATGAACTGTGTGGATCTGTGGGGGCGCACGAACCAGGAGAAGGCATGGCAAGTCTAGGGGCAGAGCACCTGGCATGTCCACGTAACTGGTGTGTGGTGACAATGGAGGAGGGTGGGAGGAGGCGGGGTCAGAGGAAGAGGGTGGTAGCAGTAGCCAAAGCAGAGTGCTGGTTTTTCTCCTCCTTGCCCCCTTTAATATCTTCATGTAACTGGAGAAGAGGGAAAATGCAATCCTATTTCTGGGTGCAGCAATGCACACACAAGCAGGCGCTTCCTGTGCCGTTCCTAAAATGAAACACCTTCCAAGTGGAGGACTGGCCACCACAATAAGAAAGGGTAACAATTTCATACCATGGTACACAGAATCCGCAATGCTTCTTCCTTCAGAAGGTTGTTTTTTTTTGGAGGGGGGGCTTTCCCAGAGTTAATGGCAGCCACATGGAAAACAATTTTAGCAAGTGCTGTAGGAGACCTGGACTCAGGCCCCTCGTACTCCGAGCAAATGCAGCTGTGCGATTAGCCCAGTTGGATCCTAACATGAAAGGGGGCTATGACACACTTCTGAATTTCAGCTTTAAACCTTGAGCCAGAGGTCTTGTACTTGCTTTTATAAGCATCCAAGAAGCAGCTTTAAATGTAAAAAAAAGAAAAGTTGTTTCGGCAGACCTGGCTTCTCAGCCCTGCTAGAGTCCCTCCTGACGAGCCCACTCCAGGGAGGGTCAGGGAATGAAACACTGGAGGTGGAGCGGGGGCCCTTCCACACGGCTCTGGATCAAGGTCTCCTCAAAGTTCCAGTCATCGCCACAGACGTGTCGGCTGGGCTCCATGACACGAGGTTGGCTAAGCCAGTGCTCTTACTGAATCCCTGAGAACAGCCCTGCTGTCTTTTTCTATTGGGACGTGTGAAGGGACATTTGTAGGGCTATAACTCCCAACCATCTAGACCTTCTTCCTGTTGGGGGAAGCATTTCCACGGACGGGGTCTGTGGAAACCAAGGAGGGAGGGGAGCCTAAGGGAGGGGGGGAAATGAGCTGATACCAAGGGTTCATGTAGAAAGAAAATGTTTTGAGAATGATGAGGGCAACAAATGTACAACTGTGCTTGACACAATGGATGGATGGATGGATGGATGGATGGATGGATGGATGGTGATAAGAGCTGTACAAGCCCCCAGTAAAACGATTTAAAAAAAAATTCACCTGACTCATGGGCTGTCACCACAAAGATTCACTAAGGAAAACCAGCCAATGAAAGCCCTCTGGATCACAGCAATCCCATCTGCCATCAATCAGGGGGCGGCAGTGATTGATTTCCTGGTGCCTTGGAGGCATACATAGTTGGTTATGCATTGGGCTTCAGGCGTCCTCAAACTATGGCCCGCGGGCCACATGCGGCCCACCGAGGACATTTATCCGGCCTGCCGGGTGTTTTTGCCCCGTTTTTGTTTTTTTTCCCCACTTCAAAATAAGCTATGTGCAGCGTGCATAGGAATTCGTTCTTAGTTTTTTTGTTGAACTATAGTCCGACCCTCCAACGGGTCTGAGGGACAGTGAACTGGCTCCCTGTTTAAAAAGTTTGAGGACCCCTGGCTTAGATCCTCAAAGTCAGCGGTTGGAAACACCAGCCACAGTGCTTTCTATACACTCATCAACTGGCAGGGGCATTTCTACCCTGTCCTATAGAGTCCTAGAGAGAGAACATGCAAGCGAGCTAGAAGGTCATCGTGAGTTGGGGGCACATTCATTGGCAGCCAACCACAATAAGAAAAGCCAAGGGGAGAAGGGCATATCTCTCTGCTCTCTCCCTCCATGAGAGTCAGGAGGTGGACGACCGAGGCTGTGAACAGCATGTTCCTGCCCGGAGTTCTAACTCTGCTGAGCAAGACAGAGGTCTGAAGACTGAATTGGGGCAGGGTCAAGAGTGGGGAGAGGTCAGCGCCAGCGTTGCAGGGAGAGGACTCAGTGCCCGGGAGAGCCAGGCTTCCCCAGAAGCCTCCATTGGCAGCTCTGGGCCCTGACTGCTGAGTCTGCTTCTCCAGCCTTCCCTTCTGTTTTTCAGCCACCCGATACCTGGCTAATAAACTTCGCTTCTGCTTATATTAACCAGAAACCATTTCTGAGGCCTGCAACCCAGGCCTTGATTTCACCTTAAATTTGCAGGCCCTCATTAAAGAGCAAACATTCTCCTGGACTCCCGGAGTTGGCTTAAATGATTTTTGTTCTCATGTAACTCAAATATGCACAAACATAAAGCAACATATAAACTCCTTAGAGGCTGGTAGCATTTAAGGAACTATAAAACACAAACACATTTGGGAGCTAAATACAAGCAGGGCCACAAAATTGGAATGCTAACAAGAATGACATGAGTCGGATAGAGGATGTTATTTTGATGAAACAAAATTATTCTTAGTAATGGGAATACAGAACCCACTAAGAAGGGCACATGTGAGGTGTTCCCCCCGCCCCCCGCCCGCCCCCACCATGTGTTATGTGCCTCTTGATGACTTAATTCTTCCTTCTATTTTGTCCATCAAACCACTGTGAACACTTCATGTGGGCACTTTGTCTTGAGATCATTTGCATGGAATTTGCATGGCCACCTTATTCACAATTGAAGACAGTGGCTGTGGCTTTTTAAAAATCATTTTATTGGGAGCTCTTACAGATATCCTAGCATTCCATAGTTCAGTCACATCCAGCAGTATTGTACACTTGCTACCACAATCAGTTTCAAAACACTTTCCTTCTTCTTGAACTCTTTGATATCAGCTCCACCCCTGATCTTTTTTTTTTAAATCATTTTATTGGGGGGCTCTTACAGCTCTTATAACAATCCATACATCAATCGTATCAGTCACATTTGTGCATATGTTGCCATCATCATTTCCAAAGCATTTTTTTTCTACTTGAGCTCTTGGTATCAGCTCCTCTTTTTTCCCTCCTTCCCTACTCGCTCACCTTTGTGAACCCTTGATAAATGATAAATTATTATTTTCATATCTTCCACCATTGGCAGCTAAAGAAAAATTGTAAATTGAAATCCTGATTCCATCCCTTACTGGTCTTGGATCTTGACATATTATTCAGTCTCTCTGAACCTTCATTTCCTAGCTGTTAAATGGAACAGTACCCACCTACAAGGGCTGAAGACAAAACCGGTTGTCACTGAATTGATCCTGACTCATGGCGACTCCTGGGTGCAGAGCGGAGCTGCTCCATAGGGTTTCCAGAGCTGTGATCTTCTGGAAGAAAGCGACAGGCTTGTCTCTGAAGTGTTGCTACGTAAGTCTTCGTTGACTTCTGGGTTGGTTAGCCTCTCTTCTCTAACTCATGGTCACAGAGCCCAGGCGGCAGCCCAGACCCTCTCCCTCCATGTCCTTAGCAGTGCATGCCACATATGCAAAGCACAGCGGTGCCTTTCAGGACAGCAGCTGACCCTCAGGCTCCGGGAAAAATGAATCACAGTATTCCCTTCTTTGTAAAACGGGTTGTCTTCATAGCAGGAGCTCTCAAAATGGGGTCCCCTGGCCAGCAGAATCACCTGGGAGTAGTCCATGTCCAAAGTGTTCTATCACCCTTAAAAGAAATTCAGTGTCCCCAAGCAATGATTCTCCCTCCCTGCCTCCCTCCACTCCTACGAATGAGTAATACACGCTAACCGCAATACACTTATAGAGTCTAGATATTTCAGATGGGTGGGATCGTACAATATGTGTCCTTCTATGTTTGACTTACTTTGCTGAGCATAATGTTTCCAAGGACCATTTATGCATCCGGATCCCGTTTGTCCACATGGCAGAGTCGCATCCCACTGGACCATGTTCTGTTTTATCCGTCTGTCTGTTGATGGGTTTTTAGGTTGTTTCCACTCTTTGTTTATTGTGAACAGTGCTGCAAGGAACACTGGGTCCCTGCTTTCCATTTGCCTGGGCATACACACTGAGGAGGGGATTTGCTGGGTCGTAGAGTAATTCTATGTTTAATATCACACACACACACATACACACACACACACACACACACACACACATAGAGAAATCTGTTTAGACAAGCCCTCTAGATGATCCTGAAGCACACTAAATGCTGCAAACCACTGCTTTAGAAGACCACGTCCACATTTCGTGGCTTGGCCGTCAAGGCTCTTCCTGTTGTGGTTCCAGTCTGCTGGGGATAGCCCCTTTTCTCAACAGCTCTGAAAATACCTTACGTCCCAGTGATAATGGACTTGTCTCTGTCTTAAACATGACAGGTCCTTGTTTGTCTTTATGCAGTGCAGTTCCCTCAGTGGGACATTCCTTCCAAATCCAGCTCCAAGTTCTGTTCTTCTGTAAAGTGGTCTCTGGTTGTGTTGCGGTTGGGTCGATGGCTCTATGAACTTTATGCCACACTTGCACTATTCTAGCAACTGTTGCACTATTATCACTAACTAGTGACTTGCTTGCTTTCCCACCTTTGTATTTGAGACCTTGAATTACCAACGGAATATCCATTTTTCTCTTGTCCTAACAAGAGTTGATGGGTCTGGCTTCCAGCAGAGTTCTTCAAAAGAGTGTGGGGATGGGGAGTTGGTGATTTGGCTGACAGATGTTTGGTGGCTCTTCCAACTCCATCCCTGAGGATTTGAATGGCAATCTCCCTCTTGCCACCATGTGGGAAACATAAGGATGGAAGACATGTACAAAGGACAGTGGAGCCTGGGACACGGGTGACATTGTGAAGCCACTGTGCCAACTCTGCACCTTTGCCCCAGGCATCAGGTTACATAGACACCTGAGATTCAAATAGACCCCGTTCTTATTGGAGCCGTTGGTTTTCGTCGAGGCTCTCACACCAAGGTCTCTCAAAGGTAGTACTGATTCTAATAGTACTGACACAGAACCTACTCCATAACACGTGTTCCATAAACACTTGCTGGGACACTGGACGGTGGATCTTTCCTTATTATTTTGCTGCAGGAGAAATCAGAGCTTAGGTATTGGACCTAAAATTGCCTTTCTGGAAAATCTGGCCAACCATATCAGGCAAAAAATAAGGCAGATTAAAAATTTTTATTTTAAATAGAAATGTCATCATTGTAACTTAAACCAGGTTAACATTATCCTACATGGGACACAAAATAGGTGTTAAATGAAGACAAGTGTCACTCCTGCTTAGGTTCTCTCAATAACTCCCTAGGACTACTAAATCCTTAGTTTTCTTGCAGCTTGTTTTTAACTGAAACAATTAAAGATTTACATTCAACTGTAAGCAGTATTTCAGAGAGGTCTCATATACCTTCTACCCAGTTTCTTCAATGGTGAGATCTTATGAAGTTATAGATATGATTTAATGTGTATATTGTCATTTTACAACAAGGGAGTCTGAGTTCATTCACATTTATGAAATTATCCTCACAATGTGTATACATAATACATAAAAGAACTACTGTATATGTGCACACACACACATATATATATATTTGAAAAGCCAATGGCAAAATTAACAAATGTTGACAAACTGTGGAGGAATTGCAACCCTGTGCATTGCGGCTAAGAATGGGGCACTTGCTGTGGGATTTCCTTAAAAAGTTAAACACATGCCTACCTGTGTAAGACAGGCATGGAAAGGAAGCCCAAGGAGAGCGCAATGGGACTGGAGGTTCTGGAGGGACTTGGGGGGAGGGGCTGGTGAGCAAACAATGCCATAAACAGGGGAACAACTAAGGAATTACGATCAACAAAGAGGGGACCGAGAGATCCTGGGGGTGTTGGAGCAACAGCAATCTAGCTGAGAGCAATTACTAAAAGGCATAAGAAGGTGGGAAAGAAAGAAAAGAAAAGGAAACAGAGGAAAGATCTAGGAAAGCAAAGCTATGGATAGAGGTATAAACAGGTGTGCACTTACGTAAATATATTAATTTATAAAAATAGAGTTAATGGCATATGTACATATGGTAGTGCACTGAGGGAGCAGACGAACTTTGGGCCTCTACTTCAACATAAGAACACTTTATTTTAACAACCTGGCATTCTGTGATACTTCCCCTTCCAACATGATAGCTGAAGACAAAATGGTTGCACGAGCAAATGTGATGAAGGAAGCTGATGGTGCCCTGCTAGCAAAAGATATAGTGTCTGGGGTCTTAAAGGCTTGAAGTTAAACAAGTGGCCATCTAGCAGAGAACATAAAGCCCACATGGAAGAAGCACACCAGCCTGTGCAATCATGAGGTGTCGATGGGATCAGGTAACAGGCACCAGAAGACCCTAAACAAACATATTGTTGAGAATGAGGGGGGGTCAGAGCAGAGACCCAAAACCCATCTGTAGACAATGGGACATCCCCTCACAGAAGGGTCGCAAGGAAGGGATGAGTCAACCAGGGTGAAGCATAGCACCACTGAAGCACACAATATTTCTGTGCTCTGGTTCTTTGAGTAATTCAAAAGTCATAGCAGCTGGATTTATAATAGTCAAAGTTGTAAATAAGTCAAATGCCTACCAATAAGTAAACAGATAAACATGTAAGATATAGCCATACAACAGTATACCACTCAGCACACACACACACACACACACACACACACACACACAAAGAATACGCAGCAAAGAGAAAAGAGAGGTGAGAAATGGATGGACATGCCATTAGAGCAGTCTCGGCCTGAGCCTGAAGTCCATTACACAACCAACAGGATATTCAAAAATTCAGTAGGCTTAAGTCCTTCCACAGATATGCTTTCCAAAAGATGATTGATACAAGTTCACAGTAGCACGGTCAGGAGAGTCTGTGTTGATCTAACAGGTAGAAAGAGAACATGTCTTAGTTCTAAAGATAATACACCTAGGCTAAGTTCCCTAGTGCTCTGTGTGTGCACTAATTAACCTAACTGCCTTTCCTGAGGGCAAACTACCTATCCTTGCTTCCTTAATTTATCAGAGATGGACGATGGTCACTGCGCAGTCTCTTTCTGCTTTCCTAGCATTGGTCTGATAATGTTGGCAGTTCCGTAGTCAAAAGTGTATAAAGTTCTCAATATGGCACTTGGAGTTATTTCAAGGTTTGAGATGTTATTAGGACTCTAATCACAGATAAAGCCTGCCACAGACCAAAGCCTTTACATTTCAGGTGTTAATGCATTTCTTCCTCTTGAGATTAGTGTTGCACATTGGTGATCAAAGTAGACCTGGACTCCTAGATGGTACCCCTGGCAACGTCTTTCTTCTCCTTCTCCTTCCTTCTTTCTTTTTCTCATTAAACTTGATTTGAATAGGTCTCAAAATTCTGTGACAAATTTTTGGTCAAGTTATTTTCCATTTTAAAAGTACTGTATTTAAAAATTCATAATTTAAAATTTCCATACACAAAAAGAAACATATGGCCCACAAATGTTCCTTCTGAAAGTTTAACGATGCATTGTTATCATGAGCCCGTCTCTTACTATTAAACTTAAATGAGCAACTGAGACAAACCATTCTGAGACTGTTCTTCCACCACTGAGTAAGACTGGGGTGGCAGGTATGATGGGGAATACTCATGTAGCCTCTGAACCTTCTGGGCAGACTGGGTGACCTTGCCAGCTCCAGCAGCCTTTTTGTCCACTGCCTTGATGACACCCACAGCAACGGTCTGTCTCATGTCTCGGACAGCAAAACGGCTCAGAGGAGGACAGTCAGAGAAGCTCTCCACACACCTGGGCTTGCCAGGTACCATGTCAATGATGGCAGCATCACCAGACTTCAAGAGTTTGGGATCCTCTTCCAGCTTCTTGCCAGAACGGTGATCAATCTTCTCTGAGCTCAGCAAACTTGCAAGCAATGTGGGCAGGGTGATGATCCAACACAGGTGTGTATCCAGCACTGATTGGCCTGGATGGTTCAGGATGATCACCTGAGTAGTGAAGCCAGCTGCTTCCATTGGTGGGTCATTTTTGCTGTCACCAGCCACATTGCTATAGTGAACACCTTTGACAGAGACGTTCTTGACATTGAAGCCCACATGGTCCCCAAACAGAGCTTCACTCAAAGCTTCATGGTGCATTTCAACCGACTTCACTTCAGTGGTAACATTGACCGGAGCAAAGGTGACCACTATGCCAGGTTTCAGAACCCCAGTTTCCACTCTGCCCACAGGGACCGTGCCAAGACCACCAATTGTGTAGACATCCTGGAGGGGCAAGCGGAGGGGCTTGTCAGTTGGGCGAGTTGGCAGGATGCGATCCAGAGCTTCAAGCAATGTGGTTCCACGGGCATCGCCATCCTTACAGGTGACTTTCCACCCCTTGAACCAAGACAGATGGGCACTGGGCTCCAGCATGCTGTCACCATTCTAACCAGAAATGGGCACAACTGCTACCGTGTCAGGGGTGTAGCCAATAGGTGCTGACTTCCTTCACGATCTCCTCATATCTCTGCCGGCTGTATAGTGGCTCAGTAGAATCCATTTTATTAACACCAACGATGAGCTGTTTCACACCCAGTGTGTAAGCCAGGAGGGCATGCTCATGGTCTACCCATTTTTGGAGATACCAGCTTCAAATTCACCAACACCTGCAGCAAGAAGGAGGGCAGCACGGTCAGCCTGTGATGTTTTTAATGACGTCTCTGTGTCTGGGGGGCGTGGGCGGGGATGATGGTCATGTAGCACTGGCTGATCTCACATTTCCACAGGGAGATCTCAATGGTGAGGCCGCCCTCACACTCAGTTTTCCGCTTATCCAAGACCCAGGCAGCCTGGACGGAGCCCTTCCCCATCTCAGCAGCTTCCTTCTCGAATTTTTCGATGGCTTGCTTGTCGATGAAAAAGTTTTCATTTTTAAACTTAAAAAAAGTAAACATTTGTAATCTGTAGCTCAGCTGACCCATTGCGATGGACTTGCCAGAATCGACGTGTGCAATGACGACGATGTTGATAGGTCTTGTCTTTTCTCATTTTGGCTGAGGTGTTTGCGATGGTTTTCACCAACATCTGTATTCTGGCAGCAAAACCGCTGCGGAAAAAGCACCATCAGGTTCTTCACAAGGCCTTAGATGTGAGCTACAGCTCCGTCAGCTTATCACAGTGTTGACCAGAGTCCATGAACATCCAGCAGAACCCTGGCTCAGGCCATTCTTTCACTGCTGTGAGCCCCACCGCGGAGGGAGGAAGTTGGTCATTGGCTGTTTGGGGAGCGATCTGAATGTCAGCTTCAGTTCTCCAGCTGGCTTGACCACCCACTCAGGGACCTTGGTCTTCTTTAATTGAGAAAGATCTACCCAGCATTTCACGTCGCTACCAATGTCGAAGGGACAGGGAATGGGAGGGTGTGGGGTTCAGAAGATAGGCTCTTCCGTGCTGGCATCTGCTCCTCAGCCCAAGACTCCTCAGTGTAGATTACTAACCCATTGCTTCAGAGTGTCCTGCCAACTATACCAAAGAACTGCCCTCAGGGAAAATTACCTCAAAGCTATAATAGTGAGGAAAACAAATGTTATTTGGCATATGCAGCAAGGAGGAAAGATAGGTGGGACACAGACAGCTATACCATCAGAGTAATGCCTGTCAAAGACCCACCTTTCCTGGGTTTAATCACTCAGTGTCCCCTGGTTCTTTTAGATAGAACAACTGTCCCTTGTTCTGTGTACAGATTCCTCATGATCACAACAAAGTGTTCTGGAATTTATGTCCTTTGCAATGTTATCCATAATCCTCAAAGTCCAATGCCTTTCATAGTCAATAGAACACAGGTACACATATTTCTGGTATTCTCTGCTGTCAGTCAAAATCTATCTGACATCAGCAATGATATCCTTCCTTCTAGGTCCTCTTGTGAATCTGGCTGAAATTTATGGCTGTTCCCCGTGGATGATACTTAAAAATAGATCTAAGATATTGTGTTAGTTTGGGTTGACTAGAGAAACAAATCCAGAGGCACTCCTATGTATGTATAAGAAAGTTTTATATGAAAGAGGAACTGTGTATTGAGAAAACATCCCATCCCGGTCCAGATCAAGTTCATAAGTCTGATATTAGCCTAATTGTCTGATACCAGTCTATAAATTCTTCTTCAGACTCACGCAACACATACAATGACGCCAAATGCAGGGAGGTTACAGACCAGTGGGTGGAAAGTCTTGTGGATCCAGTGGCAGTGGAAGCATCTCAGCACTGGTGTGGGTCTCCATGCTGCTCCTCCAGCTCCAGGGCTCTGGCTCCATCTGGCTTTTCATCAGGAATGTGAAGCCACCTGAGAGTGTGTCCCACTTCCAGGGAGGAAGACAGGAGTTCCCAGAATCCTCAGAGGCCTCATTGGCTATGACCTGATTGACAGCCTAGACTCCACCCCTTCTCTCAAGTTGACAGGAGATTATGTAACTACCACAAATCTCTCTCTCTCTATCTATCTATCTATCTATCTATCTATCTATCTATCTATCTATCTATCTATCTATCTATCTGAAATTGTAATGAAACAGGGAAGAGCAGATTAAGTACTTACATCTCAAACACTTGAGCTCAATGCAATTAGAAGATGGTCTATAATAAAGCTAGGCTCATTCGTAAGTCTTAAGTCCTGGAAAACAAAGCCTGTTTTCTTTGCTTCGTAACATCAGAGTCTCCAGGAGAACCCTGAGATGCTGAGAAACTCCAGCCTCCATGGGTAAGCTACAGGGAGCTGAAACACATTTCAATCCCATCAAGTAGAACTGTACAATTGTCACCACAACCAATCTTTTTCAACATGGGCTCCCTGACATCATCTCCCTCCTACCCCACCTCCACCTCTGTAACGCCCCTCCCTCTGAACCCCCCCACTCTACTTGCTGTCCCTAAGGTTTCAGGATTGGAACCCAGGAAAAGCATCTAACACAGTGTCAATAGGGTGACCTTCATTGACATAACACCTCTGAGAGACACTCTAATGTGAACAAACAAAAATTGAAGAAAACAATGCAAACCAAAAGTTCAAAAAATATTGGAAACCAGATCAGGTTCAGCATGCATCATAAGGGTGATCTACTGACAAACGCTTAACTGTTCGGGTCAGATTTATGCCTTTGATCTTCTATATTCCTCTCTCCCAAGCACTCTGTTTGGTGACCACTTTCCTCCCATTCCTCAGTTTTAGCTAAGGAGCGTTCTTTAGAAGCTTCTTTCTTATGACATTCCACAAATGAATCTTGGGCTCCCACTGTCATCCATTGCCTTCTGCACACCAGTCTCACAAATTAGGTCTGAAACGGATCCTTCCTTCGACGTCGGATTATCTGTATTCCAATCCTTTGGTGGCTGATGATGGTGTGCTTCTTCCATGTGAACTTAGTTGAGATCTCTCTTAGATGGCTGCTTGTTTGGAGACAAGCTTTTAAGACCCCAGATGCTACTTAATCTGAGAGCCAGGCACCATCTAGATTCTGCACCACATTTTGCAATCGCACCCGTATCTTCTGTGTTCCCTTCCTGAGGGTGAGCACCTAGCAGGGCCATGAAGCAAGAACAAATTGTTCTTAAGTTGGAGCTAGGATTTAGTGCGAGCCCAAAACCCATTCCTGGATCTGTGCTTTTTTTTTCTTTTCTTTTAATTTGCTGTAACTTGGGAGTTAATACATATGTCTCATCATTCCATAGTTCAATTCCATTAGTTCAATCACATAAAACAGAACCATACAATTGCTTACACAATTAACCGCCAAACATACCCTTCCTTCCTGGACTCCTTGACATCATCTCCTTTTATGTCCCCCAGACATCATCTCCCTTTTATCCCTCCCACCCCTCTACTCACCCCACCCACCAAAACCCTTGTTCTCTTTGCTTTCCCTATAGGCTCAACATCCTGTGTTTCATTTACCGACAAACAGAAAAACAAATAACATAACTTCAAATGGGTGACCCCCACTAGCCATTTACTTTTTATTTACAATTGCGCTCAATGCAAATCAATTCCATACTGTGAGAAGTTAACATGGCTCTAGGCATAAATACGCAAACACAATGAATGGACAATCCAAAGCAGATGTGTAGCATTCAGACAGGACACAAAAGGGGTTTCATTCATACCCACAGAAACTCGAGATCTATTGGGTCTGCTGGTTCCTCTACTATTTTCTAAAGATGGCAAAATCGACTTGTTCCCTGTGTGTCGGCTTGTTGAACTGTGGTGGCTTGTATGTTGTTAGAAGGCTTACTACTGAGTCACAACCAGCATTTCAAATCACAGTAGCATCATCCATGGTTGACAGGTTTCCATCGAGCTTCTATAACAATGTGGACCAGGAAGAAAGGGCTGGGGATCTACTTCCAAAAATGAGCCAAGCAACCTCAATAGATGACAAGAGAACGCTGTTTGACCCACTTGCTTTGAACTGCTCGTCAGAGGGAGCAGCTGCTGGACGAGCACGTCATGTCCGAGGTACCTCTCGGGGGACTCCAACCCCCAGTCTTTCAGTGAGCAGCTCAGCAGGTCACCACCCAGAAACTCCCGCTTCTTCTCTCAAAAGGCTTCACTGACCTGTGGAACCGAAACGTTCAAAAGGAACTAGCTGGGGAGAGCGCTAGTTCTCAGGGACCACGCATGCTCCCTGAGGCCCCACGCATGCTCCCGGAGGCCCCCGAGACTCTCTTCTCCGCTCCTTGGCAGAGACACGGTTGGTCTCAAGGCTCCACACAGTTAGAGGGCCCTGGCAGCCACACATTCTGCTTCTGTGGTAACAAAATGGTGACCCACGTCTCCAGGCCGTAGATTCTTACATCACAACGTCCAAGGGAAGAGAAAGAGCCTGTCCCGGTCATTGACGGAAGAGACTTTGACTCAGGCATCTTTATGGAAAATCCTCACTCTGATTTGGTGACACATCCGCAATCAAGCCAATTGCTGTGGAGACCGGACATCACTGTCACTTCTTGGAGACCGCGTGGTGGCCTCAGCCCCGTCAAACCACGGAGGTCAGAATCGGGGAGAATGTTCCCCAAAGGTTAAGCAAGGAATCATTGTCAGGAGAAGAAAGGAGTGGACTTGGAAGGCAACCTACATATTTCTCCCAAAGGAGTATACTCTAGACTTCCAACTGGCCAGTTGGGGGTAATTTTGCATTTTATACATTCTTTATGTTGGTGAAACTCCCTGCTGCATTTGCCAATACAGTGAACCCTCATCACTTC
>NW_022103928.1:26003343-26004793 GCF_000313985.2 Echinops telfairi
AGCATCTCAGCGCTGGCAGGGGTCTCCACGCGGCTGCTCCAGCACCCAGGGCTGCATCAGGGTAGGTCCATGTGGCTTCTTCTCAGGGATGTCTCGCAGGAAGCTTTGCCAGCTGAAGCAGGGAACTGGCTAAAGCAGCCGACCCTGGTCCGACCATCAGAGAGCAAGAGAGCCGAGAACTAGAAAGGCGAGGCTCACCAAGCCATTTATCTCTCCATCCTTCAGTTAATCCAACCTGTGTTTATTGGCCAGGTTGGCACAATAAACCTTAACTCTCTCAAATGGATACTACGGACCAGACATTCAGATCAGAGCCGAACTGTACAGGTGAACAGACAGGCAAGGTCACTCTTCTTATGGAACTCGGGCATGGTAGAAGCAGCACGCTTAGTTATGAACCAGAATGTTGGTGGTTGAGTGCACTCACAGGACCTCAGAAGAAAGACTTGGTGATCTCCTTCCAAAAGAAAAGCTCAAGGAGCCCGTTTCCCCCTGACACACAGGACCCTCATGAGCTCTACTTGAAGCAACTTGTTTATGCAACGTGTGTTTTAATCAAAAATGTGGAAAGAAGCAAATACAATGTCAAAAGATTTCAGCAAGTGCTATGGGCGTACAAAGGAGACGAATCAGAATGCTGTGGCAGTGAGGTGGAAGGATAATGGCATGGTCAAGGATGACTGAGCTGAGAAGTGATGGGCATCAGAAGGAATGACCCATTACAGGAATGTCCTTGGAAGATCTGAGCAGGAAAGAGAAAGACCATGTGGCTGCCCCACATCAGGAAGATAAAAGACAAGAAGAGATTGGGCTGGACACTGGGCAACAACAGGAAGATGGCTTTATTCTAAATGGAGTTGGACGCCTTACATGCTCCTCTTACACTTGGACCATCTCTGCATCGTTGTGAGCTGCACACAGTGGGTACTCATTGTTAGTTCTCCTTTCTGTCCCTTGAGGCATTCAGTAAATGTTCTGTGCCAATGAGCCACTCCGATTCATAATGGCCCTGTGCACAACAGGAAACACTCTCTAGTCCTGCACCATCCTTACAATCATTGTTATGTTTCAGCCCATTGTTGTAGCCATTGGGTCAGCCCATATCACAGAGTTTCCTCTTTTATGATGGCCCTCTACTTTCCAAAGCAGGAGGTCCTTCTCCAGGAAGGACAACATGCTCAAAGTCCATGAGACTTTGAACCATCCTCGCTTCGAAGGAGCCTTATGGTGGTACTTATTTCAAGACAGATTTCTGGTAGTTCTTTGGGCATCATACAGCTTGACCAAGGGCAATGTAACCGAGAGGAATGACTGAAAGCCAAATGAAGGCTGAGCATGATAGTGGGATAAGAGGAAAGTAAATGGAAATAGAGGAAAGAACTAGGAGGCAAAGGACATTTATTGAGGTCTAAATACAGCAGTGGTTCTCAATCTTCCTAATACCGTGACC
>NW_022103928.1:26005874-26014564 GCF_000313985.2 Echinops telfairi
ATGAAGAGCTGATACCAAGGGCTCAAGTAGAAAGAAAATGTTTTGAGAATGATGATGGCAACAAATGTACAAATGTGCTTGACACAATGGATGTATGGATTGTGATAAGAGTTGTATGAGCCCCAAATAAAATTATTTCTAAAAGAAAAAAAAATTCTTCACTAACATCATAATCCAACTGCTTTAATTCATCTCCAATCTTTCTTATTCATTGTTCAGCTTACTTGTAGATGTATGTATATGTACCGTATATACTCGAGTATAAGCTGACCCAAATATCCACGGAGTTACCTAATTTTACCACAAAAACTGCATAAAACATGTGCTGAACAACCTGGCTTATACTTGAGTATATCCATTGCCATTGAGTCAATGCTGACTTATAGTGACCCTGTAGGACAGGGTAGAGCTACCCTGTCAATATATAAATATACATATGCATGTATGCAAATACATCAAGGAGACTAACTCTTTAGAGTAGCAGAAAGCCCCGTCTTTTCTGCAGAGCAGCTGTTGGTTTCAAACTGCTGACATTTTGGATCGCAGCCCACTACACCCACACTACCCCACCAGGGATCCCTCTCATGCATATTGGGTGATTGAAATTATCATGATGTGGGGACTCATTAAAGAGTCTTTCTCAATTCTAAAGTTATTCAGCAGCTCCTGTTCATCGGATACTAGCACCAGTATCTGATAGCACTGTTTCTTCTCCTCTTTCTCGCTCCATCTTTACTGGCTCACTTGAACATCGTTCTCATTTATTATGTAGTGGGCGAGATGTGCTTTTCTGTGCAAAGTACTAGGCAGGGGCTTTCATTTCCTGGTGTCCACTCTGGGCCCAGCGCTCATTAGGTACCTTCTAGATAGTCTCTCCATGAATGTTTGCAATGACGCTGAGAGGTCCGCAGTCTCATCACTCTTCCCTATAGGAAGGGGTGTTGGCTGTGCAGTGGGTAAGCACTTAGCTGCTAACCAGGGGGCGCGTGGCTTGAACCCACCAGCCACTCACTGGAAGAAAGGTGTGGCAGTCTGCTTTTGCGACAAGGTATCGCCTTGGAAACTCTACGGAGTGGGTCTACACTGTCCCACGGTGTTGCTATGAGTCTGCATTGCTCAGTGGTAAAGGGCTTCCTTCTATGTACGAGCAAATTGAGGCTCCAAGAAGTTAAAGAACTTGTCTGGAGTCACACAGCCAGTAATTTAAAGCCTTGCTACCGTGTGTCCGATTTCCTTTTGAAAGGACTCCCTTTATTTGTGATTTATGGGCCATTAGGGAACAACTCCCTCTGCCCTAAGCTTCCTGCCCATCAGTCTGGACCGCACAGACACCAGGTGAGAATGGTCTACAGCCAAGGAAACAAGGAACACCACTTGGGACTTCCTACGAGGAAGGAATGGCCACAGCCAAAACCAGGTTGGGACTTTCTCCAGAACTGTGCGCAAATAATGTTCTGCTCCTGAAAGCCACCCACTCGTGGCATTTGTGTGACAGTAGCACCAGACTAAGAGTGGGTACCTGTACAAGCAGACCTTGTAGGTCTTGCAGGTTCGATTCCAGGCCACGAGAGTAAGTCGACTATTGCCATAAAGCAAGGAACACGATTGTTTTTTGTTTCCCAGTGCATATAAAAGGTACAGTTACATTAAGCTATAATGAATAAAGTGCTGAATAGCATTATGAAAAAAATCTTAAATATTGTGAGATTGACCAAAATGTGGCACGGACATAAAGCAAGCATGTGCTGTTGGAGAAATGGTGCTGATGGGCTTGCTTAATGCAGGGTTTCGGTTTCCACAAACCTTTAATTTGTAAACAAACGAAACACAGAACACAGTCTCTGCAGAAAGCAATAAAGAGAAGCACAATAAAAGGAGGCGTGCGTGTACGTGTGTGTGCGCACAGTCATCCAACACTACTGCCTTCATTTGATCTTTCTTCAATGAGCTTAAGACCAAAGGTTCTGAAGAGAGACATAGGGGAATGCTTTATGATTGCTATAAGCTGTTAGGTTGGGATCCAAATGAAGATAAATGTTGAGTGTCAACCAGTGAGCCAGGCCACTGTCTAGCAGTGCTGCATGCCCCAGGGAGGCTGTCACCCCTGAGGGTCAGGCTAGACCGGAGGGGCATGAGGAGGGCAAAGAAACAGGGAGACTGAAGTTTGTCATCCTCCCAGGAGAGCCTTACAAATCAGAAGCCTTACAAGATGAGTAGCAGCCCAGGAGACCAAGGACAGCCTCGTCCAATCAGCGATACTGAGCTGACAACATGCAGGATCCCTCGGGAGTGTGCCACCATGATGTCACCTTGTTTACACCCCGCATGGGAATCGAGTCCCTCTGGGGCTCCAGGAACGGTTGGTTCCAGACAGTAAGATGACAATGCTTTTTAAGTTATGCTCCAGACCACTAGCATCTCCTCATCTATAAGTCACTCAGCCGTAAATCACAGGGCTGTTCAATCTTTGCTCTGGCTCTGTGATTTAGAAGCAATTCTGTGTCCTGTCCACTCAATCATGGGGTGTGTCACTGCTCACACACAGCAGAAATCACTCATGTAGCTACCAGCTGTCCACGGAGGAACCGCAAGTCTCCACACTGAGGAGCTGCTCAGGAGAAGCTGGGGGATAACATTGAGACAAATTGCACACCTGGCCGAAATGGTACATTTGTTGTTGTTGCTGGCATACAAGGAGGCTTCAGAAAGTTCATGGAAAATGGAATGAAAAGAGAATGGGATTTTCCCACAGACTTTTTGGGGCCCCTTCATATAATCTTATACCACCTAAGAAGAAACAATGAAGTAAAAGATCTGACTAGAAAAGTTCAGAGCACAAAGGAAAGTATTATAATGAAATGTCCAAAGACCTGGCATTAGTCAACTAAACAGGAAGAACGCGCCCAGCATATCACATGATGAAAGAAGTGAAGGGAAAAAAATATCAGGTCTTGAGTTTCAGAAAAGAAGGATTCTATGGGCAAACGATTGAATGATGCAGGAGGCATCAAAAGAAGATGGAAGGAAGTCACCATACCAAAAAGAACTGGTTGACATTCAACCATTTCAAGTGGTCACAATGATCAATAACCAATGGTATTGAAGGAAGAAGTCCAAGCTACACGGAAGGCATTCGTGAAAAGCAAGGTTCCAGGAACTGATGGAATACCAATGAGATGCTTCAGCAAGCTGATGGAGCACTGGAGGCAATTACTTGTCTATGCCAAGAAATGTGGAAGACAGCTACCTGGCCAATTGACCAGAAGAGGTCAATGTTTGTGCCCATTCTAAAGATTTGCGCCCAAGTGCGGGAATTGCACCCGATCTGACCCCACCACACTGAGGCAAAACACTAAGGGCGTGCAACAGAACAGCAAGGGGAGCAGAGCAATGAAGTCCCCAGGGAACACCGAAAATAGACTTTGGGGACAGGGTGCGCCGCCCCATCAGACTCAACCAGAAAATGCTCCTAAAGGTCAACAACCAGACCTTGAATTATTTACAGGCTTTTCTTTCTTTCTTTTTTTGTCCTTGTTGTTGTTGTTTTTTATTTTGTTGCTTTGTTTTTCTCTGTCTTGTTTTTTTGTGCATATTATTATCTCTGCAAGTCTATCTAGATAAGAGAGGTGGGATAAACAATCTGGAGGAGAAAACAATGGGACCAATGGTTCTGGGGGACATGGGAGAGGGGGAGGCAGGGGGGTGGGGGAGGAAGTGGGTGTTAAACCCAGTGAACAACAAGTCATCAAAAAATCGGTGGCAAAGAGGGTGTAGGAGGCCTGGTAGGGCTTGATTAAGGGCAATGTAACCGAGAGGAATTACTGAAACCCAAATGAAGGCTGAACATAATAATGAGACAAGGGGAAAGTAAAAGGAGATAGAGGAAAGAACTGGGAGGCAAAAGGCATTATAGAGGTCTAAATACAGGCATGTACATATGTAAATATATTTATATATGAGGATGGGGAAATAGATCTATGTGCATATATTTATAGGTTTAGTGTTAAGGTGGAAGATGGACATTGGACCTCTACTCAAGTACTCCCTCAATGCAAGAACACTTTGTTCTATTAACTTGACATTCCATGATACTCACCTTCCTTACACAATCGCTGAAGACAAAGCAGATGCATAAGCAAATGTGGTGAAGAAAGCTGATGGTGGCTGACTGTCAAAGATACAGCACTTAGGGGTCTTAAAAGCTTGAAGATAAACAAGCAGCCATCTAGCTGAGAAGCAACAAAGTCCACATGGAAGAAGCATACCAGCCTCTGTGATCACAAGGTGTCAATAGGATCAGGTATCAGGCATCAAAGAACAAAAAAAATCATATCATTGTGAAGGCAGAGGAGTGCGGAGGGGAGACCCAAAGCCCATCTGTAGGCACCTGGACATCCCCTTACAGAAAGGTCTCAGGGAGGAGATAGCCAGTCAGGGTGCTGTATAGCACTGATGAAACATACAACTTTAGTTCTTTAATGCTTCATTCCACCACAGTCATGATCCCAATTCTACCTTACAAATATGACTAGACCAGAGGATGTACACTGGTACAGAAAAGAGCGGGAAACACAGGGAATCCAGGAGAGATAAACACCTCTGGACCAATAATGAGAGTAGCAATACCAGGAGGGGAAGGGGAAGGTGAGGGAGAAAGGGGGAATTGATCACAAGGATCTACATATAACCCTTCCCTGGGGGATGGACAACAGACTTGCCACAAGGGATTGTCATTGTTGGTGTCGATGGGTCTTGGATGAAGGCAGAAAATACCAGAAAGAAAATTGACTTGTGTTTTATAGACTATGCAAAGGCATCTAATAGTGTGGCTCCTAACGACCCATGGATAGCCTTGGAAAGGTTGTCCAGAGCACTTCTGGGAATCTCAAAAGACTTCATCATGCTCACACAGAACCTGCACGTAAATCCAGATGCCACTGTACAAACAGAACAGAGGGATATCGCCTGGTTTACAATCAGGAAAAGGGTGTGTCAAGATTGTATCCTTTCACTTCACTTATTCAATCTGTACACAGAACAAATAATCAGAGAAGCTGGACTATTTGAAGAAGCATACAGCATCCGGGTTGGAGGAAGGCTGATGAACAACCTTTGATATGCAGATGATGCCACCTTGCTTGCTGAGAGTGAGGAGGACTTTGATGAAGATCAAAGACTGCAGCCTTCAATATGAATCACAGCTCAAGGTAAAGAAAACCAGAATCCTCACAGGTGGAGCAAGAGGTAACATCCTGATAAAGGGAGAAAAGATTGGTGCTGTCAGGATTTAATTTTGCTTCGCTCCACATTCCATGCTCATGGAAGCTGTAGTCAAGAAATCAAATGACAGATTGGCATTAAGCAAATCTGCTGCACAAGATCTCTTGTGCTGATGAGCAAGAATGCTGCTTTGTAGACTTAGACATGCCTGATCTAAGCCATGGTGCTTTCAATGGCCTCGTGTGCATGTCAAAGTTGGATAATGAATCAAAAAGACTGCAGAACTGACACGTTTGAATCATGGTATTGGCAGAGAATACTGAAAGGACCACGGTCTACCAGAAGAACAAAAAGTCTGTCTTAGAAGAAGTATAACCAGAGTGCTCCTTAGAAGCAAGGATGACAAGACTTTGTCTCACGTACTTTGGATATGCTATCCAGAGAGATCAGTCCCTGGGTGAGGGGGGGTGGGGGGGGGACGACAACTCTTTTTTAAAAAATCATTTTATTGGGGGCTCGTACAACTCTTATCACAATCCATCCATCCATCCATTGTGTCAAGCACATTTGTATATTTGTTGCCATCATCATTCTCAAAACATTTTCTTTCTACTTGATCCCATGGTATCAGCTCCTCATTTTTCCCCTCCCTCTGCCAACCCTTTGGTTTAAGAAATCATTTGCCAGACACAAGGACAAACATCTAAAGGGCCCTCTTAGACGAAATATCTAGAACAAGTAAATGCATAGAGACAGAAAGTAGATGCGTGGTTAGCAGGGATCGGAGCAGGGGAACCTGGGAGAGATTGCTTAACAGACACAGTGTGGGGGGAGGAAAGGGATTTGGAAATGTGGCCCCAACAGTGGCGATGGTTGCACAATGTTTGGATATCATTAATGCTATTGAGCGGTATGGTTAAAATGGCAAATTTTGTCACTCAGATTTTACCACAATTAAAAACACTCCCAAGTAGAATACCTACACAAAGATGATGACTATTTCCAGAACATGCCTGTTCTAGCCTTTCTGGATGGGCAAGGGATGCCCTCCGAGGAAGTTCTTCAGATTAAGGAAGCATATTAGTCACACTACCAAACAAAGCTGGTTCTCTTCCTTGTAATAATGCACGTATTTGCCTATTTTCTCTCCCGGACCTGGAGGAGCTCAGGATTCCTTTCTATCTCTCCTTGAGTTTGGGGAATAAAAAGAAGTCCGAAGGGGCCAGACCAGGGCTGTAGGGTGAATGGGGTAAAGTTTTCCAAGGAGATTCCCACAGGGAAGCCCTTGTTCCCCTCAAAGAATGAGCAGGTGCATTGCTGTGTTGGAAAACCAATTCCCTGGTGCAACATTATTCCTGGTCTTTTTCCTCACCGATTCAGTTTTCCATTTCCTAAAACTTCTTCACAATAAGCCCTCATGACTGTCCTGTGACCTTCGAGAAAATCTATTGGGGTTACTGCTTTGGAATCTTAAAAACACAGTTACCATGACTTTTTTGCACTGATTTTGCTGCCTTGAATGAAGTGGGCCCTGAAGATCTGCTTGGAAGTCCCTGTTTTAATTGGACTTTCTTTTTTGAATGAGAAAGTAAGATTCGTGTACATATTACTGAGAGAACTTGTCTGCAACCAATAAGGAGACAAGTTTCAATATGTTTTGTTTGCAATAAACTCATGTATGACCCAGAACCAGTATCTTCTTATTTGCTCTGGAATATAAAAAGCAAAACATTGGACATTTCAACGTGCCTCCCTCCCCCGCCCCCCATACAACTCAGTAACAGTGAATTCCTCTCTCGATTGTTGACTTTGTGTATTAGCACTGATTTGACTTGGGGACTTGGGTAGGTAGGTTCACCATGAGGATGCACTTCCACTCTTGACCACACGGGTCTTGTAGCTGTGTCTCTGCCTGTTGGTGATTGCCTCTCTTCAGCCCCTTAACTAAAAACAAAACAAAACAAAACCTTACTGCCATCGAGTCTCAATTCCTACACATTCCTACACCATATAGGACCGGGTGGAACTGCCCCTGAGGGTTTCCAAGGCTGTAAACCTTTACGGGAATAGAAAGCCTTGTCTTTCTCCTGCACTCAGCCGTGAAGTCCAGAATTAAATCTTATATTGCAGACTGGGATGCTCGTTTAATACAGACTCTCCATCCACACATGGGAAAATGCAGCCCCAGGCGTGGAGAGTTGCTAGGGAACCTGGCTCAGTAACAACCTTTATAAACCATAGGTCCATAATGGTTGTTTGAAGATTCCTTGGCTTCCTTTCAGAAAAATGGGTGAAGGAAGACATTAGACAGTATAAGGCATGAAAAAATAATAATAATTTATAAAGTATCAAGGTTTTGGGAGAGAGGGAGGGGAAAAATGAGGAGCTGATACCATGGGATCAAGTAGAAAGAAAATGTTTTGAGAATGATGATGGCAACAAATATACAAATGTGCTTGACACAATGGATGGATGGATGGATTGTGATAAGAGTTGTACGAGCCCCCAATAAAATGATTTTTTAAAAAAGAGTTGTACGAGCCCACAATAAAATGATTTTTTTAAAAAGATTTGGGCAGAACGCAAAAATCATCAAACAATAGAATTAATGTCACACACATGTAAAATTCTGTAGCCCATTCAGAGATAGTTTCAGCAGTGCATTACAGGGAGCTGTCATCCATTCGAGCAGGCTTCCTTTCACAGATATGTGCATAGATATGCACCCACATGAGACTAAAAGGGACCTCTCTCCTCCCCAGGTCCTGATTTGAAGCTGTGGGCCCACGTCTGAGCGTGCAGGCCATTTGGTAGGCTTTCCATTCCTGGTCTCCACAGGAGCCAGAGTCCCTGCTGGTCTCTCCACTACAGCCCTGCAGCTCGACTTCTCATTCATATTTTGATTTCATTTTTTGCTCCACAGAGATAATGATTATATTCTTTAGTGTGGCTAGGCTTGCTCTTTCCGTTTATTCTTCGTTATTTTACAGATGCTGTCAGGACATCTGGTGGCATCGTGGTTACTTGTTGAACTGTGAACCTCGAGGTCAGCAGTTGGAGACCACCAGCCACTCTGCGGCAGAAAGATGAGGCTTTCTACTCTTACAGAGAGTGGAGTTTCCGAAACCGACCCGGGCAGATCTGCCCTGCTCTCTGGGGTCGTGATGACTGAGAATTGACTCGATGGCAGTGAGTTTGGGTTTGGTTTGTTTGGTGGTGCTGTGGACTAGACGTTGGGTGGGTGCCAACTGCAAGATCATCGCTTGAATCCCAACCTTGTATCCAGCTCCAAGGGTGATAGGTGAGGCGGTGTGTTCCTGTATTAGTCTGGGTACTTTGGAGAAACAAATCCACAGCGACCATGTAGAAGAGAGAGTTTTATGTAAAGAAAAGGTGCATCACCAAAACATCCCAACCCAATGCTGCCCAAGCCCACAAGTCCAACATTAACCCATTAACCCAACACCAGT
>NW_022103928.1:26014766-26023573 GCF_000313985.2 Echinops telfairi
TAAGGCAGCTGCACCCGATGCAACCATCACAAAACAAGAGACCCGAGAACTAGAAAGGCGAGGCTTCACCACCCATTTATCCCTCCGCCTTTCAACCAGACCCATATGTGATTATCGGCCAGGCTGGCACAATTAACTAACTCAGTTCCTGTAAAGACTGAGCCTCAGAAAGTCTGTATAGAATTGCTGTGAGTTGAAACTGTCCTGATGGCAGTGGGTGAGTTATTTCACAGATTTAGATTAGGGGAAATCTTCCAAGTATGACCTCGGACACCATCTTGGTCTGAAGCTTCCCACAGAGCCCAACTGTTCACACAACTGTACCCATGTCTGACTTCACCACTTGCTCAAAGCCCTGGGGTAAATGGCCGAGCCAGGATTTGAAAGTATTCACCCCAATTAATATGGCCCTTCCAGCCATAATCCCTTGCATGATATGTCTGGGCTGCATATGTGCCTATGACTAAGGTCTCATGTTGGAGGGCATGATCTGCATGAACAGGAATAGGATGGGACCTTAGTAGGGGATGTGAATCGGGCCACACTCTTTGTATGATGGTTATCTTGTTGACTGCTACTTGTCATGGCCGTAAGGGATGATATGCTACACAGCTGAGAGGAGAAAGCTGCTTCTGGAGTGGCCTGGGGAGATAACCTGACTGATGAATTGGAACCAATGCCTACTGGAACCATCCTGCCAGAGTGCATGTGTGCATAAATAAGATAAAGTCCAGGGGTGGAGAAGAGCTTATTACATTTGGATATCATTAAAAGATGAAGGCTTACCTGTTAGTTTGATAGTACTATTGATAATCTATGTATCTCTCATCCAAAGACCTTTCCCTGCATGGGTCTGGTAAGAAGGTGGGGGGAGATACTGATAGGATTCGCCTGTGAGAGATTGAGCAGGACTCCCTGCAATGCCGTCTTGCTGTGTATACAATAAGCCCTCTGAAAAGCAGGAGGTGGGATCTCATCATCACAAGAGCCAGGAGTGGAGCACAGCCTCTGGACCCAGCATCGATCAGGCTTACCCCTTGACCTTCGGGTTTGGGACTGAACAGCAGCCACCCATATGAGACATGTCCTCAAACTTTCTTGAGGTTCTGTGGGATCCTGCAGTGATGTGCAGAACCCAGAAATCCGAGGGAATATACTCAAGGCGGAGCGGGGCGGTGATGGGGAGAAAGAGTTGACTAGCACCGTAAAGAGCAGGCAGCATCAAACCCCAACTTCTTGAGACTAGTCTGGTATTAATCCTACTAAAAGAGATTATTACCACAACACCATCCCCCATTCATCTCCCCAACCCGAGCCCTGCAAAAGGTCAAGCTCAGTCAATGCTTATTGAGTCACTGAACCTGATAGTCTTTTAGATTAAAAAAACTTCCTTCAAGCAGCATAGTTTTTAATCTCATTAGGAGAAGTTAAGCTAGGTTAGTGAACACCTGACCTCCTCATTTTATTTTCCTTTCTGGCAAATATGAGCAACGCTAAGAGAACCCTTCCGTCCTTGGACCTACCTTGTGCCTGACTCTTCCTTACATAGCACCTCCAGCAATCACCATCCATTGTTAGTGCTCGCCCGCCCTGTAGTATGGAGACAAAGTTCTCTTCTACTAATTGAAGGCAGTAGAAACACAACATAAGAAAAATTGCTAAATTTGCCTGGTTCATGCAAGACTCTCCTTCTAATGTTCTGGACTTTTTAACTTCCCACTCTTTAATTTTAGGAGACTACTATGTGACCAACACAATCCTCTAGAAAAGAAACAATTTTTGTCTGATCCTGGGCTATCCGTAAGCAGCAGGCAATGGAAACAGTCTCTTCAACTTCCCATAATACTAGCTTACATTTAAGCAACATTCAAGAATTGATTATGCATTTCATTTGATTACATCGTATCTCCATTTGTGACATCATCTTTCACTTTCAACCTAAAGAGATGGACATTCTTTCTTACAGAGGTGGAGACTGAGGTGCTGAGAGGTTACTTGACCTGGATAAAGCCACACAGTGAATCAGTGACAGAGCCTGTCCCAAATCCAGATCTTTTCATTTCTAATCTCCATTTCCCCCAGCAGGCCAGCACTGTCAGTTTTCTGAAACATCACTTCTCAAGTGCAGAAACATAAAGATGACCCTCAACTCACTTTCGTTGATCTTAATGTCATTGAATAATAAGATAAACCCCTGGCAGAGACACTGATGTTGGTTCATTAGAAATCTTCCTGGTGCCCCCCACTTTATAGACCCCAGGCTGTGAGTGCCGCAAGGACAGGGGCTGGCCTGCCTCCTCAGGCTTAGCTCACTGTCAGGCACCGACACGGATTTGCTTGGCCACTGCAAGCAGTTCTCACAACTTCAGAGACAAGGCTTTAGGGCAATGTCCCAATGCCCATCCTCCTCCTACTCTTTTGAGCAAAGACGACTGGGTAAACCTGTACCAAATGTGATTCCAGTGCACACAAGCTTTCCACGTGTAAAATGCCACAAATCACACAGATGCATAAAGAGTGTGCTGAGACGCAGAAGGAAAGACGGTCGCTGTGAGATCACGGTTTGTATGGAATGCTTTGTGACTCAGTCAGTCACCCGCGACCTCAGGATGCAAACCTTAGCTGGCCCGGGCCCTCCTGTGGCTTCTCCACCCTGCTTCTGCAGTGTTCACTGACAATCACATTAGCTGGAGTCTCGTGTGACCACTCCTGCAGCTCATCCTCCTGTCGCTCCTCGGACAAAGCAGCAGAACGGGCGGTCGAAGCCTTTCCTCGTTCTGGTTCTGACTGCGTGCACTCTCTCCTCACTCATGGACACGGGTAGGTAGGTTGTCACATGAAAATCAGTCTTATGGAAAAATAGAGGCTGAACATGTGAAATTTTAAAAATGGAGGATGATAACCATTACAAAACATAACTGTCAAATGACATCACCACACAACTACTGAGGCACGTGGCCCAGCTCTTCCCACACGCCTGGCTGTTTGTTACTTCCAGACGTACACTGTTACTGCGCAAACTCGTTGGGCAACAGACTTCCCATCATCTTCCATGGGAACGTCAGAGAAGGAGACAGTCTACACGCGAGGAGCAGCTGTAGAAGCCCATTACCAAGTGAACCTGAGGATGCACGTGGTCGGCTTTCCCCACTTTTACTGTTGTTGTTGTCAGGTGTCCTCGCGTCAGTTCCAGCTCTTCGCCACCTTACGTGCAACGAAACGAAACACTGCCTGGTCCCGCGTCCTCCTCGCCATTGTTCGTATGTTTGAGCCCAGCCATGCCGTCACTGTGTCAATCCATCTTGCCGCAGGTCTTCCTCCTTTTTGCCACCCTTTTCCTACTTTACCAGAGAAGTCCCGGGAGGGTAGTGGTTTTGGGTTGGGCTGCTAACCGCAAGGTTAGCAGTTCTAAAGCACGAGTCATTCCTCCGGAGAAGAAGAGGCTTTCTCCTCCTGTGAAGAGTTACCATCTTGGAAACTCACAGGGGCAGCTCTAGCCTGTCCGACAGGGTTGCTAGGAGTAGGCATTGACTCTATGGCGATGGCTTTTTAAGTTTTCTACTTTACCAAGATGATGCTCTTCTCCAGGGACTGGTCTCCCTGACAACATGTCCAAAGTACGGGAGACGAAACCTCTTCTGGTATTATTGTCATGCACCAAACCCTTTGCTGTCAAGTCAAATCCGACTCATGGTGACCCTAGAGGGCAGAGTAGAATTGGCCCAGAGGGTTCCCAAGGTGTAATCTTTAGGAAAGCTGACTGGTACGTGTTTCTTCAGGGGAGCAGCTGGTGGGTTTGAACCACTGACCTTTTGGTTAGCAGCTGAGCGCTTAACTGCTGTGTCACCAGGGCTCCCAGTCATCAAAATAACCACCATTATTGAGCATCACTCCTTATTGAGCGCTTACTATGTCACGGCACTACATTGAGCCTTTGACTTGAATTAGCTCGTTGACTCATTGCCACAACTCTGTGGAGTCCATATTGCAATTTCTCTTTTCCGTAGAAAGAAATGGAGCCCCAGAAAGTTAGGAAACGTGTCCAAAGTCACAGAACCACAAGATGTAAAGATAAGATGGAAAACTAGGTCATCTCTGGTTTTGAATCCTTATAATCTTTAATGCACAGGTATTGCGCATTGAATTCACTACTTACAGCAACACACATGGATATAGGAGTTGAGTGGCAGTTCACTCTTGGGTCTTAGGCGATTTTTGTCACACATCTAAACCGTTGTTGATAATTTTAGGGGGTTCCTTTTACATTTTAGAGCTAAGAACTATTTTGGGTGCCTCAAAACTTTAGTCAGCTCTTACAAATTCCAAGGATCTAAGAACAAAGCCTATAGCTCAGCAACAGGTGTCATCAGATAGCAGCTCTGTTTAAAGAACATAAACACCGGTGCCTTTGAAGTGTTTATTTTGGAGAAGAGGAATAACAAGAGGTAGAGCACTTTCTTTTTTTTTTTTTTCCAGATCTTTAAAACTTACTCCTTGTTTCATACTTCCTGTATAGAGAGCACTTTCTTTAAAACTACTCTTTTTAATTTGAGATAATTATAGATTCACATGTAGCTGCAAGATGATACAGGTCATCTACATACCCTTCACCTAGTGCCCTCAACGGCAGCATCGTGCAATTGTTGCACATTTCACAACCAGGATATTGGCACTCATAGACTCTATAAATCTTACATTGTATTCGAGGTGGAATATTTAAAACAACAACAGAACAGAGCACATCTTGCTGAGGCACAGGAGAGGGGGTTTCAGAGTGTTCGCGGAGAAATTCTGTTATCTTTAAATTCCATATGTCAGGAACTTTTGTGGCCTCCTCACATGATTCACACATCACTGGGTAGGTGGTGTAGTGGTTAATGCCCACAGGGGCGGTCACTCTGAGTCAGCATTGACTCGATGGCAGTGAGTTTAGTTTGTTTTCATTGCATATGAAGTGGTTTCTCATTGTGGTTTTGATTTGCATTTCCCTATGGCTAATGAACATAGCCACATTAGGCTCTAATAGCAAGGTCAGTAGTTCCAACCCACCAGCTGCTTCATGGGAAAATAGGAGGCTTTCTGTGCCTGTAAACATTTAGTTTTGGAAACCCACAGGGGCCGTTCTACTGTACTCTATAGGGTCACTCTGAGTTGAAATGGACTTCATGGATTTAGTTTGTTTTGGTTTGGCTCATGGTTTGGTTTCGCTGAAAGGTAAGGGTTGAGCTGCTAACCACAAAGCCAGAAGTTCAAATCTACCAGCTGCTTTGAGTGAGAAAGATGAGGCTATCTGCTCTCAAGAAGATTTGCAGTCTCAGAAATGATGAGTCAAAATTTCCTCGATGGCAGAGAGTTTTGGGGCTAATAACGTGACGATCTTTTCTTGTGCGTGTTTGTAAATCTTTTTTGGATGGGGGTAGAATACATTGAAATGCTCTTAATGTACTTGAAAGTAAAGCCATGGAGGTAATGTGCTCGTTGCATTTTTTTAAGGTGAGAATACAAGAAAAACATACATGTATTTATCTACTCGCACTCATTCATTCAGATGTTTTCTATGAGTGGCAAGCCAGGCCCAGAAAGTTCTGAGAGAGAGAGGAAAAAAAAAAAAGCCAGATAGTGGATCAATGAGGGAGGCATGGAGAAGGCTCTTGGCATTCTTATAAAGCCTGTTTTGGACTTATTGTCCAGATGCCTACTTTCCTGGCAGGGATGGTGATTAGCAATTAGATAAGTTCCCTAGCTCGCTCTGCAGTGGAGGAAACAAACAGAACTGCTACCTAACATAGGTGATACAATGACCACCATCTGTCCAAAGAGCTAGAAGGGCACAGAGGAGGGAGCAGAAGATTCTACTGCACACCAAGACGGAGGCCTAGGGGAAGTACCATTTAAATTGGGCCTTAAAGAATGTTTACGGATTTGACGGACAGAGACAGAGCAGGCCCTTCTAGGCATAGGCACAGCCTGGACAGAGGCTTGGCGATAGGAGAGAAGGCGGCAGGGCTTGGAGAGTGTTTAGAAGACCGCTGTGTTAGGGGAAAGGACGCACAGAGGCAGGCAGGGAGACCGAAAGGGAGTGTGAACCAGAGAGTAGAACATGACTCTAAGGAGCTCCCGTTGAAAACCAAGCTGCGCTTATTGAGACTGTTTAAACAAGAGTGCTGTGATTGGACCTGAGGTTTAAGATGACCCTTCCAGGGCGGTTAGGCAGATGGACAAAACTAAGTCACCAAACCTTTTAATGCAAAGCCTCCATGTAGAACACAAGTTCAGCTTCATGGGGCATAAGTTCTCTGCTGCAATGTCTCACCCCTGCTGTTATGTAGTGGTCAGCCGTTGGGTTGTGATCCGCATGGTGGGCAGTTCAAAACCACCAGCAGCTCCACAGGAGACAGACTGGACTTTCTACTCCCGTGAACAGTTACAGTCTCAGAAACCCACAGGGGGTCGCTGAGTCAGCATTGACAAAACAGGTCCCCAACAGAGCTTGTGCTGAACACACAATGGAGAGTCTGCTCTGCTACATGTTGGAATCCATGCTCTGCCTTCCAGTGCCATTTCTCACCAGGGCAGGCAGCTTCCCTGGGCTCTGCCAAAGCCCATCACTGGTCTCTGACAGCCCTCCTGTGCGGACAGCAGGGGAGACAAAGAGCCTATGCCAGCCACAAACACCCGGGAATTCATAGCTCAAAGAGAGGCCTCGATAGCAAGGTGGAAATTTTGGGGAAAGCATCATTTGGCCCAGACATCGGTGAATTTAAGTCAAGGAGAATTTGAAACCCAGAGGTGCTCCTGGACTAGAGCCAGGAGCAGGGAGTTGGTGCAGATGGAGATGGAGGTTTCTGAATGCATGCGAAGAGTGGATTTTCCACTCGTAGAGACCCCACGTGACAGAGTAGAATCATCCCAGAGGGTTTTCTAGGCTGTATTTTCCATGGAAGGATCTCTGGGAACGCATGTTACACGTTGGGCTGCAAATCATAAAGCTAGCAGTTCGAAGGCCAGCCTTTCCATGGGCAAAAGACAAGGCTTTCCACTCCAGCCGAGTTACAGCCTCGGAAACTCACAGGGCTAGTTCTTCCTTGTCCTATAGGGTTGCTATGAGTCGGTATCAACCCCATGCCAGTGAGGGTTATTGTTTTTGGGGTTGGTTTGGTTTTTAATCTTTCATGGGAGCAGATCACCAAGCCTCTATCCTTCTGAGCTTCTGGGGTAGGTTGGAACTGGCCAAACGCCTTTTGATTACCAGCTACTCCGCCAAGAACTTAACGGCTGTGCCCACAGGGCCAGGAGAAACGCCAGGTGGAGGTTCTTGGAGGGCGGGAGGCCTGCGGTCTCATCCTGTTGCTCTGGGAACAACTCCCTCTGTGACCCAAGCGACGCCCCCTCCCTGGAGCCTCTGCGGCAAAGAGCGAGCTGAAATTCAATCATTGGTTCTCCACTGGGATTTCCCAAGGGAATGATGAAATTTATCTGTTAATATATGCAGCCTTTCAGAAAACCATCGAAAAGGCTCTGCCTGCTGACTAAATAAATCTGTCTTTTCTTCTTTGGCACGGACTTAAGTCAGCCCACGGCAGTAACGCAGGTGAGCTCATGCTATTCCGGAACGCCGATTGGCTGCTGATGACATCATAGGCAGCGCCGGCGCGTGATTGGCCGGCCGGGCGCGGCGCGCTGAGCCGCGCACCCAGCGGGCGCGGGCGCGGGCTCGGAACAGTCGAGCGTACCCAGGGGACGCAGAAAGTACAGGTGGCCGTCCACAGCTTTTCAAGCGCGGGGCCGCGTAGTGGACAATAAAGGACTTTTTAAACAAATAAAGGATATGCAAATCAAGAGTGACGAGACGGGGGCCGCCTCGCCCAGCTTGCCCCAGCGTCTCGGCCCCGGGGTGCCGGGGACGGCGGCGCCCAGCGGGCAGGTGCGGACTCGCCTCCCCGCACTCGGGCCGCTCCTCGGGCAGCCCGCCTGGCGCCGGCCGCCCGGGCTGCTCCGCGGGCTCTCGCAGCCAGCGGGCGGAGCTGAGCCCCGGAAACAAAAGCCCAGGAAAGGGACGGGGCCGGGGAGCGGCTCACCTGCTGAGTCAGCGCGGCCTTCTCCCCTGCCGGCCGGCCTGGAGCAGCGCGGGCACCGCCTCCCGCGGCCAGGCGCCAGGGAGGGCGAGGGCGTTCCGAGCCGCCCCGGCGTGCGGAAGAGCGGCCTGGCGGCGCACACCCAGCCTGCCCCGCGGAGAGCTCGCTCGCTGTGGGACTCGGGGCTCCTCTCAAAGTCTGAAATAAAAACCAGTTTCGGTCGCTGAGGTCTTTTCCGGCGCAGTCTTTCCCTAATGGAATGTCGGTGTGTTGTGAGCTGCACGCGGTTGTGCTGTGTGCTCAGGGGCCTCCCAAAGGTTCGCGGAAGAATTCCATTATCTTTTCATGCCATTGCCCATGAACTTTTTGCAGCCTGCTCAATTGGAAAAGACCCATTGACTTCTTAAGCTCCTGCTATAGGTGAGGAGTCCCAGGGTGTGGAAGTGATCGACTCCCTGGCTGCTAACTGAAGGGTGGGTGGTTTGAGGCCACACAGGGAGGCACCGGGGAAGGAAGACCTGGTGCTCTGCTTCTGAAAATGCTGCCACTTAAAGCACAGTTGTTTTCTGACACACACTGGGTCGGTCGCCCAAGTTGGCTCCACTGCCGCTGCTTCCCGATGGACCAACGGGCAGATGGCTATGGGGGGATATGGGAAAGGAGGAGGATGGAGAAAGGGGGGGGGCAACAAACACTGGGAACAAGGGAACAAAAAGAGATCTAAAATCGATG
>NW_022103928.1:26024505-26068871 GCF_000313985.2 Echinops telfairi
CCCTATCCCCAGGGGGACGAACAGCAGTAATGTGGGCAAAGGGAGACAGTGGGCAGTGTAAGATCTGAAAATAATAATAACTTGTAATTTATCAGGGGTCCATGAAGGTGGGTGGGGGGAGGGACAAAAGAGGGGCTGATACCAAGGGCTCAAACAGAAAGAAAATGTTTTGAAAATGATGATTGCAACTTATGTACAAATGTGATTGATACAAGTGATGTATGGATTATTATAAGAGCTGTAAAAGCCCCAACAAAAGGATTTATTAAAATTAAAAATAAGTAAAGCAAAGTAAAAAAAAATTTTAAAGGAAAAGTAAGATAAAATTTTAAAAAGAAATTCTGTGCTGGGGGTTTTACAAAGATTCAAACGAGGTGCTTTACCAAGATTCAAACCCATGACTTGCTGACCCCCAAACCCCAAACACCTTTTTCTCTTTGACCTTCTCAAAGTTAATGACAAATCATCACCTTGAACTTTTCCCCTATTTCTTTTTCTTTGATGACTACTACCAAGCGCAAGAGAACACTCACACCCCTTGGTTAGTGCATAGTCATGCAAACACTTGGCCCAGGATCCTGAGTAGCTCAACGGCTTGTTTTCTCCAGAGCCAGCATGCCCATGGCCCAGATATCTTGTAGCAGGGTGCACATTCAATTGACCAGAACATTTCCAATCCAGCCTGCATGCTCGTGCTATCCGTGTAGCCTTCTGAGGGGAATGAGGTTGGTGAAAAGAGGAGCAGAAACATTCGTGTTGCATGGTCTTCTGCAAAGAAAGCCATGACTTCCAGGTGTTCTGCCACCTAAACTGGTTTGGGCACCCTTGGTCTCCAACTCCGAATGCCTAATGTACACACGGGAAAACTTCTGGACAAAACCCACAGCAAGGGAAAGTACTCTCCCCACCTGGGAAGCCCGAAGTCTGGAGGTTTTCGTCTCATCCTTGGCAATCAAAAAGTGTGTCTCCCCTTTTGTGTGCTCCCAGAAAGTTCTCCATCAAATCGAGCTGACCCAGGTAGTCAGTCCGTCTACCCTGCAAGAAAAGCAGACGTTGAATTCCCAAGTGGCTGTGGTAGACCGAGATGGTTTGTGCCATAGGCAGCAGAATGAGTCCTTTGCATAAAACCACCACAAGTACTGGCCCAGGGGTGGAGTTTAGATTGTCTAAGTCCTGGACTCCAGCTCTCGCCCTCTGAGGTGCAAACCATGAGCCAGAGTCCTTCCCTTACCTCTGCAGTCATGTCAAAACCATCACACCGTTTATGAGAGGGCTGTGCTGAGAAGTTTTGAAATAAAGCCAAGCCTATGTGAGGGTGAGGTCATTTCCTTTAGATTCAGATGGAAGGAATATTTACTGAATTCCTACCGTGAGCTAGATGTCACTGTGGGTGCTGTGCTATTTACTTTTAATGGTCATGATTGAGCTTTCACTTTTTATTTATAGCTGTTCAGCTCCGGAGGAGCCCTGGTTACTACTTGTTGGGCTCTAAGTGCAAGGCCAGTGGTTTGAAACCATCAGCCACTCCTTGGGAGAAAGGTGGGCTTACTCTTCCTGTCCTATAGGGTTGCCATGAGTCAACCTCGATTCCATAGCAGTGAGTTAGGTATTTTGTCTGGTTTGTCTCAGCTCCCAACTGAAGGGTTGGAGGTTCAACTCCAGCCAGAGGCAACTTAGAAGAAAAGTCTGGCAATGTGCTTCTGAAGACCCAGGCATTGAGAACCCGACGGAGAACACTGCTAGGACACCATGGGCTGACTGGATGGACACTGAAAACAAACAACAAAAAACCAAATCTAGCTCCGAAAAGCCAGGGGTGTCTTCAAAAAGGACTTGAAGTGCTACCAGTGGACATCCTGATTAACACTACTATAATTTTACAGGTCAGACAGTGGGTATTAAAATGAATGCTGTCTCCCAGGCCACATGGCAATTGGCATAATGGAAACTTCAGCCTGGATCTGAAGGGAGAAGAGGGGACTTCACAATGAGACTATTAGCCCTCCGGGCTGATTATAAGAAAAATGTTAAAAGAAAATGAGGTGAAGGACCAGGTGGTCCACTAATGTTACCTTCTCTGCCCTGGGATTGATTCATCAGGAAGGACAAAGCACGTAAATTTTATGATGATGGAGTCCTTGGCTGATGCAAATAGTGTCCTTGGCCGCTAGTTGAAAGGTTGGAGCGCTGAGTGTACCTAGACCTGTCTCAGAAGAAAGACCTGGCAGTCAATTTCTGAAAGAGCAGCCACGGTGGAGGCTAAGCTGTGGAGCCCAGAAACAGCGAGGGAGCACAGTTGTGCTCTGACTCACCAGGGGCCCCCAGGCGTTGCAGTTGACTTGACAAAATCCGAGTCACTTCATTGGACCCTTATGAGGGAGGCATTGCCATGCCCAGTTTATAGAGGAGAGAAAGCAAATGAGCGGAGTCCCCGCACTCCGTCTGAGCTGATGGACAGCGGGGTTGAGATTTGTACTGGGTCTGACTAGTTCCTAGCAACACATCGTTTGTTAGGACTTTCTGAGCTGACAATTACACCAATCAACATAGGAAGAGGCATGCATTTTCTAGTTTCTAATTTTTTTAATAAATAATTTTATTGGGGGCTCTTACAGCTCTTATAACAATCCATACATCCATGGGATCAAGCACATTTGTACCTAGGTGGCCATCATCATTTTCAAAATATTTTCTTTCTGTGAGTCCTTGGTATCATCCCCTCTTTTGTCCCTCCCTGTCCCACCCTCCCACCCTCATGGATCCCCTGATAAATTATAAATTATTATTATTTTCATATCTTATATTGCCCACTGTCTCTCTTCACCCACATTACTGTTGTTCCTTCCCCTGGGGAGGGGGGATTATACATTGGTCATTGTAATTGGTTCCCTATTTTTCCCCCTTCTCCCCTCACCTTCCCCTTACCCTCGTGGTATTGCTATTCCCATTGCTGTTCCTGAGGGGTTTATCTGTCCTGGATTCTGTGTGTTGAGAGCTCTTATCGGTATCATCGTACACACTCCGATCTAGCTGGATTTGTCTAGCTGGATTTGTAAGGTAGAAGTGGGGTCATGATAGTGGGGGAGGAAGCATTAAAGAATTAGAGGAATGTTGTGTGTTGTTGGTTGTATGCTGTACTCTGTCTGACTCGTTCTTTCTTTGTGACCTTTCTGTGAGGGTATGTCCAATTATCTACAGATGGGCTTTGAGTCTCCACTCCTACCCCCATCATTTGCATAGATATATTTGTTTGTTTGGGGTCTTCTAATGTCTGGTACCTGATCCTGTCAACACTTCATGATCACACAGGCTGGTGTGCTTCTTTCATGGGGACTTATTGCTTCCCTGCTAGACCAGACAATATATCTTTTAAAAGGTGGGCACCATCAGCTTTCTGCACCACATTTGCTTACGCACCCATTTTGACTTCAGCGATCATGTCGGGAAGGTGAGCATCACAGAATGCCAGTTAGTTGACCTAGTTGACTAGAAAATCAAATCCAGGACACTCATATGTGTGTAAGAGAGAAGTTTATATCAAAGAGCAATTGTACATTAAGAAATCATTCCAGCCCATCCAGATGAAGTTCATAAGTCTAATATTAGCCCATATATCTGATACTAATCTATAAAGTCCTCTGCAGACTCACAAAACACATGCAATGAGACCAAATGCAGGAAAATCACAGGCCAGTAGGTAGAAAGTCTTATGGATCCAGTGGCGGCATAAGCATGGCTCCTACAGCTCCAAGGCTCTAGCATTGCTCCATGTGTCTGGTTATCAGGAATACCAAGCAGAGAGTGTGTCCCACCTCCAGCAAGCTATAGCACCTCCAAATGAGGTCATCAAGCTGCGACCTGATTGATTGGCTAAACTCCACCCCTTCACTCTTAATAATCTCAAATTGACAACAGATTATGTAACTACCACATCAGCTATTAGAACAAAGTGTTCTTGCATTGAGGGAGTACTGAGTAGATACCCAATGCCCATCTACTACCTTAATACTTAACATTTAAATATATGTACATAGACCTGTAGCCTTATCATTAGATATTAATGTATTTACACGCCTATATTTATGCCTCTGTAAATGTCTTTTGCCTCCCAGTTCTTTCCTCTTAGTTCTTTTTACTTTCCTCCTGTCCCACTATCATGTTCGCCCTTCATTGGACTCTCGGTACTTTCTCTTGGCTACATTGCACTTGATCAAACCCCAGCATACATTTTCTTTAGGCAAGTTAATACCAGGTGGAGATGTGATTTGGATACTTTAGAGTGGGTTGCTTTCACTGAGAAGAGTGTTGACTGCATCACCATATAGTGTAAGGTTCACATGCTGATACTACCTGTTTTACACACACACACACACACACACAATTTATGTTTACACGAGTTAAGCATTTAAAAAGTTTCAATGGGAAAAAAATCTCATGCTTTTTTTGGTGTGCGTTCGCACGCCTTAAATAAAAGTATCTGAAAAGCATTTACTCTATTCTTCCAGTTTAATAAACCATTGTAATCCTGTGCCTATGGTAGCTGTGACGATTCTCTTCATTAAAAAAGTGAAAGTGTAACCCCAAACCTTCATTGACCGGCTGAATTGGAAATAGGCTGTCTTTCAGAAAGTCCAGGTGCCTTTTTTCAATTAGCTGTATATTCTGAATTAGCAGTGAAACTTGAAATCCCATTTTTAGCAGACAGCCCTCCCTCAAGGGGAAATCTGGCATTTTTGTCTGAGCTCAGGACTACCTCTACTTCTCACTTACTGTCTTGTTACCCAACATTCTGCATCTACAATAACAGTAAAAAAAAAGTCTATAGATTTTGGACCTTCCTTCTATGCCTGGCAGTAACAAATGCCAGGTGTGAGGTCAGAGTAACACTGACCGCGATGGATAAGTTTATGTGTCAACCAAGCAGGACCATCATCCTCAGTGGTGTGGCAGTGGCATAATGATGTGGTGAGGTGGTAATGTGGCAGCTATGTCATGATGCTGTCACCTTCCGGTTTGCAGGCTCAGGTGGTCATCCTTTTTGCCTCATGTCAGTTTTTCCATCATGGCCTGGTCTTTGGGACCTAACCAGGGCAATAGGTGGGGGATGGGTATAGAAGGTACAAATCAAAGAAAAATGTACAATCTTCTGTGAAAGAGATCAAACCAGGACCAAGCATTTAAATGACAACGTAAATGCGTTTTATAATTAAGTATAATCAATGTCTTTGAATCCAGACTTAGGTTAACCAAGAACCCCACTCAATCGGCTTCATTCAGTTTATCAACAAGAAAAATGAACGTGGTCAAGGAGCAGAGGTAGAAAATGCCGAACTGGCCAGGGCCAGGTAGGTAATGTAAACCAGGACTTGGAGACTGGATGGTTCTTTTGCCTCTGCACGGACAGCCACAAAGATACCCCCCAGCACTGTTACAGAAACCCAAGAACACACCTGCGAAAAGCCTCCAGAAAGACATGCGGCCTCCCTTCTAGCACACTCGTTGGCCATTTGTATATCTCCTTTTGGGAAATGTCTGTTCAGATTGTCTTAAGATTATTTTGTTCAGATTGTCTTATTACTGATGTGTCAGAGCTTTCAATGTTCTAGCATGCTCCAGCTGCACCTCAGGTTCCTGTGCCCACTCCCTCTGTACCAGTGGTTCTCAACATTCCTAATGCCACGACCCTTTCATACAGTTCCTCATGTGGTGGTGACCCCCCAACCATAACATTATTTTCGTTGCTACTTCATCGCTGTCACTTTGCTACTGTTATGAATCGGGCAACCCCTGTGAAAGGGTCTTTTGACCCCCCAAAGGGGTCACGACCCACAGGTTGAGAACCGCTGCTCTATACTGTGCTCCTCAGCATTCTGCCCTTCGCTTTCTTCTTAAGGGAGAAGAAAAAGGCTTCCCAGATGATTGTGGGTACATATACATGTGTCACGTGTGCAATACATTTGCCAGTTCAATAATTTTATCTGTATAATTGATGATGCTGATGACATTCTTCATGGGTCCCACTTACAAGGTGAGCTATTAACTCGAAGGTCAGCAGTTTGAACCCACCAGCGGCTCCTTGGGAGAAAGATGAGGCTTTTGGCTCCTGTAAAGATTTATAGCCTTGGAAATCCCCAGGGGAGAGTTGTAGAGTTGTTTTCTCTACCTTGGTACGTTCCTTTGGGGGTCCCTGGGTGGTGCAAACAGTTAACATGCTGGGCAGTGGTTCAGATCCACCCAGAGGCACCTTGTGAGAGAGGCCTTGCAGCCTCCTTGCCCTGTCAGCCATGAACTCTTGAGGAGCACAGCTCTACTGACAGATCGGGGCCTGCCAGGACTCGGGTCAACCTGCCAACAACCGGTTTGGTTTTGATTTCCTCCTCTAGTTCAAAGTGCAGTCTTAGATGCTGGTCTCACCACAGGGTTGGGACCTGGGAGGTGGACACTCCTGGGGGTGGAGTGGCTCAGCGATCTCCTGGAGGACCTGGGCACCGACCGTGAGCACCTTGCCCAGGTCTACTGCAGTAGGTCTGCTGAGATGCAGCCCTGCACTCCCCAGTTCGCTATGGTGATAAGATGACCAGAGGCTCAGGGGGAAATGTGGCTTGAAGATTCATTGGCCACATCACATCTCAAGGGGGTAAGAACTCACAACCCAGAGGGAGCTGCCGTCCAGGACTCTGGCCATCAGAGGTATAGGCGGCTTCCTCTATCTAAGAAGCTCTGCTCCTGTGGTGGAGGGTAAAGGATCTCCCTGGACCATGGTGATTTGGGCTCCACTCGGGCCCGGACACATACCTGGGGGCCAAGGCAGAGCACCACGGCGAGACTCTGTGCCATCTGAGGTCCTGATCCTTCTTGTGCCCCCTAGATTGCCAGAGGCCGGCTCGTCCTGAATCACCGGCACCTCGATGTCTTGGCTGATGTGTGGCACAGCTGACCAGAGGGAGATTCTAGCTCCCCTGGCGGATCCTGGGGAAATGGATGACCGGAGGCTGGGACTCACACTTGTAGAACAGCCCTCATCCTGGAGCCCAGCCTTGCATTAGAGAGAAACTTTTCATCAGCAGTAACTTCTGAGCACACTGTTTTAGGGAAGGTGGGCCAGAAATGGGGGCGATGCTCTCCTCTTTGCCAAGCTTTATTTGGTTGGCTAACAGTGAGTGAACGAGCCAGAACTCCAAGTTAGTGGGTTAGTTCAACAAAACCACCCACTAGCATCAGCTCCCAGCTCCCAAGCCACGTGCATGTGAGAGCCCGTGCAGCATCATGGTGACGTGCATAGGGTCTGTTCAGACAGGGTGGGTTTGAATCTTGGCTTTACCACTTACTAGCTGTGTGGCTTTGGGCCAATCACTTTCCTCTGGGAGGAAAGGCACAGAAGGAACAAGGCGGGCGGGAGGAAGCAAACCTCCCACGCCGGTACACAGCCCAGGTCAGCTTGATTCACAAGTGTACAGAGAACGAGCTCTCGTGAAGCCGACACTCCTGGGCCTAGGGACGCAGACACTGGTGACTGGGATCCAATGGCTTAGCAGGTAAAGCGGGCTCTTTCCGACTGTTGCCAAGCCTGCAGAGATAGCTGGGCCCCACCCGGAGAAAGATACAGAGTATCCTCACAAGCAAACAATGAGTCAAAGCAACAAACACTGTTCTGTCAAAAAGCGCCACTTTATTCATCTCTATATAACACACATAAGAGCAATATTAGCTTTTCCTCAGCCATCCACTCCACATTTTGTATAGTTTCAATGAGCTGTAGACCACCGACTTCTTCATGCCTAAGAGAGAGCAGACAAGGGGTCAGATGATGGAGGCTTGCTGTGTGCACTCTGACCTTTGGGGCGGGGCCGGGCGGGGATCGGTGATGACACTCAGAGCCCATGTCTCAGGCTTACCCATGGGCTCTGGGGGTCGATGTGAGAGATGAGTCTCATTTAGGCACCTACCGAAAGCACGGTATGGATGTCAAAAGTACTGGGGTGACTGGGATAAGTAAATGAGCTACGAGCACATTGGTGGCACTTGGATTTTAAGGGAGAGAAGAAAAGCAGGACCAAGGTAAGGGCTCCGAGTGCCCTTTCTGTATGGAAACACCTGCCTTCTCGCCCTCAGTCCAGCACTTCTGCACCGCAGCTGCACATGCTGCTCTCTACCCAGAGAGGCTGCTCCGCCCTCCACTTTCCATCAGGGAGACACCAAACCTTCCAAGTCTCTTCTCCCGGAAGTACTTTCTTGACTTCCAGGCTGATTTCGATGCTGCTCATCTGGGGCACCTGGGTTTACCTTGATCATAGCACTTTCCACACGGATAATGTCTGCCAGCTCACCCTGCTGTCCCGCTGCCTAGACTCTGAGCCCCTTGGGGACAGGGCCTCTGTCCTATTCTACCCTGTAGCCTGCCACCCAGTACAGCACCAGCACATGCCCCTGACATGACTGAGCAGAGGTGTTTTCGCAACACCTGGCCTGTGGGCACGCCCTCCTGCTGCCACCACAGGAGCCACACAGAAGAGGCCCGTTCTGGGGGCTGACGGGAGAGAAGGAAAACGGGGCAAAATGGATGGCCTGTTACTGGTCACATCTAGAAGGGTCATGTCCACAGCTGGCCTCACGGACTCAGCTCCCTTTGTGTTGACAATGAGATCACTTAGCCGGAGGTTTTCAGGGTGGTTCTTCTCCACCGTGAGACATGAGTAGTCTAAACTGCACCCCCCGGCTGCGAACAAGGTCAGAGGATTTGTGCCAGGGACTCTTTGCACTGGGGTGTGAGCCATGTCTGGGGACTGAGTCCACGGAGACCCCGTGGAGAGGCAGCAGCAGCAGACAGAGACAGTGTGTCAGGAGAAGCATTAACGGATGCTTCTAGACCCTGTGGCCAGGTTGCAATCCACCTGGCTCCTGGTCGACAGACACAGCCTGGGTGGGACACCTTGAGGAGCTCACTGCCCTGCCTTGCACTGCGCAGTCTCCCTGGAGCAGCCACTCTCGTGAGCCGCCCCGCTGGAGCACTGCGACTGGAAAGTTATTACGTAAGGTGCTTTTCAAAATTCCAGCCAGAACCAGCCAAGACACCAGAGAGCACCCAAGCAGTTGTACCCAGCGAGGTTCAACCCAGCAGCCCCAGGGCACTGAGTCACAGCTAGAGGAAGACACCCTTGACACCCTCCGGAGGAGTCCCAGCCCAGCCTCAGAGAACTCACTCGGCACTCCCGGGAGCAGACGCATTTCAGGTAAATACGTACAAACATATGAGCATCACCAGGCAGCCAGCTTGTGCTGCTAGTGGGTCTTAATATATTCACAAAGTTGTACAAATATCATAACAATGTAATTTTAGAACATTTCCTACCCACGCCACCGCACTCCCCAGCCAAAGAAACCTTGTACCCACTTACTCTCTCCCTCTCCCTTCCCTCAAGCCCCTGGCAACTGCTAGCCTCTGTGTCTGTCTCTCGGATTTGCCTATTTATGGGCATTTCATATAGACTACATGACCTGTCTTGACTACCAACAGCCTCTCCCGTGGATGGTCGCCAGGAAGTGTGTCATGGAGAGGCCTGGAACAAGAGACCAGACACCTGACTCTTGTCCAGCTGGTCACGTAAAGTGTGCATCCCCTCCTGGTCTCAGTGTCCTCATCTGCAAAATGACCAGGTTGAACTGGATTAAGGGGCGGGGCTTCTGCTCTTGTAAGAAGTTACAGCTGCAGAAACCCACCAGGGCAGTTCCACCCTGCTCTAGAGGGTTGCTATGAGTCGGCACAGGGCCCACGGTCTGCACCCCCTCTGGAATTGGAGCTGAGATAGCTCTGTCCGTGTGTGCTTCTGGGAAGGGTGCAGTACCCATCAGGCAGATTCTCACAGGGGTCCTTCTAGGTCCTTACAGGTTGCAAATCTTGCAGGATTTGCAACAGATCATAATGAAGGGGCCCTTCTGCCTTAAAATTCCAATTTCAACAAAGATGGAGAACTGACACTACCAGATATAAAGACTGATTATAAACAGAGCAGAGTATCTTCAATAATCTGGAGTAGGAAACATTTCTTAAAAGGATGCCAAAAGTGTGTCCTAAAGAATAAAATTGATAGATGGGGCTAAATAAGATTAAGCACTTTTTACCCATAAGAGAGTGAAGAAACAACTCCCAGTGGGGGAACTGAATTTTACAAGCCATACATCCAATAAAGGCCTAGTATGAGGCCCCCCATTGAGTTTAATAAGAGAAAAGCAGACAATAAGTGGGTAATGGGCTTATGTTACTAGTGGCGGGCTACACTGGAAAAGGACAGTGAGGAGGGCTGTGTAACTGGAAGAATGGACTCAAGTGGTGCCCGTGTAGCTTTTAAATGACAGAATAAGCTTCCAGTCTCTGTTTGTGCACTCATGTACGGCTAAGTAAGAGGCCCGTGGACCTGTTTCAACTGACCTACAAACACTCAAAGGCACAGCTGGGAACAGATCTCATCCCTAACACAGGGGCTGCCTGTAGAATGTGATACTTCAATGAAATCTTTATCTAAGAGGACCTGCTTCAATGGAAAGCCTTCTTGCTTCCAGACGATTTAGGGAGAAAGACGAGGCCACTACTCCCATCAAGAGTTCCAGCTTCGGACACCCACAGGGTCAGTTCTAGCGTGTCCTACAGGGCCACTATGAGTCAGCATCCGGTGAGCGAGTCCGGAGGGTTTAGTCCACAGAATTCCTCCTGGTCTGCATTAAGCTTCCTCTTGCTTTCTGTTCCTTTTACAGAAAAGGACAGAGATGTGGAAATTCCGCTCAACTTAGAACCCAATGAGAATGTGCCCTGAAGGGAATATGGTTGCTGTGTCTTACCAACATGACCTTTGACCTTGAGAGAGATGCTTATTGTTCTAAACCAGCTGTCGGTGGGTTCTGACTCACAGCACCCCGATGTGCAATAGAGGGAAACACTGCCCGGTCTCGTGCCATCCTCACCATTGTTTGAGCCCACCCATGAAGGCACGGGTCAATCCACCGTGTCGAAGGTCTTCTTCCTCTTCACTGCCTCACTGCTTGACCAGGCCTGATGTCCTTCTCCCGGGACTCGTCTCCTGACACCACGTCCCAAGTGCGCGAGGCGAGTCTGGCCATCTTTGCCTCTAAGGAGCACTCTGCTGGACTTCGTCTGTTTGGTCTTTGGAGGCCATGGTGCTCTTTCAATACGCTTCGCCAGCACCGTGCTTCTTCCGTCCTCCTTAGCTAAAGCCTCTTACTCAGTAGGCATTCTGGTTTGTATCTGGTCACGATTACCTCACGCACACTCAGAAACGGCTCCTGCAGCATTTCTTCTGTGGACTGTCTATTTCCCGCTTCCTTTATCTGACCAACTGCAGAGCTCACAACAGGTGAGACCAAAGAGTCTCAAGGAAATGTGAGGCTCGGTCTCTACCTTCCCATCATTCTCTAGTTCAGATATTTGGAGAATTCTTCCAATTCAGCTCCAGCAAGTTAGAAACACTACGCATATCTCCAGAAAAACCTACACTATTATCCCACATTCCTATTTAGATACCAGGAGACAGTTGTAATTCTAAGAACTCAGAACAGAGGATAAGGAAAGACCCATTCTGCTGTGCCTCTGCAAAGGCCTGGTAGTCTGGCGTGCCAGAATCTTTTTAGGGACAAGACTAGGCCTGTCTTACTTTAGGGGAATTGAGTCTTTTGAAGTTGGTGAAGGAAATAGGTGAAATCTGGTTGACCAGAAAGTAAGGAAATATATGGCAAGATTTCAAAATTAAATTCACCTTCCCTTTCCTCAAGTAACAGACCACCACCCACTATTCCCCTGCTGGAAATCTGGAGGTTAGCTCTGACTACTGCCCGGCACGATCAGCAAGACCCAGTCATGCCCCATTCAAAGAGCGCTTGCATTTCTTCTGCGCGTCCCTGGGACCTGGGCTCATCTGCCCTGACTTGGCAGCACCCCCATCAGCACTACTCTTACACAAAAATGCCTCTCCGATGTTTCCCCAATGGTGCCCTCCCCCAAGGTATTTTTTGTAAGGAACCTATGCTGTTTTTTACATCAACAGAGAGAAAATTAGTAGTGTGCTCCAGAAATACCTCTGGGGGAGCCTAGGGGAGTGATTTGCATGAAAATAGGTACTCAGCCAGCTCCCTAGCATTCCTAGCTCCACTGCCTTCCTCTCACTGCAGGGATCTTCTAGGTTCTTCCTGTGCTTCCCTTTGCCTTCAAAATACACTCCTTCCCGTGGTTTGTGCTCAATCACACACATGCCCATCTACCTGTTCTCACTGCGGAACCGAAATCTTTCCACTGTCCCCCCACCATCAGGTTAGAAGCACAGATACACACAGCTCGCACTAGGAGTCTGCTGCTTGTCCGGAGGGAAGCCATCCACTGCCACTAGGAAAGGAGGAGCCCGGGAGCCGGTGGGGAATGATTGCTCTCAGCTCTGTTCATTTGCCAGTCCTGAACATAGCAAGGGCGATTCTCAGGCTGGATTTTGATGTCTGGCCCCCATATTTTCTACGACTAGAGCGAGAGTTAGAGTTAGACCCACTCAAGTTTATGACATCCAGCCTTCTGAGCTGGATGTCAACTTCTCCAAAAGCCCTGAGGGCATGGTGGGGTCACACTTGGGCTGCTAACCACAAGGCCAGCAGTTCAAAACCACCAGTCCCTTTGAAGGAGAGAGAAGAGACTTTCTCCTCCTGTAAAGATTTAAAGTTGTGGAACCCCACAGGAGCAGTCCCACTGTCTTACTGGGTCGCTCTGAGTTGGAATGGGCTTGATAGTGGTGAGTTGAAGCCGAGGGTTTTGCAGAACAGTGGTTAATTACCCAACTGCCAAGAGGTGAATAACTAGAACTTCAAACCTCTGTCTTCTGGCTCCTTTGGCTAGCTGCATCTGAATGCTAAAGGTGTTCCCAGGGCCAGGGCGGACTACCATTTCTTTCCACAATCAGGAGTGACACCTGCTACCCAGCTGAAGGCCTGGGGGTTTTCTCACCCTGCAGATGGGATGTCAGAGAGAAGCCCAGGCAAGGCGGAAAGACAGTGCCTGCTTCCTCGGGGACTTGGAAGAACAGAGGGTGGCGGGGTGGCTCTGCAGCCCGAGGGGAGGCTGGGAGGAGGGGAAGCAGAGCTTGTCCTTGCCTGTTTCCTCCAGATGGAGAACTAGCTAGCATTTGACTATGCCGGTTATATATTTGCATAGCACGGTGCAGAGGCATGTGTGAAAGAGGCTGGAAAGAGCGAGTTAACTGACTGTTAGGCAATGAGCTCACAGAGGGAAGCTCAGGCGCGGTGTTGTTAGATGCTGTCACACTATTAGGATACACTTTTTGCAAGCTGGTGAGGCAGGTAGTTAACTCTGTGAAGTTAAAGCTCGGGTGAACAGGGTGACTGCTACAAGTCACAGCAGAAATGGAGAGTCCAGTATAGGGGCTCACATACCCTTGGACTTCACACTATCCTCTTCCAAACCAGGGACACCAGAGCGCCGGCATTGCATTGTGTTTCTCCCCACTCCTGGGGGACGCTCGCTCCAGGGATCTGGAGAGGAGCTCATTACTTTCCCATTCGGTGACCCCAGTGCATGGTGACTTAGACTCGGTGGCATCTTTAGAAGGGAAAGGTGTGTGGTGGGGGCCCGCAGTGCTGTGAGGTGTTTCCACTGCCCTCTACTGGCAAGTGCGAAGAATGTGTGAAGACAGAATTCAGGACTAAAGAGCTTCAGATGAGAAGTGTCTAGAGATGATTGGGGGCTTTTATTAGAGAACATTTCAACCTTACATGACAATAGGCACAACGGTATAATATACTTATCACTGGAGGCCCTAGTGGTTACGTGTTGGGCTGCTAACCACAGGTCAAAGATGAGGCTTTGTGCCTCGGTAAGAGTCAGTGTCGGAAACCCACAAGGGCAGTCTACTCTGTCCTGCAGGGTCGCCGGGCGTAGGAATTGACTGGATGGCAGTGAGTTTGGGCTTTTTTGGGTGCCCTTCCGTCATTCCCCCACCCCCATGTCTTATTTTGACATAAATCCCAGACATCATCTCACTTCGTCCACAGATATTTTAGAATAGATCTCTAAAAACCTTTTTAAAAAGCAGTAACATCCTTCACAAAGGAAATACAATGACATCAAGCTTACTGTGAGTCATACAGATTGGAGTAGATCTGCCCCTTTGGGTTTCCGAGAATGTGACGCTGCGTGGGAGCAGACAGAGGGGCTGCTGGGCTCGGCTGCCGCCCTTGCAGCTAGCAGCTCACCAGGAACCCACTGCGCCACCAGAGCCCCAACGCCATCGTGACCACAGCTACAAAATCTAACAGCACGTGAGATGCGAACAACTCCTTGTAGCATGGGAAGACAGAACTCAAAACAAGCACATGGCAGCGGCTCACCCACAGAGGCGATGGTAAGGGAGTTGCAACCACGCAAAACAGACTCACAGCCTGAACCACCCACCACAGCGCCACTTCTCCATCTTACAGGCCCAGCCAGGAAGAGCACAGACTAAGCAGCCATCCTCACGGGCAACGCAGAGCTCTCTGGTGGGAGGGAAGCCCTGGTGGAAGAGCTCGTGGCCCGTGTGCTCCTGGATACTGATTGCATCTTTGCAAAGACTGAGGAAGACAACTCTGTCCTTGGGGCCAAGATGTCCAGATGAGTAGGTCTCCACATAGCTGAGCTGCGGGGCAGAGAGAGGTGTGACCCGACCTCTACCCCCTCCTGGCATCCGGAAACCTAGGGACCAGCGTCGGGCTAATAGGCCTCTTGTGGGGCTACTTCTGTGCCCTTGATCCTGGCACGGCTGCATCCTGAGTGGCTAACACATGGGAGATGCTCCATAGATGTAAAACAGAGAGACAGAACTAGAGATGCCAGTTATTTGTGGAGACCAAGTGCTGGAAGGATGGGGACAAATACAATGTCGGTGGAACTCGAATATCCAATAAAGCTGCTTTTTGCTTCTAAGTGCGGACCCTGTCCAGCAAGTGCACAAGGAGACATGCAGAAGCACGTGCGTGCATAGCAGCACTGCTTTGTGCAGTCCAACAAGTCAGGATAAGACAGCTCTTTACCCACTGGCGTCACATGATTCCATTGTGCCATATCGGTATGACAGAATACTACACAGCAGTTAAGATAAATGGGCTTGGTCTACACTGAACAAAAATTACAAAACAACAGGGAATGCAGACAGCATCAGCAGAGTAACAGAGCGTATGATATCAGTTATTTTTAAACGTGCTCATGCGTATGCACACACAAATCTCATATACCATGTTATTTATGAATAGTAAAGTATGAGAACATGAACTGGTCAGAAACGTGCCCACCTGTGGAGAGGAAGGGAGGGAGAGAAGCAGGGTCAATGTGGGGCTCAAGGTAGTGATGGGTCAGCTGAGGAGAGGGCGGGCCATTTTCTCTTCTCCTGCCTTCCCACCTGCTATCATGTGTTTGGTGCTGAGGGGAGGGAATCCTGATACTTGTTGGCCTGTTATCTTATACCACGTGGTTTATAAATGTGCATTATTTCATATCTGGCACATGAAGCAGCGACTACTATTGGTGCCATTTTAAGATGAGGCTTAGGAAAGGGTAAGTCACTTGCCCAAGGTGTCAATGGCTGGTGAGTCGCAGGGTCAGGGCTGGTACTAGATCCCCCCCCCTTTGCCACATGTGCCCTGATGAGCTCCCCTGAAACAGAAAGGGAATATACATAGGTCAAGATTTCCCAAAGAAGAGGTATTCGGGGGGGAAATGGATAATTTTGTCATTTTTACCAAAAATACTTCAGGTCTGACTTAAATTGCATTTAAAGTTTCTGTCAAAACACACCTTCAAATAAAAACATTGTCTCTAATTTAGCCAAACTCCTAGTACACAGGGGTCTGGACCAGTCTTTCACTATCATGAATGATGCCGGGGTGAAGAATATCCTTTATACATAAGTCACTGATGGTGTCATGAATGACACAAAGTGAAATTACAATTTTCTATATTTGGAATACTTCAGTTACTAGTAGTGAAGTTAGAGGATCAAAGGGTAGAAGTAACAGATAAATGCCATTGAGGCTTGGAAACATACTGAACATTGATGGCTAAAAGGCCCACCATAGAATACAGGCCTGGCACAGAGTAGAGGTATGTAGAAAGAATCTACAAGCCTACAAACCAGGGTATGCACTACGACCAGTGGTTCTCAACCTTCCTCATGCCACGGCCCTTTCATACACTTCCTCATGTGGTGGTGACCCCCCAATCATAACATTATTTTCATTGCTACTTCATCACTGTCATTTTGCTACTGTTATGAATCGGGCGACCCCTGTGAAAGGGTTGTTCAACCCCCAAAGGAGTCATGACCCACAAGTTGAGAACTGTTGTACTTAGACGTCTGCAAAGGGGAGAAATTACACACACACACACACACACACACACACACACACACACAAACACACAGATCAAACCTAATCTGTTGGTTTTTTTCCTCTTTGTAAATTTTTCTCTTTGTAAATTCCCAAAGAAGACAAATCAAAATGCAATTATAATCTGGAGAACTTTAAAAGTTAATTGACAAATATCAAAAGATACTTCTTAGAAAGAAAGGATTAGAAAGAGGGCTGGCTTAGCCTAAGCTTTGTTGTTAAAGAGATGCCTGTATGTAGAAAGATTTGTTCAAACACACCCAACAGCTTTGTGGTTTATAGAAGAAGCTACCCACTTAAGTTTGAAAGCATCTTTCTTTTCCTTTGAAGGCCTTGTGCTTCTCAATTCACATAGCTCAGAGGGCACAGAAAATCAAAATCAGTGAAACAGACAGCAGAAATGTTTCTCGGCCTTTTGGCTAAGATCAAAGGTAAAAAATAAGACAGAACCATAATGAATATTTTAAAACAGCCATCCATGTAAATAAAACAGAATGTGGCTTAGAAATGCATGCCCTTAAAAAAAAAAAAAGAGGACAAACAGGATCAGTGACTATTCAAAGATGACAGATTGAATGTGTACAGTATATTTTACTAAGTCCCCTAACTTGACAAAATGACAGCAAGAGGATTTTTAAAAGCTATCAGCCAACAAGGACATAAACTGGCATTCAAATTCTGGAAGCGGGATACTAAATAGATGAGTGAGATAGACTTGGTGCATCTAAACCAAACCCACTGCCGTGTGCTGATACTGTGTCATGGGGCACGTACAGGACAGGCTAGAACCGGCTCGGATGGTGGCCACAAACCTTTACGGACGCAGACTGCCACATCTCTCTCCCTCAGAGTGGCTGGTGGGCTTGAACTGTCGACCTGTTGGTTATCAGCTGAGTACTTAACTACTGTGCAACCAAGGCTCCTTATCAGTTCACTCAGGAAAACCAAATTCTAAGCCAGATGATAAGTAAACCAAGAAGTAGCCAGGTTTACCCAGTAATGATCCCCAAAGGTTCATGGGTTAGTGTGACCTGAAAGTTTTTGAAAGTGGAGGTGAAGGCAGAAAGAAAGGCTGAGCTGTAATAAAAGATTCCCCCCCGCTTCTCGCCCGCCTCCGAGATGGTAAATAGAGGGTCCCTGTAATACTAGATGCCAAGAACATTTGAGGACAGTGGTAATGTGCTAACAAAACAAAACAAAGCAAAAACAACCAATCACCAGAAATAAGCAAAGCCCCCTTCTTCTTCAGAAAAAAAGTGAAGAGGAAACAGACATCATGAAGAGATATGCCTGAAAACTACCATCTACACAGGAATAAGAAGAAGAACAGGCTAATATGAAATTTTGTTTAAAAAAAAAAAGGAACATTTTGAAAACAGAGAGAGAAAGGGAGTGAGCTCCTGGAAATGAAGAATATAACAGCAGAAATGACATACTCATTATAAGGGCTGTACATAAAGCTGAGAAAATTTCACAGAAAGCAGACCAAAACCAAAGGACTATTCTAAGAATGTCCAAATAAACCAAATTCCAGAAAAGAACAGAAATAGAAGAGAGGATATCACAGAAGTCATGTAAGACAATTTCTCAGAATTGAGAAATAAGAGTTTCTAAGCTGAAAGGGCTTTGGAAATGCAGTATACTAGATGCAAACAGACCCTCTACAAAGCATGACCTGAGAAACTTCAGGACCGTGGGGAAAACAGAGGACCCACACCACATCCTGAAAGAGACCACACACAGGGATGAAGAATCAGAAAGGTTCTGGACTTGGAAGGGAATCCCCTAGGAAAGTGATTTCTTGTCCATATCCAGCACAAGTATCAACTCGAAGCGTGGGTAGGCAGAGATATTTTTTTGCAGATGCAAGAAATATTAGGGTAATTCACAGAAGAACGGGAAGAGACAACTGGGAAAGAACTTACCGTAACAGGACAGATTTGTAGGTTAGTAAGAAAAGGAGCGAACATAGCAGACGGATATTGACAGAGTTGATACAAAGGTTCTAAATTCAATACTATAGGTTCTGGGGGGAGGGAATGCCAACACGGGGGTTGGGGGTGGTGCGCTACCAAAAGCAACATCTATTGATTTTCCAACGTTGAAGAGGCCTAAACAAGCCTGTGCTATTCATCCCAGCTTGGAAGAATTTAATGAAGACGCGTTGAAGTAGACTATTTAATATGGCTTTTCTAGCCACAGCCTTTGCTACTCCCACCAAATGACCTGTGCTTCCCTGATGGGTCTGGGCAAGAAGGTGGGGAAAGATGCCGACTGGGCTATGATTCGTCTTAACCAGGTAGGCTGAAGCCCTTGGAGCCAGCAGGCAGATTGGGCAGGGGCTCTCTCAAGTTCTTACCAGCTGTAAAAATACCCTTGGTGCTTTGTTTCACACTGGAGGCTCTCACGATTGCTGAAAGGCCTGTGAGCAGAAAACAAAGAGGTCACTCAGAACCAGACATTAGTCACGCTCAGCGTTAAACCCAGGAAAGGGGGCAAGCCTGTCGACCCTGGTGTCAGTGACAGAGACGAGGATACCAGGACTGAGAGTCAGGCGACTGGCCGTGCAAAGCCCTGACCAAGGGAACATCCTAGACTCCCTCCCCTGGAACCCAGAGGTGAGGGTAAGCTCCCACTTAGTGCCTTTAGGACTGCTTATGGCTGCTGGTTCTCAACCAGTGTTTCCCAAAGGGGTAATACTGATCCTGGAAGTGTCTTGTGGTCTGGGTGGGGTGGGGGTGTCATGGGGCTACAGGTACCTACACGTTATCCTGGATTATGGGCCACAGTACAAAAGTTCTTTATTGCCAGAGGGGCACTGTGCAATTTTTTTTTTTTTAAGGGGGCGGTAGGTCAAAAATGTTTGGCACCCTATGGTGTAACGGGGGTGGGGGTGGTACACACACACCCTACACACCCAGAAAACCATGTTTCTGTCTCAGAGCAACTTTCCTTCTTCCAACAGACCCGCGGGCCTCCTCGATGAGAAGCGGCATGTATGTCACTGATGGCTCCGCAAGGAGGCAGACATCACACTTCCCACTACAACCAACAATGGCGTCACACATACTTAGCTTCAGAATAGGTATCTGGCTGTCTAAATACTTGGGGAGCTAGTTCCTGCGACAGAGGGGATGCCTGCAGAATAGGTATCTGGCTGTCTAAATATTTGGGGAGCTAGTTCCTGAGACAGAGGGGATGCCTGCATATGGCAGCCACTGTCCAGCTGTGGTTTCCTCTCAGGGTCACTGTGGCACCTGCATCGAGCCCCGGCCCTTCTGGCCTAGCGGAGCTCAGTGAGTGTTTACTGCAGGAAAGTGGAAGAACGTGGTTCTCTGAGGGAGCACCTCATCTCCCTCTTCAAAGTGACCTCTTCACTGACTGACCTCATAAATCATTCCTAACAGGACCTGGGGGAGCAGGGCTCTGCCAAGAAGATTCCAATTTTAAAAATAAACATCAGGGAGGCCTTGGGGATAAGGGTGTAGGCCTGGAACTGCTAGCAGACACCTGCAGAAAGCTGGGTTCTCCAAGTTATACACATATTAAAAGTCTCCTTCCCTCTTAGACCACCAAGGCAAACAGAGGCATGTCTTTTAAGTAACTTTTTTTTGGCTTATGCTTAGGACCAAAAGGACAGCACTCTCTCCCGTCCTCCTTCAGACAAGTGACATGGAGACAACTCTGGATTGCTGGTGCCTTCCACTTCAAGGAAACCTCTTGATCCCAAGAGGCCAGAAAGCATAAACATGAGTCTCCATCCCAAGGTTTGCCATTGCCAGGGCCACAGGTTCACACACTTACCTAGTCGCACCACCGCTGAACAGTCGGGATCATTAGCGACTTTGAATAAGGTTTCTTCTACATCTCTGTTTCTCCCAGGAGGGTCCATAATGTGATTTATTTGTTGCTGTAAGGTTTTGGGTAATGCCATTAGCTGAGCAAACTGTCCTTCTGGGCTTTTATCTAGCTGGAGGGGGAGACAAAAAGATCATGTCTGCGTGCACTGAATGTCATAAATATTTCAAGACACAATGGCTTCTCTTGAAAATCACATCAACACCACAGATGCCCCACAACCTTGTACTGTGCGGCCTGGTAAGGAGATGCTTTCTTCCGCTCTCCTTTCGAAACACAGTGCTTCAGAATAAGGGCTTGGGTTTTCAATCCTTTCAGAAAGACGATTCTTTTTCTGTGATATCCACTTTCTACCCAAAGAAGAGAAAAGGCTCTTTCAAGGTTGAACTTCTGACATTTAACATCTCCATTTTGTCTTACATGCAGCGGGGCTGCAGCTAACAGGCACCAAGGCCTCCTGGCTCACATGATCCCTCCCACTTGATGGAAAGCCTTAAGCTGCCCAGGGCCATCGCCAGTGTGAGAGAGTGGCATTTGACTTTGTGTGTCCTGCCCTCAGGCGCGTTTAAATACTGGAGTCAGAATAAACTGATGCCAGTCTTAACCTCACTCAGTTCTTAGTCGCGGGGACATAGGAGGGTCTAGTCAAATACAAGAGTGAATAACTGAACTGACAAAACGTAGTTGCCATTGTTCATTACAGGGGAGTGAGCTGCACCAGTGGTTTCTGTTCTCAGAGTACTCTAAAATACCAACGTAAAAGATAAGTTCAGAAATGAAACAAATATAAAAATATCCAAGTAAACTTGGAAATATATGAATCAAAAATTAGCTGCAGAGCAGAGGCCAGTGTCTAATTTTATTACATGGAATTACATTTCTGCACAGAAAAAAAATTCTGCACATATTGACTGAATGTTGAACTGGGAAGCAGTTGTAAACCAGCTGCCCTCACCATTGAGGTATTTTCCAAAGTAAGATGTTTCCTTATATTTTCCTTTTTCCCCCTATACTTTCTTAACAAATGTTTAAGCTTTCATTTCAACTAAGAGAATAGCAAGGAAAAAAATAAACAAATGAACATCTTTACATTTTTGATTCAGATTTTCCAAAGATGACTAACTTTCTTATTAGAATTCATGTATTCTATCACTGTTTTTAGTTAATAAATTTTATTATTTTATTTTTATTAATTCCAACATCTACATTTCTAGTTTTGTCTTTAAAAATCTCTGGACTCACTCTCTCACTCACTCACTCAAAAGAAAAAAAAAAATCTCTGTAAAGAACAGGAATTCGAGGCACCAACTGAGTACATGGAAGAAGTACACCAGCCTGTGTGATCCAAGGATTTTAAATAATATGATCTAAATTCAAAAGAGGGAGTGGTATTAAATCCTAAATTGTAAACACCTGGTTTTCAGAAGGTATGGACAGCAGTGGAAGCCCAAAATCCATTTGCAGGGTCCACACATAGATTAAACCTGGTGAATCCCCTTTGACCATAGTCGAGGGATGTGAATAACTTTGATAACTTTGTTATCTGACAGAGCATTAAAATTCAATTATGAAAAAAAAAGTCAATTATGGCAGGTATGGTTAGGTTGAAATATTAGTAAATAGTATCTTGTCATTTGATCGCCCTTCTAACCCATTTCAAAGTTGCTTCAGTTTAAAAAAAGTGAAGGTGAAATATAAATATGTGGACCATGCCTCCAGGGACTGGCCTGTGACCACAGGTCTGCGTGTGAGTAGCCTTGCTATCATGCAGAGTGCACTGGAAAGCAGGTTACAGCCAAAGCCGTTAGGTTAAAATGTAAAACCTCATCATTTGATCTCCTTTTTGACCCATTTTAAATTCTAGTTTTGTTTTTCTCTGATTTACTTTGTTGTTAGTTGTTTCCTTTTGTATGTTTTTCTGTATATGAAACCGAAGACAGGTAAATCTATAGAGACAGTCACTAGATTGTTTCTTGGGGGCGCGGGGGTGGCAGGGGAGGTTGGGAGAAATGGGGAGATAATAACAGTACAAGAAAGAAGAAAATGCTCTAAAATTGATTGTAGTAATGATTGTACGTCACTTTAATATGATTGAACTATTGAATTGTTTGATATGTGAATTATGTGCTAACAAAACTGTTTTAAAAAAATTAGGAATCATTTATTTAGTGATTCTGAGGTTAGAGGGCTGTTCCCTACCAGGGTGTTGAATGCTTGTCATTTGGATGGTTCTAAACCCAGAAACTCCATCCTCTACTTAACTTCTGATTATATAATTTGTGGGAAGCAGAAGGATTTCTCCCAAGTTGTCTCTCCCAAAAATATGCCAAACTTAGCTGCTTGCGAATGACATACACTTGGAGGTCAGCAGAAGATCAGGGGTTAATTCTCTCTAAGGGTTATCAGCCATCTAGAGCAAGCAGTCACCACTGTTTATCCCACAAGTAGGGCCCACTCCCTTCTGATAAGGATAGTAGTTGTCTGTTTCCTTGTAGGCGACCCCAGAGAAGTCAAGCCCACCCAAAGGTGACCAAGGTTAGGCCGCCATCATGAGTCTAGGGTCCACCCTTCTTGTCACATGTATACCTCTAGTTCCTCCCCTTCCTATCAGGTGTACACCCCTAGGTCATCCCCTTCCTGTCACGCTTATGCCTATTGTACTGCCCCTTCCTGTGACATGTGGTTACCTATAATCATGCCTCCCCTAAGTAGAGAAAACCCTTGGTTAGCAATAAACAGGGTCCTTGAGCATCCTGCCAGGTCCCTGCCAACCTCGCCTTGGCCCACGCTGTGCGTGGACCTGGCTGGTAAGATCATGGCCGCCCAGGAGGTGAACATGCTACCATGAAATGTGTCTGACTCTATTATTTCAACCTCTCTTCTGTCTCTCATGCTCTCTATAACTTTACTATAATCTTTACTTATTATCACTGTACAATTGCACCTACAGACCCATGATGATGTGCTAGGGCCAGGCTTCCCCTTGCAATAATTGATAAAAATAATTATAGGTTCTTCTGTAACGTATCTTAGAGATGACATTTTTGAACTCATGTTCTGGGGCCATCTATTAAGATTTGCCAGGAGACCTGCTGGCACAGTTATTAAGTCTAATAACCAGAAGGCTGAAACTTGAACTCAGCCAGTCTACAGAATGTCCTATTCCATAAAACGTACAGCCTTGGGAACCCTGGGGGTAGTTCTACTCTTGTCCTACAGGGTTGTTAGAAGTTGGAATTGATTTGATAGCACTGTTTGTTTTTTTTGGTTGTTTTTTTAATTAAAAGATCATTTTATTGGGGGCTCTTATAACAATGCATCCATCAACTGTATCAAGCATATTTGGGTTTGTTTTTTGAATTGAGATTAGCCAAAAAGAAGCTCATATTTCAGTCCTGCTTTACTGATAAAGCTTCTAGCAATTTTCAAACTAAAACCAAACTCACTGCAATCAAGTTGACTCTCAACTCATAGCAACCCTACAAGACAGAACTATTCTTTGGGGTTTCCAAGATTTTAAATCTTTACAGGGGTGGACAGTCTCATCTTTCTCCCTTAGAGTAAGGGTGGATTCAAACCACGGACCTTGTGGTTGACAGCTCAATGAGTAACCCACTAAGCCACCAGAATTCTTCCTAGGAATTTTAGATGCTCAGAGGCCTTGACTAATATGAGCAATTAGTAAATAGTATCTGCTTCTGTTTTCTTTTAAATAAAAGAATGTTCTGCAATTTCAACTTCAAAGTATGTGCTTGAAGACAAAATATTTGGTGACATGTCCAAATTTAATACTAAATTCTTATTTTCCTGATTTTCTAATGCTCATTAAAGCATGAAGATGACACCACCCAGTTAAACCATGAGAATCAAGTTACATTTGAAAACAGATATGGAAAGTTACATATGATATACTTCCATTTACATGAACTGTCCAGAATAGGCACATCCAGAGAGAGCGAGAGAGAGAGAGAGAAACAGAGGCTAGCGGTTGCCAGGGGCTTGAGGGAAGAAAGAGATGGGGAATGACTAGCAATGGGTGCACAACTTCTTGTAGGGGTAGGAAATGTTCTAAAATTATGTTGTGATATTTGTTCAGCTCTGTGAATATGCTAAAATCCACTGATTGTAACTTTAAAAGAGTCAATTTTAAGGTGATTCATAGTTCATAAAGCTGATAAAAATGCAAACATGGTCATGATAATGGATGCTGAGGTACACCACCCAGATCCTGCCTTTAAGACCAAGGTACTCATCATGGGCTGCAGGGGAAGTTGACCACGTCCCTTCCAGAACTGTCCTTAGCTAAAGAGAACTGCCTGTTTCCAGAGACTGGGCTCTGGGGAGTATAAGAGATATTGGCCTCTTTGTCCCAAGTAGGGGGCAACCTGAAGTGCCTTCTGGCTCCAGAGTGCCATCACAGGGTCAGATGAAGCCTTTGTTTTCAATCTGTCTAGCCAGATCTTAAACCGGTGCCAACTGGTGTAATGGTTACCCGGTGGGTGCAATCTGCATGGTTGGCAGTTCAAAACCACCAGTAGCTCCTCGGGAGGCAGATGGTGCTTTCTACTTCTATAAACAGTTCTAGTCTCGCAAACCCACAGGGGTTGCTATGAGCCAGCACAGACTTAATGGCAGGGAGAGGGCCTAGAAAGCCAACACTAAAATGAGATTAAGGACCTGTCACAGCGTGGAAGGGCTCTGAAGGTGCCACTCTTGCTCTCCGGCCAAGACTAAAGAAAAGAGCATTCGAGTCTAGGAGGAAAGGCAGCGATCAGTGCAACCAAAAGACCTAGAGAATGTAGGGGAGATGGTTTCATATTTCCAGTAAACTTACCAACCTGGCCCTTAGAAACACCAAATGAATCCTGGAAGATTAGAGTGGAGTGATAGCCCCAACTGTATCTCGTGCCAGATGTGGTGAATGTGTTAGAGCGAGTATATGATGGAGCCTCAGACCAGGTGAATGCATCCTTTCACGTTCATGGGGGCCAAGTAACAGTCTATCTTATGGTCTTACCACAGGGCTATGCTAACCCTAGCTTCAAGAGAAACTGGACTATTTGGGCATTCCGTATAGTATCACATTGGTCCATTGTATCAATCACATTGTTATTGTCATCTGGTGGACAACAAGGCCAAGTAAACTGGAGGCCTTGGAAAGACACATGGACTCTTGGAAGGTAGGAGATGAATCCTATGAAGTTTTACCACATCAGTGAAGTTTCTAGGGGCAGAGTAGCCTGGAACCTGCTGGGACAGCCCTCCAAAGCAAGGGCAAAATGACTGTATCTCACACCTCTCACCACTGAAAAAGATGCAGAAAGCCTGGTTGTTCTCCTCAGGTCAGAAGGCAGCATTTTCTACAATGAGCAATAATGCTCACACTCATTTACCAAGTGTACAAAAGGATTCGGTTTTGCAAAGGGCATGTCACAGAGCAGGGAAGCACTCTGCAACAGAGGCAGGCACTGTGTGGGCAGCCTTGCACATGGACCACTGGATCTTGCAGAGTCCATGGGACTAGAGGACTATGCGTAGGAAGCCATCCCAGTGGAACTTAGGGTGGGTTCTGGAGCAAGGCCATGACGTGCAGTGTTGTGGAAATCATCTGCCGAGTGAGTGTTGGGCCCTGGTGGAGGGAGAGATGTTGCTGATGGGACCACAAATGGCCATGCAGTACAACTCCCATCATGCACTGGGATCTATCAGAGGCTGGGCAGGCTGGATAGCAATTCACTGTTTGATAGAAGCACACCAGGATTGGACATGGGCAAGACCAGAGGGCATACAGGAGCTGCATAAGCAGGAAGTCTAGACCCCACAATCTCCACCCTGCTGCCCTGGCAGCTCTCTGCCAGTTCATGCTGATGGCTACAAAGAGGATCCTTTGTGCCTGGCCTGGAGGCTGTTGGGATTGAATTGTGTCCTTCAAAAATACGTAATCCTTCCACCTGGGCAGTTACAGTAATGTAGAAGTGATCCGTATTCTGAGTAGGGTTTGCCTTTCTTAGCCAGCACCACTGTACAAGGGCTTAGAGCAGGGCTGGCTCACTGAACTGTGCGCCGCACACATCATATATGGGGCCCACTTCACAGCAGAGAGATGTAGCAAGAGTCATGGGACCATGGCACCACCGTTCCAAACTGCTGGCTTAGAGAGCAGTGATTCTCAAAAGGGACAATTTTTGCCCCCGTGGGCCATTTGGTAATGCCTGGCGACATTCTGGAACGGGGAGATTGCTATTGGATATCTAATGGGTGGGGGGCAGTATATGTGCAGAAGCCAGCCCTCCCACAGCAAAGGAGGATCTGGTCTCAAGTGGCGATATGGCTGTTGAGAACTTTTGCGACAGAGCATTGGAGCAATGGCTGAGGCCCCTGCTTGCATTCGTGAGGATGGGCTATCACCCTCACGGAGAGGGGCTATGTCCTATGTTAATGACATTCTACGGCACTGTGTTCCCAAAGGGGAGAATATAAGGCGTAGGAGGGAAAGCAGCCTTGCTTACTGACACGTCCAGGACTTGCTTGGAAGATTTCCTAGGCCTGCAACTTTAGGTTCTAGTTTCCAGAGGAGGAATGTTTCACCAGGGGACGCAGTAGGCATTTCATTAGGGTTTAAGCGATGCCTGCCATTCAGTCACTTTAGAAACCCATGCCAGAGACCATCGGACAAGAAAAGGAGTCAACCTACTGGCAAGAGTGATTGACCCTGCTCATAAGGATGTAGGACTGCTGCACACCGTTTTTAGCAGTACACCCCTCACCCCATTCTGCAGGGTAAGAGGCACAGGCAGTAGCCACAGCACCACATGAGCATGGTGACCAGGATCTGAGATGCCTTAGAGATGAGGTTCAGGCCACCTCACCTAGACCAGCAGAAGTGCTGGCTAAAATGAGGGGGATCTAGAATGGGTGGTAGAGGAGGGAGGTGATGGGTCCCAGTTACAGCCTCAAGAGCAGCTGCAAGGCTGGGGATTGAAGTTCAGTCTATTGATCTTCTTGTTGTGAGTTTTGCCGAGAAAAGAAACCAATTAGAAACCAAGTAGGTTTCTATAAGCTCAGGTGAGCTATGTGGGTACACTGTTTTTCCTGGTTCAATGAACTTCCCAGCCTTTGCCCTTACTCAGCTTCTCGGGAGTTGGCAGCGAGGTCTACTCTTCCTTCCTGCCCTCTAGCCCGGAGGAGTTGTCTGTCTGGAGAAATACTGACATAGAGATAGATGCTGGCATGTGGGGTCTCCCAATAAAACAGCCCATGCTGGAAAGAAGATCACCTGAGGGTCTGTTTTCACCCATTTTTGATGGGCTCCCTCCAGTTCCCTTCCTCAAAGGCAGTGCTTAGCTTCTTGCATTGCCATTTAGCATGTTATAGAGGAGCACAGACTTACAGACAATCCTACTTTTTGCACAGACAAGGATAAGTCAAAAAGTATCATTACAAAATCACAGAAACCTTTATTAAACAAAAAGATCATGATGTGACGCTACTGTGTCTCAACACAGCCTTCTCTGAGGTGGACTCACTTCTGAAGGCAGGGGTTCCCTCTCTCTAACCTTTCCCCAAAGCATCCGATGCTCTTCCACAAACAGTTCACAGACACCGCAGGTGCATCCCTGAGAGACTCACATCATGGTTCTTCATGTGTTGGGAACAAAAAGAACCTGTAGGGGCAAGCCCAGGGCTGTAGGGTAGACGGGGTAAGTAGCGCAGCCCTTGACTAGCTTTGAAGACTGAGCAGATGTATTGTGACAGAAAAAGATTCCTGGCCTTTCTTTCACGTATGCGGTTTTCTTGAAACAGTTCCCTCACAAGCCCCCATGATTGCCCTGTGTCCTCTGAGAAAAATCTACGAAGGTTACTCTTGAAGAATCCCCCAAACCGCTGCCATCATCTGCTGAGCTGACCTCTGCCTTGAACCGCACTGGCCCATCAGGTCCCCTCAGCAGCCACTGTCTGCATGAACTAATGAGAGCAGACAAGTAGATTACTGAGAGAACGTGTCTGCAGCCCTCAACTGATGACAGAGACATGTTTAAACATGTTTAGTTTCTAATACATCGGTGTGTGCGTGTGCGAACTGCAATCCTCGCGACACTGTTTTTTGACTTACCTTCTTAGAAACATTACCATGCTATCCGTCCTGCCTGCCCTACCCTACCCTTCTGTTTTCCCCTGGAAGGAGCTCCCGCTTTGGGACGAGTGTAAGTTAGTATCCACAGACAGTTTACCTCTAGTCTGCCGTGATGCATTTTATACACCACTTGGGGATTCTCCTGCAGTATGCTGCCATACAGCCAACGAAAGTGAACTATGTTGGGCTTCACAATATTCAACACTTTTGTCTTATCCTCGCCAACCACCATCCGAAAGTCGCCTAGTTAAAACAAACAGAAAAACACATCTTCCCGTGAGAATCCATGCGCAGACTCTGCACTAGTCGGCCAGCAGGGTCCTCTCCCAAACATTTCTTTTTCCTCAAAGCCCTGTGCACATTATCAAGGAGGGAAGGGACTTGTTTGGGGGACAGGGAGGGCATATAGATGCCACATAGCTGAAGTTAAGATAGTCACTTAGCTACAAAAGGTTATCAGAAGCCAGGGCTTGCTGCTGGCTGGGAGTTTCTTGGTCCAACACTGAAACTTCCATACTGGTCAGCTTCCATTTGATGAACAAAACTCTGCGCGCAACCAACCGTGGGGCAGGAGCTGTGCACGGACACTAGTCCCTACTACTGTCCACGCAGTTTTGAGCTGCTTGCTCTGCATTCAGGGGGGCTTTGGGGGCCTTTATGAACAGGATTAACTTTTCTGTTGGATAATGGCGAGAGCAGTGAGTGTCGATAGTCCTAGCAAAAAAGAGGTTTACTTTCAAAGGTGATATTTGAAAGCAGATATTACTTTAAAAATTGCAAGTGTTGAGAAATAAAGAACGCTGCACATGCAGTGAAGTGCAAAACGTATCTATGTGTCACTTTATATTCTAGCTATATCCATTTATTTATTTGAAAGACAAAGCGCAACTTTGAAAACACGAGAGAAGGCCACTGACGGACTGGTACCAGCAAGCTATGCAGGGAGAAGAGTGATGAAATGGGTAAACACGAGTGAAAGCCTACAGAGTCGATGCAAACTCAACAGTGGCTGGACCGGTCTGGAAGACTCCACAGTTAGGCTTGGTGAAAGGAAAATGGCGGAAACACTTGCTGGAACATGGATGGGAACCAAGATATGGCTGCTCAGGCCAGTCGTGATGGAGCATGTAGTGAGGCAGTAGCTTGTAAGGGAGCCCGTGGGACTCAAACTCACTGCCACCGTGTCGAGGGACTCACAGTGACCCTGTAAGGTGAGAGGGTAAAACTGCCCCTGTGAGCTCCCGAGACTGTAACTCTTACGGGAGCAGAAGCCCTGTCTTTCTTCCTCGGAGTGCCTGGTGGTTCAAACTACTGACTTTGTGGTTAGCAGCCCAATGCGTAACCACTACGCCACCAGGACTCCTCCCTTGTGACTAGGTGACAAGGTAATTTATCATTCAAACTAGATCACTACACACACACACACACACACACACACACACACACACACACAGTTATTGCTGAGATTACACACAGCAAGACAAGACACCAGACCAACGCTTCTACACGCGCAGCTCAGTGGCATGGGCTGCACTCCTCCAGTTGAGCAAACATCTCACCCTCCTTTTCGGAGTTGCTCCTCACTGGTTAACATGCACTCACTGTCCTCTTAGGCTCCTCTCTAAACGTCCCATCGGTGCTGTCACTCTGATCCCATAAAAAACCCAACCCAACCCACTGCTCTATCATGACTCACGGTGGCCTAAGGGTTCCTGAACAAAGTGCGACTTTTACAGCAAGTGGAAGATGCCCCACCTGTGCTGCAGGGTCCCTGAGAGTGGACCCTTTCCCCTTGTCTTCTCCCTGAGGAGCAGCTGGTGAGTTTGGACCCCTGACCTTCAGCTTAGCAGCCCTACGCTGTTGGATGCCACCAGGGCTCCTTTTGATCCCAACAGATAGTTCTTACAAGAGCCTAAGGCTCAAGGCAGATATTTTTAATTAGTTAAGGTAAACCTTTGTTTGGGTTTAGGAATATTTCAAGGGACATTCTTTCTGGTTTAAGGTTTAATGGCTATCTTGGGGCAATAGTTTCAGGGGATCATCCAGGCTTGAGGCTCCAGAAAAGTTTGGGAGTCAATGAGTGTTTGAAATTCTGTTCTGCATTTCCCCCCTTCTGATCAGGATTCTTGCCCAGAGTTTATGATGAAAATGCTCAGAGGTAGTGGCTGGGCACCATTCAGTTCTGGTCTCCTGACAAAGGAGGTCGTTGTTCATGGAGGTCATTAGCCACCCATTCCATTGCGCTCTGCTCCTGGCTCTCTCTTCTGTTGCGACAAGTGACTAGCGACCTTGGAGGCCACTTGTAAGCTTTCAAAGAACTAGGAGGTAGGACAGAAACACTAAAAACAATATAACTGAAAGGTCCCATAAAACCATGATCCTACCACCCCCCCAAAAACCCCCCAAAATAACCAACAAAAAAGTCCCCAAAGTGCCCACAACAAGTCCCCTTAGGTACTTGGTTGTACATAACCTGCCTCAGCTGCTACTCTCTTGTTGTTGTTGTAGTACACATCGCTATCATCCAGCTGTTTACAAGTATACAACTTATTGACAGCTCTACCCTGTGTGGCTCCATCCTTAACCAATGTGGCATTTCCATCACAAACGAGGTCACTTTTGAGTGTGAACGGCACTATGAATAATAACACCAGGACAACAAGTACAAACTGGGAAAACCAGACCACATTGTCACCCTGGTCAGTTTTTTTCTATGGAGGAGGGAGGAATCATGGGAAAGAGATTTTCCTACAGCTAATTATTGGCTTGCTTTACAGCAGGGTGGGGGGTAGGGGGTGGGCATCAGACAGAAAAGGACACTCAGGTGCAGTAGGAAGTGAAATACACAGGGCATTTGAATGTCAAAGAACCAGCTTACATTTCAATCTGGGGGGACACCATTTAGGGACCTCGGCCTAAAGAAAAATGGATTTATTTATACATAGCCTCTAGGAATCTCAGCTTTGGGAAGATGAGGTCTGAATGTTAAGGGGAATGAGCAAAAGCGAGTCATGTCATGCCAAGCTGTTAAATATGGAGGAACTTGTGAGTGCTAGTGAGAGAGCAAAGAAATTGGCCCTTTCACATACTGTTAGTGATGCCAGCAACCTCTAAAACCCGTCACAGAATCCCAGCTTACAGCAAGTTTGAAGAGAGAAGCCAAAATAGGGCTTAAAAAGTTATGCTTACTTAAAAGGAGCGTTCACAAGTGCCAAGCCCTGCCCCAAGTGCCTGCCTACATTACTTCCCCTGATCCTCACAGCAGCGCCCCTCTCTCCTAGACAGCCCTTTAGCTCCTTTTAGCAGACTAGACAATGGAGGCACAGATGAAGCAGCTGCACAAGGTTCCCGGGTGGTCAATGGCCTGTGCTGGATTACTAACCTAATGGTTTGAGTTCACCCAGGAGCACCACCACAGAAGAAAGATCTGGCAATCTACTTCCATAAATATGACAGCCAAGAAATCCCAGGGAAACAGCTCTTCTTCAGGATAAGCGAGGTCGCCGTGAGCGAGAACTGCCCTGGTAACACACAGATTGGCTGGTTTGGGAAGGGCACGTACTACCCATCACTGCAAGTGACTCAGCGGTCCAACACCAGGTGGGATGGCTGCCTGACTGCAGGAGCCCGGGCCCCTGGCACACAGCAGTGCAGACCACTGAGACTCACTGTCGCTCAGCACAGGCAAGGCGGGACCTGATCATACAATAACATGCCGAAAGAAGCCAGGACACAAGAGAGTAACTTTCACAAAAAGAAACCAGAAAACAATGACAAAGAAACAACATAAAAATTGTTTGGTTTTCCTTCTTCTAGTAAAATACACAGCTACTGTGGGCTCCTTTCAATACTCCAAATTTGCAGTCTCATTTAATCCTAGCAAAGCCCTCGTAGTAGGTGCTCTTTGTTGGGTTTGCCTCATGGAGATCCCACGTGTAACACAATGAAATGCAGCCCAGTCCTGAATAAGCTCCATGATTTTTGGTAACTTTGAGTTCATTCTTTCAGCCACTCCATCAGTCTATCTCACTGAGAACTTCTCTTGTTTTTACTGACCTTGTATTTCATCAAATACAATGTCCCTTGTGGGAGCTGCCCTTCCCCGATGCTGTGTCCAAGCACCACCCTCGCTTCTATGGAGCGTTGGGGCAAGACTTCTTCTAAGACCAATGATTTAACAGATGAGGAGTTGAGGGGCAAAGATAATTTGCTCGTCATTCAACTGCCTCCCTGGATCAAGCCAGTGACATGTACGGTAGCTAGTGTTCTCTAGAGAGCCCTGGTCGTGCCATGGTCACAGGGTGGACTGCAAACGAACCAAAAGGTCAGCATTTCAAACCCACCAGCCACTCTGTGGGAGAAGACCTGGCAGTTGATGCCCATACAGATTCCAGCCGAGAAACCCCTCTGGGGACAGTTCTACTCTGTCCTGCAGGGTTGCTGTGAGTCAGAATGAACATGACAGCCAACGACGGCACTTTTACTCTATATTTCTGTCATGTTGGCACGTATGTCTAGCATTTAAAATAAGTACATGGGAGCACACGTGAGCACTTGGCAAACGAGAAAGGCATGACAGCTGGGCTAGCTTTCCACTGTGCGAGCTCTCAGGCGTTGGGCTGGGGCCTGCAGATTGAGGGTCTTCATCTCGGAAGGCTCTCCGCAAACTGCAGTGGGGATGAAACATCACCAAACCGTGAAAGTAAGAGGCGTGTTTGGATGACTGATGGGTTCTAAACAGCCATGCTAGTCCACGCCTTCCCTAGGTTCCACAAACAAAACACTCCTTAATATTAACCAATAACTTTGGAGAGGAGGACTGTTATTTCAGCAAAATGGAAAAAGCAAGTAACCCAAACCCTGCCCCCAAGAACCGACTGCGGTGGTCAAGGACCCGGCCTCTCTGAGAACGAGGTCTGGGTCTGGCTCGTCTCTGTAGCCCCACTTCCTGCTCCGGGAAGGCTCATCCACATCTGTCTGCGGAATCGGACTGCTGTGCAGCTGAAGCAGTGCCGCTGCAGGGAGCAGCAAGCAAACGGGCTCGCTACCAGCAGCTCCAGAACAAAATGAATAAATCTTGGACACAGCATGAACCAGTATCTGATCATAAGAATCAATTTTTCGTATCTCTGGAGAGATGTTTGTAATAAAACACAGGGTTTGGAGAAATATGACTGCTGAGTTCGATTTTATGCCTGTCCTGATGGTTTTAACTCTTGGCTGCCCAAGCCAGAGGACTGCCCTATAACACAGTGGTGACTAAAGGAGACGAATCAGAGGCTTTGTGGCAGGTATGGCCGCTTGTTTATCTTCAAGCCTTTAAGACCCCAGACGCTGTAGCTTTTGATATTTGGGCACCATCAGCTTTCTCTACCACATTTGCTAATGCACCCATTTTGTTTCCAGCAATCATGTCGGGAAGGTGAGCATTATGGAATGCCAGGTTATTAGAACAGTGTTCTTGTGTTGAGGGGGTACTTGAGTGGAGACCCAATGTCTGTCTGTCTGTTAGCTTAATACTTAACATATATATGTACATAGATCTATTTCCCTATCCTTCTATACTGAACACGCCTGATGGTTCATTCAATTTATATCTCACAATTCAATTCTTTTCAAATTATATTTACAGGGTTGTGCAACTATCACTTCAAACTAATTCTAGAACATTTCTGGTGCCCCCAAATGAATGCCCATGCCCACTAGTAGCCATACCCTATCTCCCTCTCAGACCTCTCTTTGATCCAGGCAAACAGTAATTAACCTTCTGTCTACAGATTTGTCTATTTTGGCATTTCATATTAATGGAACCACCTAATATGTGGTCTTTTGTGGGCCTAGCATCATGTTTTCACGATCTGTCCATGTTGTAGCATGGACATCATTGCTTTTGATGGCCCAGTAAGTATTCCATGCCAATGTCACATATTCATTCGGCACTTGATGGGCATTTGGGTTGTTAGTACTGTTCAGCTATTATGAACATTCATACAGTTATTTTGGGGTAGACATATACCTTCATCTTTCCTGCGCACACCCACTAGTAGAGTTGCGAATTATGTGTTTCACATGTCTAACTGCTTGAGGAACTGCGACTGCCCTCCAAAGTGGTGGTATCACTTTCCGTCCCCATGTTTTATACACGATAGTTCCAATTTCTCCACATTTTCACCAACATTTGTTATCTGTCTCTCTTCTTAGAGCCATGCAAGCGGGTATATCTCTGTGGTTCTGACTGGCATTTTCCTAATAACTAACAGCAGTATCATGAGCGCTTACATTTAGGTCTGTGATCTAAAATGTTGGGTTAATTTTGTATATGGTGTGAGTTCAGGGGTCTACCTTCACCCTTTTGAATGTGAACAAAATGATAGTTTAACAAAGATAGCAAAGATGATATTCCTATGCGGCAGCCTAATGCACCACTGTGTCCACTAATCATCGACGTTTCAGGAAAACCCTCACAGCCAACAATAGCTGCCGAGGAGATGCCATGCTGCACTAGATCATGTGTGGAGAATGCGACGGGTACAAGTGGCTGATGAACTCGGGATACAAATGTGAATTGCTTTTTCCTGGAGAACTGAACGGATGGGCATGGGTGGGGGCAGGTAGGCTCATGAAGGACCTGGTACTTAAACCATTCAGTCACTCACCAAATACTCATTGAGAACTTAGCACGTGTCAAGTACTGTTGGAAGTACTGGGGATAGAGTCCACAGAACCAGACAAACATCTGTGTGCTTCACCTTCTTGGGGTGTAACAAATATTAAGATGAACAACCAATAGGTACACAGAATGTGCAGTGTGTCAGATGGTGGAAAGAGCTGTGGAGAAAAAGGAAACGTGACAAGAGAGTAGGGAGAGCACTGGTAAGCCAGAGCAGATGCAGAGAAGGGCCAGCCTAAGCCCTGCAGCCCCGAGAGAAAGCGTTCCAGGGAGGAACTGGATGACACCCGCCGCCTTGAATCGCTCATAAAACCATGAGGATGGAGAGCAGGGGATGGAGCAGACACCTTGGGTTCAAATCCTAGCTCAGAACTTACAAGCTATGACCCAAGGCAAGTTGCTTAACTTCTCTGGTCTTTAGTATCCTCAAATGTAAAATGGGAGCAATAACAGCAGCCAGTTCAAATTTCAAGGATTAAATGAGTTTATACCAAGGCTTAAGAAAGTTCCTGGAAAACAGAAAGAAAAATCTCCTTGTACATTAAAACACTTAGGGCAGTACCTAATGCAGAGTGAGCCGTTGAGGATTATTAAGGACAACATCAATCATCCCTTCAAGAGAGTGGCATTCTCAGAATTAGCAAGTGACTGAGTACAAAGAGCTCCAACTTAGATTCCAGCAACATCTCATGCTTGTACGTACCTGAAATATTTACCCCCAATTTGCAAACCACCCAATGACACTGCTTGTTAGGTTTCAGATAGGAAACTGATGGAATAAATCTTATTAGTGCTCTCTCCAGAGGAAAAATGTCTTTTACTGGGACTCTGAAATGGGAGGTTTACTCACACTTGAGAGAGCAGGCACCCATTTCTAATCCCACCCTCCCCAAGGATTGTTCAACCTTCCCACTGCTTCTGTCTTATTCCTAGAAGCAGCTCAGTCTGTGTTCCTGTAACATGGCATTGATAGAAAACCATCCTCTCTCTTGAAGGTGATCTTCATTCCTCAAGAACCGAAAAGGGCTAAGGTACTGGGCCTGTCCGTTTCAACCCACCTGTCCTAATGATTCTCATGTTGAGATGCAGTATTTGTTTTCTAACTCTTGTGCCTGATAACATAATTCCGCTTTGCAGAACACAGTGAAGGAAGTGAGTGTCAATACAAAGTGATTCACATTAATAAAAGGGATGAATAGAGCTAACCTAAGTGTACATCAATCATTGAATGAGCAAATAATGGTGCCTCAATCCCAGAAAAACCTACACAGGCAAAAATAATACATAACAGCAGCAACAAATAAACCAGCAATCATGTTCTGTCTGTCAACCAGGCACAGTGGTGAAGGCTATTATATCAAGTGGCTAGTTGACACAAGCCAACATGTCTCTAAACTAATAATGGCTATCATTTATGGTGCTAAGTACTTTACTAAGGACTTTATATATTTGAGCTAATGTAATCTGCATAAAAAGTCACTTTAAAGACAAAGAAATTGAATCACCATGAAATAAGGAAATTTCCCAAAGCCAGAAACAGGAGGTACAGCTAGGATTTGAATCCAGTTTGCCTGACTTCAGAGACCCAACTTTGAAACACTTCACTATGCTGCCACTTTCTGTTCCATAAAGTAATATAAGATGATGGGGGAGAGGAGTGACAAGGCACAAAATAGGGTGCATGAATACTGTCAATGATTTGAAGGGAATCATTAAGGGTTTAATTAAGGACCTTTTCATGTGAAGTATCTGACTGCCAGGTTGTCATTATCCTCCACACAGATTCACCCGTCTGTCTATCTATCCATTGGTATTTGTCTGTGCTCAGGCAGCATGCTGGAAGCTGAAGAAACCATGGGGACAACAGCCTGGCTCATCAGCAATCCTGCCAGGCTGCTTTCTCCAACTCCTCTGTGAGTCCTTCTCACCAGCTGGGGCTCAGCTCCAAGGTCACATACTAGGAAGACTCTCCCTGGTCACCCTCAAGTAAGCTAAGTTCACTCCTCCCCTACCTTCCTTTGTCTCCTGCTTCTCAACTGAATGAAAGCCCCACAGGGCAGGGACCAGGCCTGCATATTTATTTCCTTCATCTGAGTGCCCACAAAGGAGACTGCAGGAACTATTTGCTGAAATGAATGAAGCATCTTCCCTCTCTCCTACACAGTGCTGGGAAAATGTTATCTTTCCACAACAATAAATCTTGCAATAATGTAAACATTCTTTGGCTCTGGTTGTCCTGCCCTAACTAAGCTGGCCCGGGGTGCAGCTCTTCTCCACAAGTGGAGGTGAACGACTGGGAGCATGGGCTCAAGTTCCAGCTGCACCTCTTAGGAGATGAGCGACACACGTGAGAACATCTCTGGGCCTCTGTTTTCTCATCTGTAAAATGGGGCAGTGATACAACCGCAACCGCAGAGAACACAGGAGTTACTACATCAAGTGTTCTGGGGTCAGGTTCTGGCACACAGTAAAGTGCTATCTTCCCCTGCCACAACCTTAGAATCATTGCCTCAGCTACTCATTCGTCCCTGGACAATCAGGTTCTTTCAAACGCCTTGTCCTTTTCACATGGGTTGACTTACTAAATCTACTACTGACTCACTATGATTGTGTATATTTATTAACGTGGAAAAAGTTCCTGAGAGCAAAAACTGTATCTTCAGTTCTTCATAGAGCATGGGATACTGATTCACTTAATGTTATACTGGGATCATTACCTAAAATTAGGCTTTTTAATAGCTTGTGCTTGCATAACAAAGTTCAAGGTGACTCTTTCAAGTTAATGTGGATTTCCTTTTCCTCAAACACTGACTGTAAGTCAAGGAGGAGGAAGCTTTCTCTTCCCCAGTGTGGCAGGTTCTCACCATCATTTACAATTGTGATGCCATAAACACTGACCCCAGGGCCCAAGTGGTCTGTGAACGCCACAGTAGAGTGAGGAGTTATTCTCACTGCCATTACAGATCTTGCCTCTACGAGTAATTACTGGCAGGAACTTGCTCAGTAATGTGGGAGGCACTGGTTTCTCTTGTGTGTGCTTTTAGGGAGCAATGCTTCGCAGGATAGGGAGCATGTTGTCTCCCAAGTGGAAACAGGTGGAAAATAAATGTCAGTTCATCAGCAAAACATGAATGGGTAGATACTCTGAAGCTGGGAAAATTCAGGAGCTGGAGGCTCTTGGCATTAGGCTGTTAACAAGGTTGGTGGTTCAAAGATGAGGCTTCCTGCTTTTATAAGAACTTATCACCTTGGAAACACTCAATGGGTGGTTATGAGCCAGACATGACCGAGGGCAGGGGTTGGTTGTTTTTAGAGGGGGTGGTGTCCTATGGGGAAAGCACTAGAGTTTTTTAAGGATGCCAGGTTCTCCAAAGACTAGCAAATGCAGGAGGACAAAGCCGAGGAAGGAGGGTGCCAAGTATAAATATAGCCTGTAAACACCACTGCCTGGAGCAGGTCTCATGTCCAGGAGCGGCACCTACCTGCACGATCAAAATCCTTCTCCACTCTTGGTATCCACTCTGAAGAGCAAAAACTCACTGCTATTGAGTAACTCCGACTCTCAGTGACCCTCCAGGGCAGTGTAGATACTGCCCTGTGAGTTTCTGAGACTGGTAACTGCTCACAGGAGTAGAAAGTCTCATCTTTCTCTCAGAGTGGCTAGTGACGTCGAACTGCTAACCTTGTGGTTCACAACCTAACATGTAACCCACTACACATCACCCACCCTCGTACTATGGGCTAGGCAATCATTTCCTGGTGTCCTGGCTGAGGAGCAAACATCACACACAATGATGTCTCGATGGGAAAATGCTGCCAGCTGTAAACAAGTGACTGATCGATCTTCTGGAAAATGTCTCACTCATGAGCTGGTGGCAATACTGAAGTGGGAATCAATACCCACTGGGGAGGGTTTGCCAGGTTTTGTGTCCTGATATTCATAGCAAAAAGAAGACAGTCTCATTACAGGGAGTGATGTAGGAAGCCTGGCCAAATTCTCAGATTCAAACCTCAGTTAAGCAATGAATAATACAATGGTGAGGAAGTGGGAGGAGACTGGCCAAGGAATGGGGCAAACTGGAAGCTGAGGAAGCTGCAGCCACACAACCAGTGTTTGCGACTGAGCTCTTAGGAAGAAGCTGTGTCTCTATTGGTGCTTCTCTTATGAGCCCATGGCTGGCGCCTTATCACTCTTCAGATGTTACCTCAACCATCGTCTTCTCAGAGGGCCCTCCCTGACTACCTATGATAAAGTCAGCCCTGTCCCCACTGTCCATATCTGCATATCCTCTGATTCTGATAGTTTTTCCTTTTCTCCATTGCACTTACCATGACCCAAAATTACCCTGTCATGCCCTGTCTTTATTGTCTGAATCTACCTGAAAGAATGTAGACTCTAGGAGAAGAGTATCACTCACGTCATATCCACTAATATCTGCCTCCTACCTACCACAGTGTGTGACACACGGAAAGCACATAAAGTGTGTTCATGGAATAAACAGAGAGCTACTCTGTGATGATTAAGTTATAGGATCTATCTATCGATCGATCTATCCATCCATCCATCCATCCTGGATATGCTCTGATTAACTTGGCTGGGTCAGGATTTTCAGTAGTTTGGCAGTAATCCACCATAATGTGATCTAACACAATGTAATTAACTTCATGACAGGATCTGACATAAAATAATCAACTCTGAGCAGCCAGCAGCTGTGGTGAGTACAGTCCCTTTGCTTAAGTCACAATATTGATGCCATTGGAAGAAAGACTCCTTGTGGGTGTGGCCTACTCCTTTTCAAGCACACTCCTCTGCTGGTTCTGAACCCTGCATCTGGTTTGTCAACTTTCTGCCACATCGCCTATCACTCTTAGGAGCTATGAGAGCCAACTGTGGGCCTTGGATTCATTTGATTTTCATCTACCACCTTGTGGCCTTCCTGCTTTCTGGTTCATCAGCTCTGCAGTTACTGCAGTACATGAGTCAGGAGAAACTTCTAGCTCATCATTTGACCCATGGACTTGAACTGGCCTGGATTTACCCACTTGTATAATTGTGGGAGCCTGGTCTTTGTATAAATCTCTTTCTACACACACACACACACACACACACACACACACACACACACGTCACTGGTTTTGCTTCTCTAGAGAATCCAGCCTAACACACTATCTATCTAAGGGGCCCTTCTGTTATAGTGGTTAAGTGCTTAGCCGCTAACTAACAGGTCAGCAGGGGTTCGAATCCACCAGCTGCCATATAAACGCAGAAGCAACCATAAGACCTGAGTTATTTCACTGCTCTTTCTCTCCAGTGTTGGGGCAACAGCAGCTGCAGTAGCACTGCCGGAAGAAGACTGAAGAGCGTGGCCTCTAAGGTCTCTTGTAGCCTGAAATGTGTACAGACATGACCCGTACTGGCATAGTCAACACATGAGTGAACTGCTTTTGCAATGTTCTTTGACTCACACTCACAGATGTTGGGAAAGAAGATCTTTAGTTAAGACAGTCATTTTCAAACCATATTTTACCCAGATGCTATTTTTTGTCAATGGAATTTTACATGGAGCCCTGCTACATTAACTGCACACCTCTGGGTGCAGCAGGAGGAGGAAGGAAGGACTGGGCTCTGTCCTCCTAAGACAGAACATTGTCTATCTGTCTGAAGGAGTCCCTGACAGCTCCCAGGAACACAATGGTTTAAGGAGAAAGGGATAGGAAGTTATTTATTTAGACCGGAGGTGGGAAATGGCTAGCCCACTGGCTGTGTAGGACCTGGGAAGTCATCCACACCAGCTAACACTGTGGCCTCAGCAAAGAGAAGCAGTTCCAGCCACCACATGCGGGGTGAGGTAATTAAATGTTTGACCACCTCTGGCAGGCTAATTTTTTAAGTGGATAATTTTGTATGGCCTGCAAATAATGCTCTAAATATCCAAATAGCCCTTGGCAGAAGAAAAGGCTCCCTATCCGATCTAGACAAACAAATAAATGAATGGGGAAGAAAAAGCTTCGGTGGGAAGAGTGGGGTTGGAAAACCAGCACATTGTAACTATCACAGTATGACTGGTTTGAACAAGAACCTTCAATGGATGCTAAATTGAGGAGGGCAAGTTCTACCAGAAGCAGAATATCTGTCTGGTCTTCATCTATCTCCCAGCAGGTTGCTGGTAAAGGGAAGATACTGCTTCTAAGCAGAAAACATTACTGGTCTGTAAACTTCCAATATGTTATGTAACACAAAGAGGGGCTGAAGAACTGCTTCCGGTTAAAAGGTACAAGAGACAACAAATTCAACATAAGACCTTCAACTTAAGGGGAATATGCTATGAAGGACATCACTGGGAGAACCGACAACGTGGGACATGGAACGCTAATCGGATCAAAAGAATTCCATAAGTGTTAAGTTTTTAGCATTTGATAATTCAACTACAGCTAAGTAAGACAAGGTTCTTGTTCTTACGAAAAACGCCCTTCAGTATTATGGCCGAAAGCGGCATGATATGGGGAACCTACTCGTTAAGAGCGTAGGCATCGGAGTCAGAAATCAAGTTGACAGCACCCAACAGCACCATTTCCACCTAGATTCTAGAGGCTCTCTGACATCAGTCCTCCCTGGGACCCACTCCAGACCTGCAGGATCAGTGGTTGGGGCCCACCACTCGGTGTTCTCCCGTGGCTTCTGATTCATGCTGAGATCTGAAAATCACTGGGACAGAGACAATGGTAAAACAATGAGGTGATCTGCTACAAACATTGGTAAATCCGAGAACAGGGTATAGAAGAGTTTTCTGGACTATTCTTGTAATTTTTCCTTAAGTTCGAATTATCTTCAGAATACAAGTTAACAATAGCAACAAAAAAATGAACGCTGAGCAATGTCGGAGGGGAGGAGATGTGGACGAAGACTCAAAGGGTGAGGCAGCACATCCCGTAATCATAATCACAGGCGGGGTGAAAGTTAGGACTGAAGTGGCAGCAGCTCCAACTCAGAGCAAGGGGCAGGAGGTCTGCCGAGCCTTTGGACCACGAGTCTCCTTGCAGAAAACGGACAGAGGCTACACTCACCGGAGTAGGAGAGTCCAGCAATCTCCAAGAAGAGCTCTTCTTCTGAAAAGCTTTCGGGGAGCATGAGGAACGCAGCATTCACAGCGCTCTTCAGGTTTTTATCGAGGGCTGCCTTGAGGGTGGTGTTCTCATTCATTGTGACGATTTTCACCTGAAAAACGAGCAAAATTCCAGAAGTGAAGCACTACTCAAGCTGTGGGTTTACACAGACTTGGGATGCTCCCAAATGGTTAGTACCGAAGTCTTGGAACATCAGGCCAGTTGATGAGAAGTAATTCAGTTTCTTTTTGTTGTTGTTGTAATCGTTTTATTAGGGGCTCATACAACTCTTATCACAATCCATGCACACATCAATTGTGTAAAGCACATTTGTACATTCATTGCCCTCATCATTCTAAAACATTTCCTCTCCACTTAAGCCCCTGGCATCAGGTCCTCATGTTTTCCCCTCATGAGCCCTTGCTAGTTTATAAATTGTCATTTTGTCATATCTTGCCCTGTCTGACGTCTTTCTTCACCCACTTTTCTGTTGTCTGTCCCCCAGGGAGGAGGTCACATACTTGTAATCGGTTCTCCCTTCCAACCCACCCTCTCTTTACCCTCCCAGTATTGCCACTCACACCACTGGTCCTGAAGGGATCATTCGCCCTGGATTCCCTGTTTCCAGTTCCTTTTTGTACCAGTGTACATCCTCTGGTCTAGCCAGACTTGCAAGGTAGAATTGGGATCATGACAGTAGGGGCCGGGGGGCGGGGAAGCATTTAGGAACTAGAGGAAAGTTATATTTTTCATTGTTGCTACATCACACCCTGACTGGCTCGTCTCCTCCCCAGAGAAGTAATTCCGTTTCTAAGAAGCAATCCCACAGTCTGTTGTGTGCCAAAGTCAGAGAAATCACAACATGGGAAGAGATCACTATGCCAATGAAAACAAGCCAAATGTTACTCTTCAAACAAGGAAACACACCACAGGCTTTGAGAAAGAAATCAGTACATAGTGAGTTGATGTTCTTTGAAAATTAAAAAATCTTAAAAAAAAAACACCCTAATTTTTCACTTCATTTTCTGGGGGAGACAAAGTCATTTTATGTCTTTAGGACTTCTCTATTCTTGCCTCTATGGAACTGGATGGTTTATGATCTACTTCATGATTTCTAGATAAATTGATTTTGGACTTGACTGAGTTTAAAAAAAAGTCGGTACGGTAGAAAGAACATGGGGTTTGGAAGCTAGGTCTGGGCACAAAGGTAAGAACTTACTAGCTGTGTGAGTGTGGACAAATCACCTCTCGGCAGTCCTCATTCCCACAATGAAGATAACAGATGCTCACTGAAGTGGTCGGAAAGATGGAACGGGACAATATTGGTAGGTGTCCATGACACTACTGAATGCCTTGCTTCATCAAGAACTGCTACGGATTCTTCTTCCTTCTCTTTCCCTGGTTACCCAGTCTGCAGTTGCTCTGGAAGAAGGCTTTGTTCTTAAAAATACAGAAGTTGCTGCCTGAAAATTCCCCCAATCCATTAAAATATGGAGGTTCAGTAGGTACAGAGCTTCTGGTTGTTTTTTAAAATCATTTTATTAGGGGCTCATACAATTCTTCACAATCCGTACATACATCATTTGTGTCCAGCACATTAGTACATATGTTGCCAGCATCATTCACACAACACCTGCTTTCTACTTGAGCCCTTGGTGTCAGCTCATTTTTTCCCCTCCCTCCCCACTCCTTGATAATTTATAAATTATTATTATTTTTATCATATCTTACCCCATCTGACGTCTCTCTCACCCACTTCTCCACTGTCCATCCCCCAGGGAGGAGGCCATATGTAGACCTTGTCATCTGTTCCCCCTTTCTCCCTCACCTTCCCTCCACCCTTCCGATATTGCCACTCTCTCCACTGGTCCTGATGACTTCATCTGTCCTGGACTCCCTGTATTTCCAGTTCCTATCTGTGCCAGTGTACATCCTCCGGTCCAGCTGGATATGTAAGGTAGAATTGGGGAGGAAGCATTTAAGAACTAGAGGGAAATTGTGTATTTCATCATTGTTACACTGCACTCTGATTGGCGCGTCTCCTCCCCGCAGTCCTTCTGCAAGGGGATGTCCAATTTTCCCCAGATGGGCCCTGGGTCCCCACTCTGCACTCCCCCTCATTCACAGTGCTATGATTTTTTTTTTGTCTTTGATGCCTGATACCTGATCCCTTCA
>NW_022103928.1:26069607-26074904 GCF_000313985.2 Echinops telfairi
ATCTCTATGACTACCCTTTGCCTCCTAGTTCTTTCCTCTATTTCTTTGTACTTTCTTGTCCCACGATCATGTTCTGCCTTCATTTGGGTTTTAGGAATTCCTTTATGTTACCTTGCCCTTGATTCAGCCCTGCCAGGCCTCCCGCACCGTCCTTGACACTGATTTTGGATCACTTGTTGTCCCTTGTCCCTGGGCTTAACACCCTCTTCCTTTCCCCTGCCACCCCTACCCCCATAGCTTCTGTGTTTTAAACGTCTGCCCAACAGTATAAGAGAATACACCCAAGACCGGGCTCTGTCTCTCACTAGTTGTGCTGATGGATCATTCCTTATCAGTACATTGGGGTGATTGACAGAACCAAGCTCTCTAAGTGGCTGGGGAGATTAAATGAAATATTGCATGTAACTCCTGAGAGGGTCTGTTTGTCTCCTAGTGCACGACGCAAGCACTTCTCTGGGCCAGTGGTTCTCACAACTGAGGGTGCTCGAGAATCGCTCACAGGACCTGTTAGAATACCTGCTGTACATTTCTAACAAGTTCCCATGTGGAGAATCAGTGCCCTGAGGTTCAAGGGGGCTTGAAAATATTCATGGAAAAGTGGAGTGAAAGATAATGGAATTTCTCCATGAACTGTTCAAGCTTCCCAGTATGGTGATACTAGGCACATGCTGGACTGCTGCCCACAGAGTTGGCAGTTCATGCTCACCAACCACTCTGCAGGCGAAAGATGAGGCTGTCTTCTTCTGTAAAGGTGTACAGCCTCAAATTCTAAACAGGGTCTCCACAAGTCAGAATCGACTGGCTGGCAATGGGTGGGTTTGTATATACTTAGATGTGCCCACTCGCCCTTTAGGGTGGTTGTACAAATTCACATGCCTGCCACCATCTTTTTAAAGACATCATGCTGTTTCTGACTAATCTGCAACACCAGGAAAGGGTCAGAACTCCTTAGTAAGGACTCACATCCTGGAAACCTCCAAACCAAGTGGGCTGCCACCTAGTTTCCTCCAACTGTGGTCTCAAGGTTTCAGTTGCCTTACAATTAATTGCCAATTATAGATGATTACTGACAATATTCAGATGGCACATAAATAACACACTGTAAAAAGCAAACACTTTACAATAAAGAGGGGAAAGATATCTATCCTATGGTATAATAATTTCTTTTCTCTCTTTCCTTATTGGTTGTAACAAGCAGTACTGATATACCTTGGAGATGAAGGGGCTTTAAAAAGTATGTGGAAAAATGCCCACTTATCTTTTAATTCAATTTTCCATGAACCTTTTGAAGCCCCCTGTATTGGGGGTTTGGCTCCAGGCCACTGTTCTAAAGGCGATACCACAAGAAAGCGGGTCACAGGAATTGCTTGGCTTCTTGGTGCATGTCATTGTGTTTGCATGAATTCTGTAGTCTAAAAAGTGAGTAATAACATTATGAAAATGTTTGAAATATTGTGAGAATTAGCAAAACGTGACCCAAAACAAAGTGAGCACATGCTGTTGGCAAGAATGATGCCCACAGACTTGACTGAGGCCGGGCTGCCACTGACCTTCCATTTGTAAGATATAGCAGGACCTGCCAAGCATCACAAAGCAAGGGACACCTGTGCTATAGAACACACAACTATTTTGAGGAGGAGACTTAAAAACCTAAGTTCTATCTTTTTTACCACCTCACATGCTCCACCCTTCTTCTTTTCCTAAGGGAGTTTTCTCAGGATGGCCAAACTCCCAATACGTTAGGTAAGCCGCTTGATCCAATACCACCACCTCCTCCCTTGTAATTACCAGGTAATAGTCCTTAATGAAGCCTTTCGGCACTTTCCCGAGTTGAATATTGTTGCAATCAAGTGCAGAGAGTAAAACCAAGCAGCAGTTCAAGTGCTGGGCTTGCCCAAGCTGCATAATGAGCTGATGACAACAATCACAGTCAACGCCCTATGCTTGACACCGCCAGCTCGCTACGCTCAGAGAGTCAGTTAGGGATCTCGGTTCTATTTTGTTTGAAAGAGGATTACAACAAAATTTAAGATCCTACACAATGCCTACATTTATTCCTTGGATAACTTTACCTAGTGTTTTATTCCCTATCGAATTATAGATGTCAAAAGGATTTTTAAAAAATGTACATGATCTAGTTTCCTGAGGCCAGAAGAGTTACAATATTTCCCTAAAGAAGCAGGGACACATCCAACCTGGCCCTCAGCCCCTTGACTTTTTTCAGCGCTTGACCACAACCCTAGGGTGCCTCCTTCCATGCTTGCTCCTCTTGGATGGGACCTTCTCCCTCTCTTTTTAGAGGGGCTTCCTCAGAAGCTCAGTGAATCAGAAGCTATTTGGAGGGATGAACAAAGCAATGATGCAAAGCAAAGAATATGGGGAAAGTTTCCTATGCAACAAAATACTTGCTCTCCAAGGCAGTACGGAAGCAGTCTGTTTGCTGATCTTTAAGGCTAAGAGTGAAAACACAAAAGATCCTTACTCCAGGGAAAATGTGAATTCAGAAAGCTCTGCTATGGTGCTGACTGGGTTCTTCACCGTGAGGTGAACTAGGAACTTGTCCCTGCACCACTGCTTATTTGTTGCTCAGAGTGTCAAGCCAATGAACTCTTGGGAGGCTGCCAGAGAGGCCTGGGAAAATGAGAAAATCCTCTGATTTGTGAATAGCTGTTTGTATCTTGCTGGGAATGCCCCGACCTGAACTGCATAGATAACATTGGCACTACTGCCCGAGCAAATGCACCGGAGAGAGGAAGGGGCAACGTCTGGAGAGGCTTTCAAAGGCCTGTCTGGGGAGATTGGTGAGTACTTTTCAACAGTGAAAAGAAAAAGAGTCACCCGTGGGCTCCTCTGTAACACAGCCACCTGCAGCCAGGACTTAACTGGCAGAGGGTGCAGTTGGAGCCACAAAGAACACAGCCCTACCTCGTGCTCAAATACTCTGTCACCAACCAAATGCTGCCTCCCTAGACTGTTCTGTCCAGATGACCAGAAGGGTAACTAACTCTTCCCAGTGCCCCGCAGGAGGAGGCAGCAGCAGGAAACACGAGCGCTGGGTGATGCCTTGTTCATTATCTACTCATTGGACTGTAGGCTCTTGGAGGACAAGCAATGTGGTGTCTTGTTCACTAATTTTTCCTTCCCCTAAATTCCTTTGGCACACATGGAGAGGAAACCTAGCTATCTTTTGAATAAGTAAATAAATGCCTCAATCTTTGCATTTCAAAGGCTAGAGGCCCAAAGATTTGCTCACAGCTGGGCAAAGCCAAGGCAGTAGCCAGGTTTTCTAACTCCCAGTTCAGAGTCTTTCAGATCACTGGGATTTTTTCAGCTACAAAAATTACACCAAGGCTAAAATATGGGATGACTGTACAACTTAGAATATAAGACATAAACAGTGGATTGTATCGTACATCAATTATATCGGAGTAGAGTTGCTATTAAAAGATAAAGCTACAATACTAGAAAATAAAATAATCAATGAACACATTAGCTAAATTTAATTAAAACTCCCTTATCAAAGTAGCAAAAATATTGTCACATGTCAATGTGAAATGTTTTGATAGTTCAAAGAAAAATTATCTTTACACCAAAAACCTCATCATATCAAGTCTAAAACTTCAAACTTAAATTAAGTAAATCAGGGACATAACTATATCACTTAAGAGTTCTTTTTTCCCCAGGCTCCGCCCCAGCCAGTTGGCTGCAGAGCTTGCCCTGCTGGAGCCAGGCTGCCGCCTCCTCACCTCAAGTTCTTTTGACTTAAAAAAGATTGGCTGCAAGGTCCTATTAGATATAGGGCTTTAATCTCACAGTTCTTTACTGGGGAAAAAATGACCAAGAAATTTAAGGCTGGACTTGAAATAAAAATAGAAAAAAAATAAAGAAATAAAAATAGAATAATCTTCTAATTATACGTGAAGTTTATAGAAAAGATTGATAGAAATTTAATCTATGATCGATTTTTTTTCTCAGAAATGTCCATCTTTTTAAGAAAGGTGTTACCTTTACATTCACTTAAAACTCTTAAATTATCTTGGCCCCCCCCCCAAAAAAATTATCTTGGCCCACCAAACCTCCAGGATGATTTTCCTGTTTGGAGCAGCCAATGCACAGAGGCTGGCCCCATCACGAGACATGACGCCCCCTCACTGACCCACCGTGCTAAGACGGGCAGCACTGGGGACACCGAGTGGGTATTGTGCCCGGTCTTGACATCACCCCCCCCCACCTTCTCCACACACACACACCAGAGTGAAACACAAAGGGAGTGCAACAGAGCAGTAGGGGGCGCAAAGCAATGAAGTCCCCAAGGAATGCTGAAAACGGACTTCACCAGACCTGGAACTATTTATAGGCTTTCCCCCCCTCATGTCTATCCTTATAAGATAGGTAGGGTAACCAATCCTGAGGAGAAAATAATGGCTCCGGGGGGACATGGGAGAGGAGGAGGTGGGAGAAAGGGAGCCAGGAGCCAACAAACCCAGGGATCAGGGAACAATAAGAGATCTAACATCAATGGCAAGGAGGGCAGAGAATGCCTGGTGGGGTTTGATCACGTGCAATGTAGGTGAGAGAAAGTACTGAGAGTCGACTGAAGGGTGAACATGATGGTAGGACAGGAGGAAAGTAAGAAGAAATAGAGGAAAGAACTAGGGGGTAAAAGACATTTATAGAGGTACAAATATAGGCATGCACATATGTAAATATATAAATAGGGACAAAGGTCTATGTATGTATATTCAAATATTAAGTATTAAGGTAGCAGATGGACATTGGGCCTCTATTCAAGTACTCCCTCAATGCAAGAACACTTTGTTCTAATAACTGGGCATTCTGTGATGCCTACCTTCCTGATAATGATTGCTGAAGTCAAAATGGGTGCATAAGCAAATGTGGTGAGAAGGCTGATGGTGCCTGGCTATCAAAAGATATAGTGTCTAAGGGCCTGCAACAGAACAGCAAGGGGAACAGAACAATGAAGTCCCCAGAGATACCAAAAATAGACTTTGGAGCCAGGGCTTGGCACCCCATCAGACTAAACCAGAAAACACTTCTAAAGGCCAACAAACAGTCCTTGAACTAACTACAAGCTGTTCTTTTTTGTTATTGTTGTGTTGATTTGCTTTTTTTTTTTTATCATTGGTTTTTTGTTGTTGTTGTTTTGTTTTCTTTTGTTGCTTGGTTTTGCTCTGTCTTGTTTATGTGCATATGATTATCTCCACAGGTCTGTCTAAATAAGACAGGCTGGATGAACAATCTGGAGGAGAAAACAACGGGACTGACAGTGCCGGGGG
>NW_022103928.1:26076197-26078749 GCF_000313985.2 Echinops telfairi
CATCTAGCAGAGAAGCAACAAGCCCACATGGAAGAAACACACCAGCCTGTGCGATCATGAGGTGTCAATGGGATCAAGTATTAGAAGACCTCAAACAAACAAATATATTGATGCAAATGATGGGGGTCAGAGAAGTTGTAAATCTTTCCGGAAGCAGAAAGCCTCATCTTTCTCCCTCAGAGTGACTGGTGGATTTGAACTGCTGACCTTGCAGTTAGCAACCCAACTCTTAACCCACTACACCATCAGGGTTCCTTCTTTGGAGCTTCAGACCATAAAATTTAACCTAATTCTTTCTTTTAAAGCACAAAAAGATTTACACTAATTCTTTCTTAAGAATTCACACATTTTTCTTGTCCAAATGCTACCATCTTTTTCTTTCATCTGGTTTGTTCCTTTATCAAATTTGTGCAATATTTGCTGCCACCTAGGGGTAAAAAATAGTTTGTTTCCAACCTGGATACTACTGAGCGTATCCAGAAGCTGACTAACAGTGACTTCTAAGAGAGGGAAATAACTGGGGCAAGAATGGATGTCATACACCATTCACTATTCTATTTTGGGCACGTTCAAGACTTCCAAATGACTCCCAAGATAGCTGAATTTTCTTGCTATAAGACAAGTAAGACTTGGGGGAATCATTGTATCAATAACATTTTCTTCTTTCTAGGAAAACTCCGAGTTAAATGGCAAGAAACGCAGTTTTGCATGGCATAAATATAGCTGCTACTACTTGTCTTGCCATTTTTATTTTATAAAGATATATGTATGTATATTTAGATAAAATCTGAAGTCATTTTCAGGGCTTAGTTTCTCAGATTTCACGGGATTTGTCTTCAAAGCCTATTTTTTTCCCTTTAGTTTTAAATAGTCCAAGCATAAAGCAGAGTACAGAGAATACAACATTACCACACTTAGTATCTCATTTGGTGTCCAAATAACTGAGAAAGAGAGAAGGGATAGATGATTTACTGTGTCATTAAGTGCCAGGTATTTTAGGGGTCCGTGTCTATTTCACTCCGCAGCTGAGGGTCTATTGAGGCACTAAGAGATGAATTTAGGGGTTTAGGGTCACACAGCCAGAATGTCAGAGTGGGAACTCACACTCTAGGTCTGTCTGATTCTGAAACACCCGTGTTCTTGCCAGCACTATCACTCTGCTTTCAACGTGCAATACCTTCATGAAGCAGCTTGGGCAAGTGGTGCTATCCCCATCCTACAGGTAAATTAACTGAGGTTCAGGGAGATAAAACGAGTCACTCAAATTCAAATAGACAGCTAATAAGTGGCAGGTACAGGTTATTATTCAAGAGTTCCAAACCATGTTCATTACTTTTCCTAAAAACCTATACAGTTAAAACAAAAAAAGGAAATGAGTATTAAAAAAAATTCTGGATTTGTAAGGTAGAACTGGGGTCATGATAGTGGGGAGGGAGGAAGCATTAAAGAACTAGAGGAATGTTGTATGTTTTGTGAGTGCTATACTGTATGCTGGCTGACTTGTTCCTTCTTTGTGACCCTTCTGTGAGGGATGTCCAATTGTCTACAGATGGGCTTTGGGTATCAACTCCGGCCCCCCTTGTTTACATCAAATATGATTGTTTGTTTTGGGTCTTCTGATGCCTAATACCTGATCTACTGACACCTTGTGATCACACAAGCTGGTGTGCTTCTTCCACGTGGGCTTTGCTGACCCCAGTTCTATCTTACAAATCTGGCTAGACCAGAGCATGCACACTGGTATAGTTGTTGACCTCAGTTCTATCTTACAAATCTGGCTAGACCAAAACATATACACTGGTATAGTTAAGAGCTCTCGACACACCAGGACAGATAACCTCCTCAGGAACAGTAATGGGAGTAGCAATACCATGAGGATAGGTGTAAGGTTGAGAGAGAAAGGGGGAACCTATCCCAATGATCGATGTACTGTCCCCCACCCCGAGGGAGATGAACAACAGAAATGTGGGTGAAGGGAGACGGTGGATGGTGTAAGATATAAAAATAATAATAATTTATAACTTATCAGGGGCTCACAAGGGTGTGAGGGAGAAAAAGTAAGAGGAGCTGATACCAAGGGCTCAAGTAGAAAGAAAATACTTTCAAAAGCATGAAGGCAACGTATGTACAAATGTGCTTGATACAAGGATGTATGGATTGTTATAAGAGCTGTAAGATCCCACAATGATTTATTAAAAACAACAAATTTTCATTACATTTATTTATGTACTGATTATTGAGACTAGAAATAAGAAATTGGTTTGTCTATGAAATTATTTCCATAGGCCTATTATTGCTTCTGGACGTGTAAGGAAAGTTTTTACTGGAAAAAAGAACATTTAATAAAATGCATCTACATATGGCCTCCTCCCTGGGGGATGGACAACAGAAAGATGGGTGAGAGGAGATGTCGGACGGTGCAAGATATTACAAAACATATCTTTAAAAAAAAAGATGTTTGTCTGTTTTTTCAAAAAAAAAAACTTTTATTGGGGGCTCTTACAACTCTTATCACAATCCATACATTCCTCCAATGTGTCAAGCAAAAATGC
>NW_022103928.1:26078928-26080349 GCF_000313985.2 Echinops telfairi
TCAAAACATTTGCCTCCCACTCTAGCCCCTAATATCAGTTGCTCATTTTCCCCCTCCCTCCCCACTCTCCCCTCCCTTATGAACCCTTCATAGATCATAAATTATTATAGTTTTGTCATAAGTTACCCTGTCCGATGTTTCTCTTCACCCTCTTCTCTGCTATCCATCCCCCAGTGAGGAGGCAATACTTAAGATTCTTGTAATCGGTTCCCACTTTCTACCCCACATTCCCTTCACCCTCCAGGCATCGCCCCTCTCACCACTGGTCCTGAAGGAGTCATCTCTACTGGATTCTCAGGGAATCCAGTATAAAACTCAATTTTAAAAATTCATTGATCTTATTCAGATTTGTGCGTTTACAGAGATTAGTCTTTCGTGTTAACAGTTTATGCACCTTTGCTTCCTAACGGTCACTGCCACTCCCTCACTGTGCAGCGGGCTTCCTTCCCACTGCCTCGCCCCCGCGTTCCCATCCTCCTCCATTCGTCTTTCCTGCCCTCTCCTGCTCCTGAGCTTCATCCCCCACCTCGGTGTGGACCAGTCTGAGGAGCCCACCCGCCCTGCCCAGGGGGATTGTTACACCTGCCAGGTGATCCCTGGGAGGGGGTTCTGATGCACGTTTGAAGGGTGTCTAAGGGCCATAGCCTTGGGGGCTTGTAATGATGTAGAATTTTGGTCTGCATATTTCTCTCATTCTATGCACAATCTTCTGTGGTCCCAATCAGTGTTGGGTAGCTTGATCATTTTAAAAATACACACGTACTTGTGTAACCACCACACAGAGCCATGTTTCTAGCTACTTTACTGACCTAAACTATTAAACTGTAAGTCTAAGTCTAAGCCAAAAAAATCTGAACAGCCCATGTATAGCAATAAAAGAGATTTTTATGTCATAAATGAAGTATGCTACAATTGTATCTATTTTGGTGGCCATACCTGGTCATAAGAGGGGAGCAGCATAGTCACTGTGGGGGAGCCTTGGCGGCGGCCCACACATCATCTTGGGGGCCCGCCACCCTCTGGTATCACAAGGAGAACCTCCTTGTTGTGCCAAATACATGAGATGGGCAACTGTGACTATTTTCATAGTTCTTCAACAGCGTATGAAAAGACTCCTCAGAAAACAGGCAACATGTTTGCACAAAGGAAGAAACAAGTAATAGTTGCAAATAGTTGCTAAAAGTGCGAGTCCCTTTCCACTCTTCCCGCTTTATGTTTCTATGAGGGACAGGGCCAGCCGCCCCCAGCAGTGACCCAAACGAGGGGGGGTGATGACTGATGTCACCACTGACTCGAGGGGGACAGTTTGATAAAAGGGGTCAGAACACCAGGCCCTCATGGAATGGCTACCCGGCTCATTCATTCATTCAACAGGTAGTTACCGACGGCTGACTACATGCTGGCGGTGTTCTCACGGCCTG
>NW_022103928.1:26080449-26089566 GCF_000313985.2 Echinops telfairi
CACACACACACACTGAAGAGAAAGTCTCCGTGCTGTGTGGACAGAGGCTGCACTAACCCTTCGCCACCCGTCCTCCTGCAGCCCCAGTGAACGGAATCTGAGCAAGACCAATTCAAATAGGCAAGGACTCTTTAGGGCAAGGGCAAGAGGAATGGGGGTAGCATCTGGGTGGTGCCTGACATTGAATTTTACAGGGAGTAAAGGAATCTAACAGGAGACAGATGAGGAAGTCTGCTTCTGAAACTATCACAGCCTTGGCAACCCCATGGGGCAGTTCTACTTTGTCCTACAAGGTCACTATGAGTTGGATTCGGGTCAGCGGCAGTGGGTTTTGTTTGCGCATAAGAATCTAAACGTGTAGCCATTTCCTGGAGTTTTTATCTTCCACAAGTAAGTGATCAAAGTGAGGCCCAATATGGAGGCAAACAAACTTCAAAGCCCATTCCGTTGTGCTGTCTCTGACTCAGAGTGACCCGTGTGGGTTGGGGTCGAACCATACTCCATAGGGTTTTCTTTATTCGTTTACATTGGGGTTTGGAAGAAAGAGCCCAGAGCAAATCGGGCTTCCATTCAACCATTTATATGTTATTCCGTTCCGAACCAGAAGCTGCAGTTCCCTCAGCATAACAGCAGAGCTCCTGCGTCCTCCCTGGGTGCCCCATGTCCATCTGTCCTTCACTTCTGCCCATTCCTGCTTTTGAGCTTATGCTGCCCTCTTGGCCGGGCCTGGTGGGTTCCATAGCGTTTTCAATGGAGGATTTCCTAGATGTAGGTCACTGGGCCTTTCTTTTGACATGCCTCTGGGTACAAACCATCAACCTTTGGTTAACAGCCAGGGCTTAACCCTCTGTACCACTCAGGACTATAAACCAGTGGTTGCCGAGCTGATTGATTCGTGGTGACTTTAGGTAGAACTGCACTCCACAGGATTTTCAATGGTGGTGACCTTTCATCCCTTAAGAGAACAGCCTGGGGATCTATTGCCTAAAGGTAACCGCCACTGGAACCGATGGAGCACAGGTCTAGACTAAAACATGTGGGGTTGCCATGAGTTGGAAGTGCCTCGATAGCTACTGTATTCTTTGGTATTCTCTGGGGCTGCCTCTGGATGCGTTCTAATGGCCAATCCTTCCGTGGTACCTACGGATCCCGCAGAGAGCAGAAGCAACCCTAATGTGGCAGCCCATGTAACACTTACCGGCTTATGGAGTCGTCCAGCAATATATAAGTTATTCCAGGTGAGGAGATCTTCAATCAGAACGCTAGTGCTAATAACCCCGTATTTGATAAGCTAGAAAAGAATCGGGGGTGAAAGAAAGCAAACTATGATGTTGTCACTTAGGCTTTTTATAAAATATTAAGAAAACAAATCAAATTTCTAATCAAAGTGGTACCTTGATTGCCAAAGCAACTCAAAATGTATACCTTATAGAAAACAGGGTTTTGAACTGGTTCAGTCCTGGTGATGAAGAAAAAGTACCCAACCCTTGTTTTCTAAAAGTTCCCAGCAGGGTATCAACTCACAATCGTTCCCCTTCTGGTTATCGGTCCACTCCACCCACAGCTACCCTAAACTCAGGTTTATCCTAGTGCAGCTTCATTGGCCAGGGCAGAACCGAGACGAACCAGTTCGAAGCTCTGGTAAAAACACACATCTCCATCAAATCCATTCCCACAGGTTGGGTGGCCAAGACTGATCTGGCTCTCCAGGCATGTCAGGTGATGTGAGGTGGCCACTGCTTCACTGAGGTCAGAGGCAGAGTGGCTTCTGGTGGTTTCCTAGTATTGGTCCTCAGTGGACTGGGATGAAAACAACAACAAAATCCGGCCCCCTGCTACAGACAGACTGAGGAGCAATGATGGAGTTCAGTCTCTTCATCTGACGAATAAGAAACCCAAGGGCCAGAGACAACAAATGACAGGCTCAAGGCGGCAATATCACCAGCAGTCAAACTTAGGTCAGAAGTTCAGTCTGTTCCCCCACTGCTCTTTTTACCAACAAGCACGAGAAACGCTCATGAATTAAAAGTTTTCACTGACAGCCTTTACACTCTTTCCCCAGTGAGTACTTCAAACACTTTTATAATTAGAAAGTAACATCCCCAAAGAAAACCTCCTTATCAATGCTAAACACATTGAATTATAGTCCAACTCACTTCAGTAGTAAACTGACAAACACTGGATGGAATTATTTCAGGTCGCAGAATCCCATTTGCACTAGCACATGTCTTCAGACCCACAGTGCTGTGCTCCAACATCCAATCTCCTCCTCAGGATATAAACGCTAAAAAGTAGCTGAAGATTTCAATTAAAAAGTACAGCTCCACTGGTATATAATTATACCCAAACATTTGGTCACTGGAGCTTGTCATACTGTTTGAAAACTACCAATTAGCGCTAGCTCAGCATAATATTAATTATGGAGAAAGAACAAACCTACGTGCTTTGTATGACTAGAGGATCTGGCAGGCTGGGCTGAAAAGCTACCTTCTTCACTCCACTCTAGTACTTCACACCCCTTCTCGCTGTAGCCAAATAACGCCTGGGAGGCAATGGAAACATCAGTGGCCTGTAAGTCAGGGGGCATGATGGTTAATTTTATGTGCCAACTTGACTAAATTACGATTCCCAGTGGCTTGGCCAAATCCCACAATGTAATCAGTCAGTCAGTTGAAAGGGGGTTTCCTTAGGGCAGCGGTTCTCAACCTGTGGGTTGTGACCCCTTTGGGGGTTGCACGACCCTTTCACAGGGGTCACCTGATTCATTACAGTAGCAAAATGCTAAGCTCATCAATGCCTTCAACATTCTCAAGACAGCACTTGAACTTCCTGGCCTTCAAAGTGTGGCCCTTCAACCACTAGCATCACCACCTGCGGGTGTGTAAAAAGTGCAGACTCTCAGATATCATCCCAGACTGAGACAGAACGTGCACTTTAAGAAGACCCCTAGGTGATGTGTACACATGCTCCCAGCCATCAAGAGAGTTGGCACAGCAGGTGAAACTCGCATGTCATCCCTAGCCAAGTCCATCTCTAGCAGGCATCTGCTTAAGCAGGCAGCCCTCAGAAGACTGGGGCCCTCCATCTAAGAACAGTTGGCAGTGGTCCTGCTGCCAGAGCACGTGCCTGCTGGGATCTGCGTATCCTCCCTGTTCTCCAATGTCCCCATTGCTATATGCCACCCACCGGTGAACACCAAGCATCCCTAGCATTTGGCACCACAGGCCGCTGACCACCTCATGGCTTCTTAACTTCTTCCTGGGAGGGTCTGCTCCTCCTTATGGATATGCTGAATCTTCATCGTGACCCTAAACAGCCTGCTGAGCCTGTCCACTGGCCAACCAGGGATGCTCAAAGGCATCTTTTCCAGGCCTGCAGACAGGGCCTGGCCATCTGAGCTTCAAACACGCACTCCCAGGTGCCTGGGATGCACACTGAAGTCTGACAACCACTTGGTCAAAGGAAAAAATCTTCTCACACTGCAGCCACAGGCGAGGGAGGTTACTGCTCTGTGCCTGGGCTCAGGACATCCAGCAGGACTTTGCCTGTTTCCTACAGGCAAGAACATACAAGAAGGTTTCCAAAAATGTGTGGAAAATTGGAATGAAAGGTAATGGAACATCTCCAAACTTCTTAAATCCCCTTGTGCATATTTACCTAGGACACTAGTAACAAAAGGGCCCCTACAGAGCCCTAGCCCGGCCAACAAAGGTCCAAAGCCACTTACCCTACCGTCGCACTTTATCAATGGATTGTAGTAAACTCCAGCGCCATAGTTATTCTGAACAGTTGTGATCATCCTGGGCCCCAAAACTTTTAGGAAAGAATAGTGGCTCCAGTTTTTCTCCAAATTCCTGGAATGCCATCTCAGAGGGTCATCCACTGTGAACACGAGATCCAGCATGGGGTTCTGTGCGGTGGGAGGGGAGAAGAGGCTCAGTATCAAGTCTTGGAGAGACACGGAGATCGAGGGGAACCCGCCATCTGACAGAGCCAGGTCTGCACCACACCTGACAGTCAGACGGGGTTCTCCTGAGGCTTTAGCAAGTCTTTGGAAACAAACTGAGCTTTGTTTTCACCCTATAACTAATAACAGCATACATCATTTAGCATGTACTTTGCTGTATCAGGCATTCTTTGTAATAGACACATATTATTACAAATGATGTGGGGGCTTATATATAGTTGTTGTTAGGCGCCATGAGTTGGCTTCACCTCATAGCAACCCTATGCACAACTGAACAAAACACTGCATGGCCCTGTGCCATCCTCACAATAGCTGTTGGAGCCCACTGATGCAGCTACTGTGCCAATCCATTCCATCGTGGGCCTTCACCACCCCTCCAATTTACCAAACATGCATGATGTCCTTCTCCAGGGACTGGTCTCTCCTGACAAAATGTCCCCAGTATGTAAGACAGTCTTGTCATCCCTGACTCTAAGGGCATTCTGCCATACTTTATATACACACATACACACACTCAAACAGGCACTATTATTATGCCCATTTTAAAAGAACAAAAACCAACACACAGAATTTCTCTTTGCCCAAGGTCATATAGCAGTGATTAGTCAACCCAAGTAGTATAAAGGGCTTTAAATGAGTTCCCGCAAAAAAATGCAAAATCTTTTAATTTCATTTTTACACAAAATTTTAAGCTCTCTCATATGTTCCAAAGTCTGTATGCATAGCTGCTATGGTAGTCTTTCAGTTAAATGTTCTCCACTTTCCATCCAGATTCAAGTAACGCCACAGAAAACCCTATGAAGTAAACAACTTATTTTAACTCGTACCAATTCACTAACCACTCACTGAGCACCTACAATTAGCTCAAACTTACTGCCATTGTATTGATTCTGACTCATAGGGACCTTATAGGGCAGAGTAGATATGTACCTGTGTATTTGAGGCTGTAAATCTTCACAGGAGCAGAAAACCTTTTCTCCCAAGGAGCAGGCTAGTGGTTTTGAACTGTGCACCCTGTAGTTAGTAGTAAAATTTGTAACCCACTAGAGTTCCTTTACAATGAGGTAGCTCCTCTGATATGTGCTGGGTTAGAGGTAAAAAGCTGACTCTATTGGGGTGGCAGTTGGGGGAGACACAACTCAATTGCAAGTTATCTTAGGAGAGAATGCAAGATGTGATCTATCATCACTCAGAAAGGGGCTGGGTCAGGATAACAGAATTTCCTAGAGATCCTAAACCTGAGTTTTGAAGAATACACAGGAAATTGATGAACCCCTAGTATTCAGTGGATGTGCTAGGGGAAGCAAAGGGAGGGGTGAGGGGTCCAGGTAAGGGAACTGCTCCAGTAGATATGAGAACACCCCCAGACAAGTTCAGGGAGCTGTGCTTCACTGGCTGTGGTGTGGAATACAGGCAGGGAGTGGAAAGGCCGGAGGGAGGCTGCTTTCCAGGTGAAGAATGTTCCTGTAGAAGAGCTGGAGGAAGGAGAGACCAACCGCAGGGGAACCAGACAAGGGGCTATTGCCATGTAAGGGGATACTAACTGAGGGACTGGGAGAAGGGTCTGTCTTGAGATTTAAGTGAGGTGCTTCCAAGATGTGTTAACTTGAATTAGGGGTGAAGGTGAAAGAATAGTTTGGAAAGAATTTTTCGGAACGTTTCATGGAAAATGAAGAGGTGGCTGTAGAAAAAACCAGGAGGCTACCTACAGCCTGTTTTGTGTCCCACCATGTGATCCACAAATTGCTGGCCATACTTAGGATGATTTTGGGGGTAGTTCATGAATAGTAGAAATAAATACATACATTCTAGTTATGTTAATGTTTTACATCAATAAGCACATTCAACATAGTTCTCATATATTATTGCCAACTTAAAGGAAAAATATGAGCTAGCGTTGGTGGGAAACAGTAAGTTCAAGAAGCAGCATAGTTCGCTTCACCAGCAAAGGAACAGGTGAGCACTCATAGGGAGTCCAGCTAAAGATTCCAGATCTGAAGGGCCTTTTGCAATCTGCATGCTGAATTTTGCTATCACAAGAAAACGGGTGTCTTCCTACTTAGTCGTGGTGTTGGCCCTCAGTGGACTCTTAATGAACAATTCTGTACCTAGTCCGCAAGAGCGCTGGAGGTGCAGTGGTTTAAGCACTTGGCTGCTAACTGAAAGGTCCGTAATTCAAACCCCAAGAATCACAGGGAAGAGAAAGACACGGCAGTCGGCTTCCATAAAGATTCACAGCCCTGAACACTCTACACGCCGACCCACGGTTCTATACGGCAGCTCGGAGTTGATCATAGCCTCTACCGCAGTGGGCTTGGTTGGGGATAAACTGCTGCCCGCTACCTCGTGCAGTCAATTAATTTCCAGTGCACCTGCGCCGGCCCTGCAACCTGTGTTCCAGTATTTTCTCGCAACAGCTACGGAGTGGCTTTCAAATTTGGCCGCTCATTAAAATCACCTAGAAAGTTTTGAAAATTCCTGACCCATCCCCCCCGCCAATAAGCCAGAGTCTCTGGTCCAGTTCAACCACGATTGAGCTGCATGTGGCCGGAACCGGACAAATACTCGATTTTCTTCCTTCCATCTTGCTTTTGCTGCCGCCTAAATGCAAGCTGAGGCTACGACCCACCCCAGTCGCTCTGCGGGAGAAAGATGAAGCTGTCTGCTCCCATCAAGATTGAAAGACTCAGAAACCCCAAAGGCGCCGTTCGACTCTGTCCTAGGGGTCACTCAGACTCGGAGTCGATTCAACGGCAGCGCGCTTGAGATGCACCTCTTGCTCTAGAATCGAAGTGTACCCTTACTTGCCCTCCAGAACCCTGCTCACGCCGCCGTTACCCTCGTCCTGGTCCCTTTTTGCACGGTCTGGTCTGTTTTGAACATAGGGCGCGCAGAGCTGGCGCGGAGACCACACCGGACCCCGTGGCAGGAGGCCGATGCGGCGCCGGGCTGAGCCGGCGGCAGCAGGGGGCGGGGCCGGCCTCACCTTCTGGGCTGCACTGGGCCCCGTCTGGCGGTAGACCGCGGAGCCATAGGCAAAAGCCAGGCTCAGCTCCTCGGGGAAGTGAGACAGGATCTGGCGGATGACCACCCCCGAGCTCTGCAGCGACTGCAGCACCATGGGGCCGAGGTTCGCACACAGGGGCCCTCGGCGGAGCAGGGCAGGGACTGGGCAAACGGACACCGGGGCTGCAGGTGGGGAAATGGAAGTCGTCAGCCAGCCTGGGAGGGAAGGTACGGGCGAGGAGAGGAGAAGTCGTGGCACGCGCTTGGGAGACCCAAGGCTGGAAAGAAGCAGCCGACGCTGCAGAGACTTGGGGCCCGTGGCCGGGCGGACCCAGCACCTCCTCAGACTCCTTCCTCTCGAACGCACGCTTCCAAGAACGACGCTCGCCGGCGGCGTGCGGGGACGTGCGCGTGTCACAGTGGCCCCTGGTGGCTGGAGGAGCGCACGGCATGCTGGCCGCTTGGGATGCTGCAACCCCCAAGCTCAAACTCATCGCCATGGATTCTGACTCACAGCGACCCTATCAGACAGGGTAGAACTGCCTCTGTAAGTTTCCGAGACTGTAACTCTTGGAGAGGGCCAGCAACTTGGGCAAATGGGCGAGCGAGTGTCAACCACCTCAAAACAGGTTTTCATTGTGATTTGTTCTTTTCCTCAAAGCACGTTTTAGGAAAGTCTTACAAGGTCATATGCGCGTATTAAATAATATAACATGAAACCAACCATGTCAAAGTGTAACTTGATTTCTAGGACAGATCCTTTTCTACTACTCTTTCCTACTACCCTAATGTGCACGGCTTGGGGGGAAAACAAAAACACCCACTAGAACTACTTGCTGTTGAGTGGATTCTGACTCACAGTGACCCTCTCTGGGTCAGATAGAACTGTGTGCCATAGGGTTTTCAGTGGCTGACTTTTGGGAAGTAGATCATCAGACCTGGCTTCTGGACACCTCAGTGAGGACTTGAACCTCCAATGTTTTGGTTAGCAGCTGAACGTATTACTAGCTTACATCACCCAGGGAGTCCAACACTAATAAGAGCTAGGGCTACCACACTCGAAAGGACTGATTCTTACACCATGCTTTATTGTCTTCTCAGATGGACCAATTGTGCGCTAGAGAGAAGAAATTTGGAAATGAGCTTGTTCTAAATTGTCAAGCAAGTTCCAGAAGCAGTGACAATAGCCCACCAGGAGAGGCAAATAAGGGAGGATGAAAGGAAATACCGTGTGTCTCAGTCACCTTGGCTCATTCTGACAGTGTCACCTTTGTCCCAATGGGCGTACATTCGCTGGGGGTTGATACAGAAGCCTTCCACCCAAGGACAGCGAGTCAGTCTACCAGTGGGGCGGGGCTTTTGTTGGTTTTCCTTTTTCCCTTTAGGGAAATAAGTATCTTTGTTGGTTTGTTTTCTGTTTGCAAAGTAAATCTACTTTAAACATAACATTTTAAAGATGCAAGCCTAATGTTTTCGACATTACAACAATGAGTACCATCCCCAAGAGATAGTCGCTGGTCATCTTTGGGACATATGCCTCCAGATCTTTACCTAGGACTATCTTAGCATTCAAAAACATTTTTAAATGGAATCTCATGGAAGATACAATGTTGCAGTTTTCTTTACTTAACACATCAGTGGCATGTCAGAATATATACATCTAATTCATTCCATTTATTAAAAAGAAAAACAACCCACTTCTATCAAGTCATTTCCGACTCATAGCAACCCTGCAGGGCAGAATAGAAGTGTTTCTTAGGGTTTCTGAGCCTGAAATTTTTTTATTTATTTAAAATCATTTTATTGGGGGCTCGTACAACTCATCGCAATCCATATCCATCCATTGTGTGTCAAACACATTTATACATTTGTTGCTCTCATCATTCTCAAAACATTTGCTTTGTACTTGAGCCCTTGGTATCAGCTCCGCATTTCCCCCCTCCCTCCCCGCACCCCCTTTCTCATGAACCCTTGGTAATTTATAGATTATTATTATTTTCTCATGTCTTACACTGTCTGATGTCTCCACCCACTTTTCTGTTGTCCATCCCCCAGGGAGGGGGTTATATGTAGATCATTGTGATCAGTTCCCCTTTTCTACCCCAGCTTCCCTCCCACCTCCTGGTCTCACCATTCTCACCACT
>NW_022103928.1:26089801-26091158 GCF_000313985.2 Echinops telfairi
CTGCACCCTGACTGGCTCATCTCCTCCCCGAGACCCTTCAGTAAGGGGATGTCCAGTTGCCTACAGATGGGCTTTGGGTCCCCACTCTGCACTCCCCCTCATTTACAATGATATTATTTTTTGGTTTTTGATGCCTGATGCCTGATCCCTTCGACACCTCGTGATCACACAAGAGCCTGTAAATCTTTATGGGAGCAGAAAGGTCACCCATGATGGCTTCACATTCTGAACTTTCACGTAGCCGTCTAATGTGTAACCAGCTGTGCCATGAACTATTCTAAAATGTGGGTTTTTATAATTTGTTTAAGCATTTTCATATTGATGGACATAGATGTTTATTTTTTCCATGTATGCAAGCAATGCTTACATAACACCTTGCTGTACATGTGCAAGCATGGTCCTAAGATAGATTCCTAGCCATGGCATTGCTGTCTTAGTGTTAGCACATTACTAAACTCCCCTCCAAAAGAGTGTACCAATTCTTAATGCCACCAGCTGTGCTCAGCTCTTAATACAAATAATCATTCTGCAACCTTTCTCCACTCTCTTCTCCCTCACAGGCTTTCACACCTAATTATCAGCAATTTTCATTTTTCCAAACACATTCCCTCCTGATAATGCAAAACTACCAGCTGGAAACGTTCTATCCCATTCCGGCGTGCTCTTTTGCCTTTCCTCGGAGAACAGCAGAATCAGTGCAGCAGAGAACAGACGCATTTGTATTCTTCAGCAGAAATCTCCCGCCCCTAGCAGTTCATCCGCTCCATTTAAATTACCGTGGCTTGCTACGTTAGAAGTTAGTAAAAAGCCCCAGTGTTCTCTATAATTGCTTTAGGGTTCTCTTGGAAATCTCATTCCAGTGAAATAAAAAAGTTAACGAGGAATTGAAAAATATAGACAAATGCCCGTTGATTTGAGTGAAGGCTGGGCCTCATTTAAATTAAAAAAAAATTTAAGACCAGTTGGCTTTGTGTTTCTTAACAATGACCCTGCCACGCAGGTTTAATCATTTCATTTTCAAAAAGCCTTGAAATGTGTCTATAACTTTTCTACTAAGCAGTGTTGAAAAGACAGAATAGTGTTTTAACAACAACAACAACAACAAATCTGGGTTCTGAGTTTCTTGCATGCTCCAATCATCTGTTCGCAAAGGAAAGAAGGAGGGCCTTGCTCTTGGTCTCATCGCAGAGCGTCCCCCAAGACCTTCTCACACCTGTCCCTTCTCAACTGATTGGCATATCATTCACAAAGCATCTTGGTACCACTTCAGTCTGATCAGAGGCGCTGAAGTACGACCTGAGTTTAAACGAGACCCCAGGAATTATTAGCTGTGTGACCTTGGGCAAAACAACTTTTT
>NW_022103928.1:26092924-26097765 GCF_000313985.2 Echinops telfairi
AAAAAGAGGAAGAAAAAAAAAGGCCTGTTAGTAGATCAAGGTCTGTTTGTTGACCTTTAGGAGCGTTTTCTGGACGAGTCTAATGGGGTGCCACGTCCTGGCCCCAGAGTCCATGGTTTGTCTTCCCTCAGGACCTCCTTGCTCTGCTTCCCTGGGCAAAACAACTTAACCTCTCCCTGCCTTCCTTATTTGTAAAGCAGATTGAGACAGCGGCGGGAACAATGGAATGAAAGGTAGCCATGGTCATGCAGCCAGTGCAGGACTGAGCACCGCTGGGTTCTGCTGCACATGAAGCGGCCACGAGTAAGAGTTGACGGGACAGCAGCAAAGAGCCACAAAGCAGGGCTAACTGCTGGACCTCATCCAGTTGTTGTGACGGTAAAGGGAATATGTGCAGCATACACCCAACAGCGGCTTCTACGGAGTAAGCTCTCAGAAGACATTCTCCACCTCACTGAATTTTGTAACAGGCAAAATACAAAAGGAATTAAGTACACAAATAACAATGAGTCCAAGGAAGAAGAAAATGTTCTAAAATGGATTGTGGTGATGATTGTATAACCCTTCTTGATTGAACTATGCCAATACAACTTTTAAAAAAGGAAGAAGAATTAGGAACCACAATTGTGCCTAACATCTTCATGGCATTTGGCATTTCATATAAAGCACTTTTCCAGAAAGGATTTCCCCGTGGCTCAGTAGGTTCAGCATGGGCCTGCTCACAGAAAGGTCAGTAGTTCAAATCCATCAGCCTGTCCATTGAAGAAAAATGTGGCAGTCTGCTTCCATAAAGATACACCCACTTAGAAGCCCTCTGTGGTAGTCCCACTCTGTCCTATAGGGTCGCTATGAGTCAGAATTGAGTCAAAGGCAATGGTTTGCTTTGGTTTGGTTTAGATAAACTGAAACTGAGGAAAATAAAGTGATTTGGCTGAAGTCACAGAGCCAATGGCAGTTTCTGCTAAGACAGATTCCAAGTTAAACTCTCTTCCCTCTGTACCAGAAAAATAACACAAGTAGTGAGTTTCCCCTAAGGGATTCCTTTACACCCAACTTAAATATCACTTCCTTCCCATCAGAGTAACAGTTCCAGCCTCTGTGCCCACAGAACCGTTGGTTTCTAGCTCTCTACTCTTTGAATTTTCCAAAGAATTCTGGAAAACCACACCTTTCATAGAAAGGGTCCTTGGACAGTGAGAACAGGTCCACCAAGAACAATTATAGGAAACCTGGATACTGAGGTCACGGTCTATGTCTCTATCATTTTTTTCCTATCCCTCAATGCCTGACATAGTACAGTACTTGAAACAATGTTTTCTGTATTTGAGAACCATGTAATATATATATACATATATACATAGATATACATATATATATATTATAATTCGGCATGGTCTGTGCCACAACTGTAGTAACACACAGCAAGGATTATTTGCTCTTCTGGGAAAGCTTCTTAGAAGTGACCTTGGAGTTAGATCTTTCAAGATGACCAGTAGGTCATCCGTGAGGAGAGCGTGGTGAAAGTGTTCTAGGAAGAAAATGCTATCCTCACCTTGGCTCTTGAAACTCTCTCTGAAAGGCCACTTTGTATTTTCCAAGGAGAAATCTGGGAAATCACAAAATCTTACAGTGCGATAGAAATCAATGACTACTGGGGATTTTTCAGAGAGCCGAGCAGGTAGCTCATCTGAGAGCCAAGGTGCCCTAGTAAGTAGTCAAGGGGGGGACTCGGCATCGAGACTGCCTGGTTCCATCCTGAGTAGCTGCTCGGTGCTATCGAGTTTGTTCTGACTCTTTGTGATCCTACATACAATAGGACGAAAAATGCCCGCTCCCGTGCCATCCTTACAATCGTTCTTTATGTTTGAGCCCCTCCACTTCACCAAGCACGATGTCCTGTCCCAGGGACTGGTCTCTCCTGACAATGAAAAAGGAATAGGGAGTGGTTTTCACAGTGTCACCTTCAGACCCACAGCATCAGCATTGAGTGGGGGCCTGGAGACCTGTTGCTGCCAATTCTAATCCCTGGTAACTCTCTGTGTGTCTGAGTAGAAATAACTGTACGCCATGGGGTTTTCAATGATGGCTGTTGTTTTGTTGTTGTTTTTAAATAGATCCCCAGCCATTTCTTCTGAGTGGACGTGAATCTTTAACCTTTGTGTTAGCAGGAGAGTTTAATAAACCTTCGATAGCATCCAGGGACTCCAGTTTAGGACTTACCATCATTCAAGGTGAATTCTCTGTCCTCACTGCAGAAACACTTTCTAGGGTTGAGGCCCAGCTATCTGTCTTTCAGCAAGCCCTCCCAGTGACTCAGCTGCACAGTGACGTTTGAGAACCACTAACACAGGTGATCTCTGGCCACATGTGTGACATGTGATGAATGCCACCTCCCACCTATCCATCCCCATCCAGCTGTCAAGTCAGATCCCAGCTGCCTGGAACCTACAGGCACTACTTCAAGTGGTGATGAGATGTTTGCCTGCCACAGGTACATATGATGTCCCCTCTTCCTTTTCCAGCGGTTGCTGGTATGGCCACCTTCAAAGGGCTGTGCCCCTTTGCTGGCTCTAAAGCACTTCTCCAGTTAGTCTAATAATGGCAGGCCCCTCTCCTGTACCAGTAGCAAGTGTTACATAATCTAACACCTGATCTGGGCTGCCACACTTGGCTGTTTCCCTCCCTCCCCTAAGAAATTATAAGTAATAACCTGCAAGTTCACCCTAAAGCCCTATAATTCCAGTCAACAGGAGAGAAGCTTGATTATTTTTTTAAATTACTTTGTACAGGCCTTTGGAAGATAAATAAATATGTTTATTAGGAAATATTAAAAGCACTAAAGGATATTTTTTATGATACTTGGAGTCCACAGGGTCCTGAAGTTCAGAGCTGAGAGTTGAACAGATTTAGTATTATCCAGTAATTTTTAAAGTTTAAGCTATTGAGATGCAGGGGTGGGGGGTAGGGTTCTTGGAATTCCAGAGTGCCTTCAAATTGAACTCAATTATGTTATGATGTTTTTATTAAGATAAAATATACATAACAGAAAATCTGCCATTTTACCACTTTAAACTGCAAAGTTCGGTGACATTAATTGCATCCACAATAATGTGCAAATTGGTTTTCTGTTCCATTCATGTACGTGCAGTTTCATGACACTAATTGTGATCCCACTGTAACAGCGTCTTCCTACTCCCTCCCTGTGTTTACTGTCTCCATTGGTCCTTCTTTGCTAGCCCTTCCTATCTTCTGAGCTCGATCCCTGGGCAAAGGCTGCCCTTTTGATCTCGGACAGTTGGTCATCCTAAGAAGGGAGTACCTCCAGGGTGTTATTGTTCACCTTAAAGGCCTGTCTATCAGGCTAAAAGTTGAAGCATGGAGGTGAATTCAGTTCTGGGTTGAGAGGAGACTTAGGGCTATAGTCTCAGGCATTTCAATCTCTTTCACAACAGGGAGTCTGCTCTCTCTCTAATATTTTGAGTGTGTGGTCCACATGTTGTGTCACACGATCCAGCACCTCCTATTGTGATTCCTTTCAGAGTCAAACTCTTTTCCACAGTGGCTGTGCCATTGCTCAGTCTTATGAGCAGGATCAAAGGGTCGCAGTCTCTCCACATACTCTCTCTCCAGTATGTATTGTTTTCTGTTTCTGTGGACTTTGTTACGAATTCTGGGGTGAGAGGATATCTCATCATTGCTTTGATTTGCATCTTCCTTTAAGGCACTTTCAGCTCAAGTTTAAGTTTAATAACAGGCCTATAAGGTAGGCAGTAACATTAGAAAAATGGTTTCCAACCTGTGGGTCATGACCCCTTTGGGGGTCGAATGACCTTTTCGCAGGTGTTGCCCAATTCATAACAGTAGCAAAATTACAGTGATGAAGGGGCAATGAAAATAATTTTATGGTTGGGGTCACCACCACATGAACTGTGAGGCATGAGGCAGGTGGAGAACCACTGCTCTAGACCAAACAAGCATCTGAGATCAAAGGGCACAATTCCCCAGGAATAAAGCTCAGGAGGCAAGATGGGATACAGAAGAGGACAAATGGAAGCTGAAACACTGGGAGGAAGTGAGAAAAGTGCTATTATATGGTGTGGATTGTCATCAACATCACAAATTAAAATGTTTATGAGCCATTGGATGGTAAGCCAATTTTACTTGCCAACTTTCACCCAAATCATTATAAAAAAATAATTAAAAAGTCAACCACCAAAAAAATTCATAGGAGCAGAGTAAGGAGGGACTATGAAGAAAGAAAGAAAAAGGAGAGGAGAGGAGAGAGCGAGCGCCAGCACGAGAGCAAGCTCTAACAGCAGAAGACAGCCTTGCTCTTCCGAACATGCAAGGCCAATTGTGGAGGGGTGGGTTCAGGGAACCTGCTGCTCAGGATCAGATGAAAAGAGGGGTGACAAGGAAGGAAAATAAAGGTAAAGGCGGGAGAGGTAAGAAGTAAGGAAAAGTAAAGCAGCACAACACTAGTAGTTGTGGGGAGGCTTGATTAGCTGTCAGGTGGGTGGGGGTAGGACAGGACCACACCTCTGGTCACTATCAGCTGTGTGGGGTAGAGGGGAAGAACAGATCTCTAGTTGCTGATTTCTTACGTGGGTGCTGGTCATCCTCGGTCAGCTGAGCTGGTTATCTGATTCCCACTCAGATCAGCATGGTGCTTGCAATAATTCAAAATGAGTGTACTGGGCTGCCAGTTGGCAATTCTACACACCCTCTTGTTCATTGCTCTCATTCAATCTCTTCCTCTAATTGGGTCTTGGTCTATTTCTTTGTTCTTTCCTTTGAAGCCTGGTGAGATAGTTAGTTTATTGTGCCAACCTGGCTGATAA
>NW_022103928.1:26099120-26101613 GCF_000313985.2 Echinops telfairi
GGGGAGGAAACATTTAGGAACTAGAGGAAAGTTGTATTTCTCATCATTGTTACATCGCACCCTGACTGGCTCATCTCCTCCCCGAGACTCCTCTGCCCATTTCCTTTATTGGTTGGAGGGGTGTGAAGCCGGCAGAATCATTTCATAATCTCAACTTTTTTTTTTTTACTTAGGTGACCTGGAGCAGATGAAATATCCTCGTTATGGAATTCCTAGTCCCTATTTTAATATTGTTGGGCCTTTGAAGTCCTGTAAAAAATGAAGATGGAGACACATTTTTAGTATTAGTTATCCTCCTCAGGCAGAACAGAAACCAAGACTCATGATATAGGCTGGGCTGTCTAGAGAAACAAAACTAGTGATATTCATATATGTATAAGAAAGCATTTTATACCAAGCAGTAATCTTATGTCAAGAAGGCATCCCAGCCCAGTCCAATTTAAGTCCATAGGTCTGATGTTATCCAAAGCCCTCTTCAGATGCACGGAGCTGTAGGCTAATGGCACAGAAAGGGATGCAGGAAGAGCACAGGCCGGTGGGTGCAGAGTTGTATGGATCCAAGTCAGTGGAAACACAACAGGTGCCAGCAGTTCTCAGGGTCGGGTGGCCTACATGCTATTTCCCTGCAGTCAGGCACAGAGTCCCAGCAAGCAGGAAGGCAAAAGGACAGGAGAGAGGGAAAAGGTCCCCAGTGTTTCTCTTATAAAAAGGCCACGCCCACCAGGAGGCATCAAAAGACTATGACCTGACTGACTGCACCCCTACAACAAGTACCAGTTGACATAAAATCTGAGTTTTAGCACCTCTACTCTACCAGAATTTTGGAAGAAGGAGAACTTAGAATGGATGCTAATGAAGGCCCACGGAGGAGCTGGGTTTGAAGTAGATTAAGAAGTAGGGATGCGAGGGAAGAGAGAAAAAAACATTCCAGTCAGAAACCAAACATAGTTGTGGTAGTTACATAATTTTATGTCAACTTGATAAAGAGGTCAATCAGGTCAATCAGCCTGTCAATCAGGTCACAGTCTGATGATGCCTCCTTGTGGGCGTGGCCTTCTCATGAGGATTCTGGGAACTTCCCCTCTTTCTCCCTGGAGGTGGGCCATACTCTTTCTCTGTTTCGCCTTCCTGTTGAGGAGACTCATGGAAACCCACGCCAGTGCTAAGATGCTTCCACTGGCATTGGACCCACAGACTTTTAACCCACCAGCTGGCCTGTGATCTTCCTGCATTCAGCATCATTGCATGTTCTGTGTGAGTCTAAGAGGAATTTATGGACTAGTATTGGACATATGGGCTGGTATCAGACTTATGGACTTGATCTGGACTGGGCTAGGATGTTTTCTCAATATACAATTGCTCTTTGTTATAAACCTCTTTCTTCTACATATATGAGTGTCACTGGATTTGTTTCTCTAGTCAACCTGGTCTAACACAGTAGTCAACAACCCTAGCAAACTCTGCAGAGGGGTAGTGCTGAGACTTATCTGTTCAGGTGCAACTAAGAACTTGCCCTTCACAGATGGTGAGCATTTTGCCATTCATAGTGTGTATTACCTATTTTGATTCTCCACCATTCAGCTATCAGGTTTTTTAGTACTGTGATGATTTGTGTGTTTCTGTGATATAGGAAACTTTACCATTCGTATTTCAAATACCAGCAGGGTTATACATGGTGGGTGGGTTTTAATGACGCTTCCACAGTAAGGTAGACTAGGGGCTTGGGGGAGGCTGGGTTGTGGAGGCTGACTAGGAAGAAGAACTTGGTGTACAATTTCTGAAAAAAATTAGTCAGTGAAAAATTTATGCATAGCAACAGAACATTGATATTGTGCTGGGGGGGATGAACCCCTGGGGTTGGAAGACGTTAAAACTAGGACCCCAGGAAGAGTCTATCATCTCAAAATAGAATCAACTTTAGTGGTGTGGGTAGAGTAAAACTTTTGGGACCTTCATTTGCTCATAGATCATGACCCAAAATGGAAAGAAACAGCTACAAACAGCCACTAATAATCAGAATGTGGAAAATTCAAAATTTGATTCCGGGGAAATTGGAAGTTACTGAAAATGAAATGGAGTATATGAAGATTAATATCTTAGACATTCATGAGCTGAAAGGGACTGGTACGGAGCATTTTGATTGGACAATCACATGATCTAGTATTATGCTAGGAATGACACATTTAAGAGGAATGGTGATAGATTGATTGTCAAACAGAACATTTCAAGATCTATCCTGAAATACAATGCTGTCAGTGCTAGGATAATATTTATAGACCTACAAGAAAGACCAGCTAATATAACTACTACTCAAATTTACACTCCAACCATTAGAGCCAGTGATGTAGAAAATGAAAGTTTTGACCAACTTCTTATTTATTTATTTATTTATTTATTTATTTATTTATTTGTATCATTTAAATTGGGGCTCATACAGCTCTTATCACAATCCCTACATCCATCCATTGTGTCAAGCACATTTGTACATATGTT
>NW_022103928.1:26102806-26105581 GCF_000313985.2 Echinops telfairi
GAACCATTGTCCTGTTGTTTCCTCCTCCGGGTTATTTATCCCACCTACCCTATCTAGATAGGCATGCAGAGACAACAATAAGCATAAAAACAAGACAGAGCAAAACAAAGCAATGAAAGAAAACAAAACAACAACAAAAATAGCCAATGACAAAAAAAGAAAAGCCTATAAATAGTTCCAGGTCTGTTTGTTGACCTTGAGGAGTGTTTTCCTTGATCAACTTCTACAGTTTGAAATCGATCAAACATGCAATCAAAATGCATTGATAATTACTGGTGATTGGGATGCTAAAGTTAGAAACAAAGAACGAGGATCAGTAGTTGGGATAATATGGCCATGATGATAGAAATAAACTGGACATTGCATGATAGAACTCTGCAGGCCAAAGACTTCCTTATTGCAAATGCAGTATATATATTTTTTTTCACCAACACAAATGGCAACTATCCACATGGACCTCATCGGATGGAACACAGGGGAATCAAATCAACTACATCTGTGGCAAACGATGATGGAGAAGCTCAAAGGCTAATGACAGACTGTGGAACACGATTGTGCAAGTTCAAGTTAAAGCTAAAGAAAATTAAAACAAATCCATGAAAGTTAAATACAACCCAAAATATGCACCCAAATATCCTACCTGAATTTAGAGAGCATCTCAAGAATACATGGGATGCATTGAGCTCTGTGACCTAAGAGCAGATGGGTTGGAGGATGACATCAAGAATACCATACCTGGAGAAAGCAGAAGGTCATTAAAAGGACAGGGAAAAAAGGGGCAAATAAAAGCCAAAATGGATGTCAATAGAGACTCTGAAATTTGCTTTTGAATGTAGAGTCACTAAAACAAATGGAAGAAATCACGAAGCAAAAGACCCAACAGAAGATTTCAAAGGGCAGCTTGAAAAGACAAAATATTAAAATGAAATGTGAAAATACCTGGAGTTAGAAACCTAGAAGGGACGAACACAGCTGGCCTTTCTCCTTCTTTCAAAAGACTGTAAAACAACCATCGGTTTCAAAACATTCTTTTCCTTCTTGAACTCCTTGGCATCGGCTCCCTTTTACCCACCAGCCCCCAACCCTGTGCCCTCCAGAAATGCTTATTCTACTTGCTGTCCCTAGAGGTTCATCAATCTTGGCTTTCATAGACTGAACAACAGAAACAACCTAACAAAAATTTAAGAGGGTGACCTCCCCTCCCATGACATAACACAACCAAGATAAATCCCAATATGAACAGACAAATAACAGAAATCTTAAAAACCAGATCAGACGTAACATGCATTAGAGGGGGATCCACTGACAAGGTTTTCACCATTCAGGTTGGTTTATAATTTTGATCTTCTACAGTCATCTCTCCAGTGCCCTCTATCTGGTAACCACGTTCCTCTCATCCCTCTTATGGACAGAGAGAAACCACTGGAGGCTTATTTCCTCTGGAGATCCCACAAATGCATCATGGGCTCCTACTGTCATCCATAGCCTTCTGCAAACCAGGTTCTCGCAATGTAGACTCTGATACTGTCCCTTCCTCCGATTTTGAATTATATGATTTACAACCCTTCGGTCACTGATGTTGGTTTGATCTCATTATTATTAGCTCCCTCTTTCCTCCCCACCTCCTATGTCATCACCCTAAGAAACTATTAATCCAGTTACTATCTCTGTAGATTCACCCATCCCAGATTTCATGTAAAGAAAGCATTAAAAACAACAAAAAGCACAACAATGAACAAACAAACAAACAAGCAAGCAAACCATAGAAAATCTCAATTCAAAAGAAAGCAGAAATTAATAAAAACTAGGAAAAATTTAAAATGGATCAAAAGGGAGGAATACACAGAGCCTAAAAGACTTGGTCAACATTCAAAAATTTCCAAAGGTTGTACATGATCAAGAACCAATAGTAAGGAAGCAAGAAGTTTAAGCTGCATTAAGGGTTTTAGAGTCAAACAAGGGCCCAGGAATTAATGGAATATAAATTACAATGTTTCAAACAACTGATGCAGCACTGGAGGTACTCACTCACCTATGCCAAAAATTTGGAAAACACTACCTGGCCAACTGATGAAAGAGATTCATATTCATGCTCATTCCAAAAAAAACCCCAAAACAATAGAATGCAGAACATTTCAAGGAAGTATCATGAATACCTCACACAAGTGAAATTTTTGCTGGAGATAATTCAAAATCAGTTGTAGCAGAACATCAAGAAGTTGAGGTTAGTTTCAGAAAAGAATGTGGAACAAAGGAATGTGGATTGCTGATATCACATAGAACTTGGCTGAAAGCAAAATATACCTGTAAGATGTTTACTTGTGTCTTATAGACTATGCAAAGACATTCAACTGTGTGATCATAATCAGTTATGGATAATTTTATGAAGAATAGGAATTCCAGAACACTTAATTCTGTGCATGTGGAACCTGTACATAAACCTAGAGGCAGTGGTTTGAATAGAATAAGGGGGTGCCCTGTGTCTTAAAGTCAGGAAAGCTGTGCGTCAGGATCATGCCCTTTCACCATACTTACTCAATCTGTGTGCTTAGCAAGTAAGTCAAGAACAAGGCATTAGGATTGAGAGAAGAATCATTAACAACCAGCAATGGGCAGGTGATACCACCTTGTCTTGCTGAAAGAGAAGAGGACTCAAGGCACTTACTAATGAAGATCAAAGAAGGGCATTCTTTGATCTTCATTAGACCCTCACCCAGGTGGGGACTGAGCATGATAGTGGGACAGGAGGAAAGTCAAAGGAAATAGAGGAAAGAG
>NW_022103928.1:26106764-26123849 GCF_000313985.2 Echinops telfairi
CTGATGCCAGGGGCTTAAGTGGAGAGCAAATGTTTTGAGAATGATGAGGGCAATGAATGTATAAATGTGCTTTACACAATTGATGTATGTATGGATTGTGATAAGAGTTGTATGAGCCCCTAATAAAATGATTTAAAAAACAACAACAACAAAGACCCTCACAACTGGACCAAAAGCAACATCATGATCAATGAAGAAAAGATTGAAGTTGATAAGGATTTCATTTTCGTTGGATCCACAATCCATTCTCCTGGAACCAGTGGTCAAGAAATTAAACAACATTTGGCATCAGGCCAATGTGCTGCAACAGACTGTTTTAAATTGTTAGAGATGTAACCTTGAGGACTAAGGTGCCCTTGACCGAAGCCATGGTGTCTTCAATCTCCTTTTTGCACAGGAAAGACAGACAATGAATAAAAGAGACTGGAGGATTGTTGCTGTATTATGGTGTTGGTGAAGCATGTTGAAATGACCGTGGACTGCCGGAAGAACAAGCAAATCCGTCCTGGAAGAAGTATAGCTCGAATATTCCTTAGAACCAAGAGTGGGTATGTTATGAGGAGAGATCGGTCTCTGGCAAAGGACATTATGCTTGGTCAGGTAGAGGGACAGCGAAAAAGAAGACTCATAGCAGGGTTGACTAGTACACGGGCTGCAGCCACAAACTCAAGTCTGGCAATGGTTGTGAGAATGGCTGAGGAGCGGGCAGTGTTTCATTCTGTTGTGCACGGGGTCATGATGAGCCAACTGACTATGATGACTAACAACAACAACAACAACAACAACAACAACGAGTTAACTCTCCCAATGGCTTTGTAAGGGGAGGGACTCACTGAGTCTTTGACTCTGCAGGAAATACCAGGAGTAGAGGAAATGGGGCTGCTTAGAGCAAGAGCCCTATGTTGTTTTTATAAACACTTTTATAAAACAGAGGTATAGTCCACCGATCATACCATACCATTCACCCAGTTAAAGAGTACAATTTAATTGTTTTTCATGAATTCATGAAGTTCTGCAGTCATCCCTGTAATCAATTTGAAAATCGTTTCTTCATCCCCCAAAGATCTACAAACAGCCAAGTACCATTTCCCCTTAGGCCCTCCTCCCCAGTTCTAAGCAAGCAATAATCTACTTTCTGTCTATTAATTTGATTATTTTGAACATTTCATAAAAACAGATCACAATATATGACTATGTGTGATTTCTTTTCACTTGTGATAATGTATGTGAGATTTACATGGACTTCATTTCTTTTTATTAAACAATCATTTCTCTTTTATGGATATGCCGCGTTTTGTTTGTTCATTCATCCATACAGTTACGGACATTTGAGTTGTTTCCTTTGGGAGGCATTATGAATAATTGTGGTACAGTGAATATGGCCTCTTCTACCCATTCATGGTTTTATGAATCCCATGAAATGATTGGGCAAGAGGCTTCTGGCAGAGTGGGGTCCCTCCAGACACTTACTGGTAGAGCTAAAAGCTTTATAATACTTCCCAAGAAGGGCAGAGGCCAGACTGCGGGCCAAGGGTCAGAGAGGGAGCTTGTCTTCTGGGGGCTCAGAGGAGCCCTGCAGAGTGAAAAGGAGCCGAGAGAGAGAGCTGTGCTGCAGGGAAGAAGGAGACTTTGCTGGAATCAAAAGATGGATTGTATTGGGCACATCTCTACAGAAGACATCTTTAAAGTGCTAAGGAGCAAAGATATTACCTTGAGGGCTAAGGTGCATCTGTCCCAAGCCATAGTATTTTCCATTGCCTGATACATATGTAAAAGTTGGATGGTCAATCAGAAAGATTGGAGAAGAATGGAAACATTTGAATTATGGTGCTGGTGAAGAATATTGAAAGTACCGCCGACTGCCAGAAGAACATATCTGTCTTGGAAGAAGTACAGCTAGAATACTCCTTAGAAGCAAGGATGGAGAGACTTGGTCTCACATACTTTGGACATGGGACCAGTCCTTGGTAAAGACCATGATGATCAATATACAGCTAAGGAAACTCAGAAGCTAAGCCTCATGAGGTTGAGCAATTTGTCCAGGATTCATCCCCTGGGCAGCGGCAAAGAAGGGCAAGCCCAGGCGTGTAATAGTTTGAAAGAAGAGAGGTGCAAAAGGGGCATGATCAAAAGGAGCATGTCTCTCAGTGGATTTCAGGAGGTAGAAAGTAAAGAGAAGCTAACAGAACTGAATCTGCCACCCACCATACCTGGGGCGAAGGAGCCAGGGCGGCTTAGATGGTTAAGTGCTTGACCTTCAGCAGGAGCCCTGGCGGTGTGTTGGTTATATGCTGGCTGTCATCTGTGTTGTTGGGGGTTTGACTGGACTTTCTACCCCCGTGAACAGTTGCAGTTTTGGAAACCCACAGGAGGTCGTTGTGAGTCAGCATTGACTGGATGGCAATGGGTTTGGTTTTCTGTTTTTCGTCTTTAAGGTTAGCAGTTCGAACTCAGCAGCTACTCTGACAGAGAAACATGTGATAGCTTCCATAAAAATGATGGCTGTGGAAAGCCCCGCAGGGCAGGTTTACTCTGTCCTGCATGGTCGCCATCAGTTGGAATCGACTCAGTGGCAATGGAGTTGGTTCAGAGATGTTCTCTTTCTTTTTTGACGTGGGGTTGCCATGAGTCAAAAATATATTCAGCAGCACCTGGTTTGCCTTCTTTATAGTTACAACACTACTTATTGCTTCATAGGCCAACTATTTTCATTTATATATTAAAGCATAATTTACATAGAGTAAAATTCGTCCTTTATAAGTGTATAGTTGTGCAAGTTTTAACAAATGTACAGAAACCATCACAATCATCAGGATAAACAACTGTCTCATCACACCCTTCCCTAAACACCCTGCTTCGTGGTTCCTGACAATTCACATCTGTTGTTGTTTGTTGTTGTTCCTATGGTTTTTCCTCGGCAAGAAAACCTCGGAAATGGAATAATTCAGTAAGCTGCCTTGAGCCTATCGTCTTTCACTTAGTATATCAGCCTGGTACATCTTCAGCTGTTTCCTAGGCAGAGAGCCCTGGTCTAATGGGAATTTATCATGGTCAAAAACTGTATTTTGTTCTTGGAATGTGGGAAAATTTTTCTGACATTTTCCAAAGGTCATCGTTTTTCTTAAAGAATAGATAAAAGGAGTGGGAGAAAGGAAGGAAATAGAGTTAGGCTGTTTTCCCTCCAAATCTCTTATGGCCTGAGAAATACAGCCGCGGGTCTGCTTGTCTTCACATGATGTCAAAGGCAAACCCCACATAACTCTAGGTGACTGCTCAGTCCTAATTAAACTTTCAGGAGGCTCTCAAGAATGGGGGCAGCAAGAGAGAAATTCGTTTTGGTTTTGAGCAATGTAAAAACTGACCCCCACCCCACCCCGAGACAAGGCCCTTGCTTAGAAGACAGATGAGGTGGCGAACTGGTTAGAAGCAAGTAGGTGGAGGATGACAGGATAAAGAAGAATGTGGATGCTCACTGGCCAGGAGACACGGAGAATAAAAAGAATGCTCTGCCCCCATTCTTTGCTCCATCCATCCATCCATCCATCCATCCATCCATCCATCCATCCATCCAGTCAACCAATAAATATTTTCTTAGCATATGTTTTACAAGAGTGAACAATGAGAACCAGTTGAAGGGACTTAAGCAAGGATATGGCATATCAGAGTTGCTCTATAGAAAGATCATTCTGGCTGCAGGGAACTAGAGGGGAAATATGGTGATTAATTAAGAATCTGATGCTGTAGTTCAGGACAAGATGAGCATGGCCCAGTGTAAGACTGTGGTAGTATGTTTGGAAAGAAGGAGATAGGGTTGAATATGTGTGTGTGTGTATGTGTGTGTGTGTGATTGACTCAGTTATGATGCATAGTGACAGTAGGTACAACAACATATCACAATGTCTGGTCCTACAGCATATTCACAATTGATGTCATGTTTGAGCCCATTGTTGAAGCTATTGTGTCCATCCATCTTGTCCAAAGTCTTCCTTTTTTTTGGATGATTTTCCACTGTACCATGAACTGATGTCTACAGATAACATGTCCAGGTCACAGGAGACAAAGTCTTGACATTCTTGCTTCTAAGCAGTATTACAGCTGTGCTTCTTCCAGGACAGATTTGTTTGTTCTTCGGACAGTCTTGCCAGTACTTTGCCAGAACCGTAATTCAAATGCATTGATTCTTCTTTGGGTTTCCTTATTTAATATTCAACTCTCACATGCATAGGAAGCACTTGAAAATACCATAGCTTGGGTTAGGCACATCTTAATCCTCAAATTGACATAAGTGCTCTTTGACACTTTTCAAAAGGTCTTAGATTTTACCCAATCCAACATGAGACTTGATTTTTTGACTGCAGCTTCTATGAGCATTGATTGTGGATCCAAGCAAGATGAGGCAGAATTTCCAGAACTGATGATTGATTAGATGCTAAAGGTGCCTAGCTCCCTAGACTGTTAGCTTGACCTTTGAAAGGGGTCCATTACTGAACTAAGCAAGGGAGGTGAGGTTTAGGGGTAAGTTGCTGAGCTCCATTTGGGTTATATAGAGTTTAGGTGCCCATGGGACCTATAGGTGAAGGTGAAGGTAGTATACATGGGTTTGATGCTCAGGAGAGTGAAGCGGAGGTCCTAAGACACCAATAGTCACTGGGAGTGATCCTTTAGGAATCTTGGGAGGAGTTAAAGGGAAAGAAAGCCTCCAGTAGGATTCCAGGAAGCACCAAGGTAAGGGACAGACTGGGGTTAAGAACCAGGAGAAGAGAATGCCAAGTCTGGCCTTGGACAAAATGGAGCAGGGTTGAGTTGATGTATAAACTCTTAAAATATTCATGTCTCCACTTCTAAGTATTGGCATCGAGCCTGGCAAATAGATGAAGCAACAGATGTTGGTTGAAGAAAAAAAAAGAATGAATAAATAAAAAGGGCGACCTTAAAACACTAAGATGTTCAAAACAGCATACCAGTGTTTATGTTTGGACATCCAAACCCCTCTTGCTCTCTGAAAAGCAGCCCTTTTAGGCAGCTTTTCCACTCAGAATGGATTGCCGTCTTAGTGATCTAGTGGTGCTATAGCAGAAAGATCACCAATGGATTGCTTTAGCAAACAGAAATTTATTTTCTGATCGCGTGGAAAGCTAGAGACAGAATTCAGGAGGCTGGCAGAGGAGGAAGACTTTCTGTCGCTGTCAGCTCTGCTCTTTTGAGCTTCCGCTCCTGGGTGATATTCATGAGGTTTGGCATCTGTATTTCCCCTGTCTCCACTCACTGGCTTATTTAATCTCGTTTATCTCTCAAAAGAGATTGATCCCGGGCACATCCCACATGAATCCTTCCTCATTAACATAAAAAATACAACCTATTTCCAAATGGGATTATAACCACAGGCATAGAGGTTAGGATTTACATCATGTAGTTTCTGGGGATATATTCAATCCATAACACCTGCTAAGGCTGTACAAGCAAGTACAGATGCCATCCAGGAAGCAATTTATACAGGCAGCCTCAGGCTAGGGACCTCCGTCAGCCTGCACTTATGAACCAACCCTTGTGAAGCCCATGATATTAAAACTTCAAGGGCCATGCAAGGGCCCATTATAACAAATGAGTGCTGTTTTGCAAAGAGCATATAAACATTATTATTATTATTATTTATTGTATTCAAGATGTTTTTAAAAAAATCATTTTATTAGGGGCTCATACAACTCTTATCACAATCCATACACACATCAATTGTGTAAAGCGCATTTGTACATTCATTGCCCTCATCATTCTCAAAACATTTTCTCTCCACTTAAACCCCCAGCATTAGGTCCTCATTTTTCCCCTCCCTCCCCGCTCCCCCCTCCCTCATGAGCCCTTGATAGTTTATAAATTGTTATTTTGTCATATCTTGCCCTGTCTGACATCAAGATGTTTTTTATGTGCTTCTTTAATCTTTTTTATGCATATAACGTTACCCTAGATACTCTGTACTGTTGTTGAGAATGAAAGAGACCTAAATTAAATTGTAACTGATAGGGACACATTTATTGAGTCCTAAACAGGACAAAGATAGCTGTCATACAAGCATAATTGGTGGCAGATCAATACATCACAATTGGAAGCAGGGCTACAGAAGCAGGAATGGAACCATAATTGGGATACATACACCATGCTAGACAGAAACAGCTTAGAGGGTTGGTTCTGGGATTCTGCAATCAAGGCAGTGAGGATATGATCCATTATCATGCAGACCCCAGTATCCCAAATTCCATCAATGGCACACCCAGGCAAGTCCCAAAGGGCTAGGCTAGCAGAGTGGTAGTACTCCACTGTTTAATGCATTTTGCCAGGTAAGGCTTTCACCCTCCTGGCTATGATCAGAAAGAATTCCAAGGGGTGGAATCTATGTGGAGACTCAAAAATGGGCTCAAGCCTTCCACTCTAAACTGCAAGATTCTGTGTACTTAGTGCTCAGAATTTAAGCTCTAATTCAGTACTGAGACAAGCATTTGATTAACTGGTGTTAGCAATGTACCTGTCTGTTCCAACTTCCCTACTAATTAGGCTTAAAGGCAGATAAGAACGGAAAGTGTAATTGTTCATATATCCCACCCCATGAAAGTTAACACTTAATATGAAAATCATTAAAGAAAAATAAATGACAAACTAGCAAAAGTCAAGTGTATGATATACAAAGGGTTGACCTCTGTACTATAGAAAGAGTCCTCACAAATAAAAAGAGAAAAAATATTTCAATATGAAAATAAGCAAACATGATAAACGGACAACCAATGGAAAGGAACACATACAGATGAAAAATACAGACATGAAAATATTCCATCTTATTCATGATAAACACATGCACTTTAAAATACAATTTCTCACTTACCAACTTGGCAATGAATTTGATAAGTGTTAAAAATATACATAGTCTTTGATCCAGAAATTCTACTTCTAGAGATTTATGTATGTGAAACACATATAAATATGTGTGAAACATATAAATGCAAGAATATTCATTGCAACACGATCTTAATAGCAACAAAGCTGAAAACAGCAGAAATAATAGCAGGAGATTACAAAGAATTCATGTTTTTGTTTTGATCTTTTCATTTTCCCCTTTCCACAGTAAAGATAAATGGCCTTTGAAATCCAGAGAACAAACAAATGCTGCGTTTTCTTAAAGGAAAAAGAGAAGAAGTCACCTTGACTACAAGCATTCTCTTGGAGGGCTGCCAGGCTCGTCTTCCTGCCCGCCCGCCCCTCGTGTAGTCTCCAATTGATCTCATCACTGCATGCTCCTCATTTCATTGTGGATCAAATACAGCCACGGGTCAGGTCAACACCCACCTCATTCATCTGCCTCTATAGCAAATAACTTTAGGATCTTGTAAAAAAAAAAAATCCCTTTTCAGAGAACGAACATTTGTCCCTCACAAAACCAATGCAAAGAAATGTTGTTGAGATTTTAGGTATACTGTATATATATAATCACGGTGCTGGGCATATGGAGCTTAACAAACACTAGCAGTTATGATTCTCATTTGGTTTTATTTCCACCATTGTTTAGGAGGCCAGATTGGTGAATTCTCCAGCCAATGCTTTCGATAAAATATTGCCTCATTCCATTAGCTTTTTAGGGGGGTGGGGTGGGCCATGGACACGCTGTAACCGCCCACCTTAAAAGGTCAAGATTCCAGAACTCAAAGAGATAAATGAATAATGTCCAGTGAAATATTGCAGTCACAGCCATGGACTGTAGCAATGGGCACTGCAATTGATGCACATCAATATATGTATATATATATATATATAACCTTTAAGGTCAATGACAAGGAGCCCTGGTGGCATAGTGGATTATGTGGTGGTCTGTTGTAACACCCAGGTCAGCAGTTTGAAACCACCAGCTGCTCAGAGGGAGAAAGATGATGCTTTTGACTCTTGCAAATAGTTACAGTCTCCGAAACCCACAGGGGCTATGCTAGCCTGTCCTATAGGGTTACTGTAAGTCAGAATTGACTTGATGGCTAACGAGGAAAGGTAAATGCCCAAGTTGAACCTCAGCTGGCTAGGAGTAGGGAGGGGAGTGCTGTCCCTCCTGCCTGGTGGCTCTGTTTGTGGGAGACTGTGCGACTAAGAGGAACCCTGGGGCCAAGGCAGGGTCTGGGTTGGGCTTCTGGTTGCAAAGTCAGAAGTTAGAAACCAACAACTGCTTTGTGGGAGACAGCCAGGACTTTCTACTCCTGTAAAGAGCTAGTCTTGGAAACTCACAGGGGCAGTTCTACCCTGTCCTGTAAGGTCACTATGAGTTGGCACCGACTCGATGGCAGTGAGTGTGGGGTTTTGGTGGGATGAAGGAACCCCAGTGGTGCTACTGGGAAAGTGTGGCAAGGTCACCTGTGCCAGCCCAGGAGCCCTTCTGGAGGGGAAGGGGAAGCTGTCTGCTTTTGCGGAGCGACAGCCTTGAAAACTCTCCAGAGGGTCTCTGTCAGCTAGAGTTGACAGCGGGTCTTTGGTTTTGGGGTGGGACTTTAAGGCGCTCTGGTGGCACTGTGGGGTAGGCACTGGACTGCTAATCTCACAGTTGGCTGTTCAAACCCGCCAGGTGCTCCAAGGGAGAATGATGAAGTTGTCTGCTCCCATCATGATTTACAATCTGGGAAACCCTATATAATCCACTGCTACCGAGGCAATTTTGACTCAGCGTGGCCCCACAGAAAAGGGGAGAACTGCCCCTATGGGTTTCTGAGACTATAACTCTTTCTGGGAACGCCTCCTCTTTCTCTCCAGGAAATCCGATACAGCATTGCTCTACGTTGAAATTGACTTGGCGATCGTGGATTTTGGGGGGTGGGGCATGGAGGTGCAGTGATGGGGCTTTAGTTCTCTGAGCTCTCTGAGCCCTGGCTTATTCATCTGCAGAATGGAGGCCATCACCGCTCCCCAGAGCAGCGGGCAGGACTCAGTGAGCAATGCACGGGTCAACTTTACCTAAGTGTTAGATATTGCTACTTTTAGTATTTGTGTGTGTGTGTGTGTGTGTGTGTGTGTCTGTGTGTGCGCGCGCGCATGTCTGTGGCCCTAGAAGGAGCTCTGTTGGCATAGTGGTTAAGCATTGTGCTGCTAACAGCAAAGTCAGCAGTTTGACACTGCCAGTTACTCCATGGGAGAAAGACGGGGCTTGCTACTCCTGTAAAGAGTGACAGTCTCGGAAACTCACAGGGGCAGTTCTACTCTGTCCTGCAGGGTCTCTATGAATCAGAACTGACTCAATGGCAGTGAGCTTGGGCTTGGTTTGGTGTGTGTTCTTGGGTGGTACAAAGGGTTAATGCACTCAGCAGCTAACTCAAAGGCCGTGGGTTCTATTCTGCTCAGAGGCACTTTGGACGACAGGCCTGGGGATCTACTTGCATAAACTCAGCCCCTGAAAACCTGCGGGGAGCACAGTTCTACCTGCAACCTTGGCGTCAACTTGATGACAACTGGTTTTAATTGGTTTGGGTGGCTGCACAGGGTCACCTCTAGGGGGAGCTCAAAGTTGCCTTCCCTGCCTCCAGCACTGGCTTCAGGATGAAGAAAAAGAAGATACGTTAAAGAATAAACAAAACAAAACAACAAGGTTGGAATATGACAGATTTCTGGTTAAGCCCAAGCTGTGTCACTCACAGCTGTGTGAACCTGAGAGTCAGTCACGTCCCCTAAGTCCGTGTCATCTTCTGTGGATAACTATTTCATAGGAGTGTTGGATGATGAATTCAGATAGCAAACACAAGTCATCATGTTGGACCTCGTACATTGCAGGTGCTCCACAGATGGTATTTTCAGTGAGAACCAAGCACATGGTTAGACCATACTGTTAGGAGGCTGTAAAGAGATTTTTTTAAAAAAGAACTGATTGGGAGAAATCTGTTTTGGCTGGTTTTTTCTTTGACACTTCAGAATTGTTTTTCTGTCTTCCACCGTGAATCTTCCCCAAGACCTCTCCAGGTTGGGCAGACTAGATAAAGGGAGCCAGGGGTGGCAAGACTTTGTGTTTTCTCTTTTTGAAAATGAAAGAAGCCTTTATTTGGCTGGCCAAGCAAGGAGCACATGGAGACCGGCAGCAGCGCCCTGAGCAACAGCCTTAGGGTTTTGATAGGTCGGAAAACTTGAGGAACGGTCTCAAATAGGGAGGGCACCTTTTGATTCTCCAAATATCTGCATTTGCCATGTCCAACCTGATTTTGGAAGATTTCCAGACGCCTTGGGGATCACATCCAAGATCTGATGTGTGTTGTGATGCATTAGCTCTGTCTGCTGTGATTACGGGCATGAGAGAGATGGTGCACAGGCACACAGTGCTATCTGTGCCATTCAACTGTGGTTCGTGGACCAGTACTGGTCTGTAAATGTTTGAAACTGGTCTACGGCCAGGAGAGAATTGAAATTGAGAGTGTTTATACATTTTAAAAATGTTCAGTCGTATTAGTTTAATTGATGCAATCATCACCACAATCAATTTTAGAACATTTTAATTTTTTTAACAGTTTTATTGGCCTTTCATCCACATAAAATACATTTCTGTAGTTCAACCATATTAAGAATTATACACTCTTTACCACAATCGATTTTAGGAGGGTTTCTTTTCCCCCATACTCATTGCTATTCATGTAAAAATATTTTTTTCAATTTTGGCAAAAACATACAGAGTATTCATAAAATTTTACAGAGTAACTATATCTGTTGGTTCTAAGAATAAGATATATGGCTTTTACTTTTCACATCTTTCTTTTTAAAATCATTTTATTGGGAGCTCTTACAACTCTTATCACAATCCATCCATCCATCCATCCATCCATTGAGTCAAGCACATTTGTACATTTGTTGCCATCAGCATTCTCAGAACATTTACTTTCTACTTGAACCCTTGGTATCAGCTCCTCATTTTCCCCCTCCCTCCCCAGTCCCCCCTCCCTAATGAACCCTTGATAATTTATAAATTATTATTTTGTTATGTCTTATACTGTCCGACATCTCCCTTCACCCACTTTTCTGTTGTCCATCCCCCAGGGAGGAGGTTATATGTAGATCCTTGTAATCGGTTCCCCCCTTCTACTCCACCTTCCCTCTACCCTTCTGGTATCACCACTCTCACTACTAGTCCTGAGGGGTTCATCTGTCGTGGATTCCCTGTGTTTCCAGTTCCTATCTTTACCAGTGTACATCCTCTGGTCTAGCCGGATTTGTAAGGTAGAATTGGGATCATGATAGTAGGGGCGGGGGAGGTGGGGGGAGGAAGCATTTAAGAACTAGAGGAAAGTTGTATGTTTCATCGTTGCTACACTGCACCCTGACTGGCTTGTCTCCTCCCTGCGACCCTTCTGTAAGGGAATGTCCAGTTGTCTACAGATGGGCTTTGGGTCCCCACTCCTCACTGCTCCTCATTCTCAATGATAGGATTTTTTGTTCTTTGATGGCTGATACCTGACACCTCATGATCACACAGGCTGGGTGCTTCTTCCATGTGGGCTTTGTTGCTTCTGAGCTAGATGACTGCTTGTTTACCTTCAAGACTGTAAGACCCCAGACACTATATCTTTTGATAGCCGGGCACCATCAACTTTCTTCACCACATTTGATTATTCACCCATTTTGTCTTCAGTAATCGTGTCAGGAAGGTGAGCATGATGGAATGCCAGTTTAATAGAACAAAGTATTCTTTCATTGAGGGAGTACTTGAGTAGAGGCCCAATGTCCATCTGCTACCTTAATACTAAACTTATACATATATGCACATAGATCTATTTCCCCATCCATCATCATAAATATATTTACATATGTACATGCCTGTATTTAGACCTCTATAAATGCCCTTTGCCTCCTAGTTCTTTCCTCTATTTCCTTTTACTTTCCTCTTGTCCCACTATCATGCTCAGCCTTCATTTAGGTTTCAGTAATTCCTCTCGGTTACATTACCCTTGATCAAGCCCTACCAGGCCTCCTACACCCTCCTCACCATCACCAGTAGATCACTGTGGTTCCCTTGTCCTTGGGTATGTTAACATCACTTCCTTTCCCCCACCACCCCCTCTTCCATGTCCCCCTGAAACCCTTGGTCCTGTTGTTTTCTCCTCCAGATTGTTTATCCAGCCAATCTTATCTAGACAGACCTGCAGAGATAATAATATGCACAAAAAGAAGACAGAGCAAAACAAAGCAACAAAAGAAAAAAAACCAACAACAAAAAGATCCTTCACCAAAGAAAGCTTGAGAAGTTCCGGGGAAGACTGTAGGGCAGAGTCCTTTCTGTTCCCGTGTAAATTACCACACTTATTCAAATAGGTGACAGCACAGTAATAAGGAACGGGCATTGCGGGGTGTCTGTCTATTTTCCTCAGCAGCCTATAGCAGTGACTGGTGAAGGGTTTAGAATTGGGGACACCTGGCTGCTTTTGCCTCAGGTAATGGTCAATAAATGGAATACTTTTTTTAACTTTTCACCTCCCTAATGTTGGTTTCTTTTGGGAAAACAAGGCAGCTCAACCAAAATACTTAAGTTCTCCCCAGAGGATTCCAAGGTCTCATTAGGGCAAGAGGAGCCCCCCGGGGGTGGGGGGCAAGGTGAGAAGGCATGGTTTTGGGTGTGTTTTCAGACCTCCAGACTGACAGACCCGGGGCACATGGTTGGGAGAATGACAGAGCCAGAGGCCAGGGTGGGTTTCTTTGATCTTAGCCTGGATGCTTACAGTGAAGAGTACTTCCACTTCCCCTGTCCAACTCAGCTGTGGATTCGAGCAATCGTGTTTCTATAGCAAGCTAAGCAGTCTGGGGAATGACAATTGCCAGTCAAATTTTTATCCTGAAATCATAAAATCAGAAGAAAAGCTGAGGACCCAGCAAGAAAGTGTGTCCATGTATGCAGAAGTCCACGGAGGGAGGGAGCAGGTGGGTGGCAGTCCTGTCACTCACTCGAGAGCTCTTCTGCCTTCACCCAGAAGCAGGAGCATCTCCTTTGAAGGTCAGGCTCCAGGGTCCCACTTATAGGACCTCTGGGCTGGTGTTGGTAGAAGCTGCATGTCACTGTGGTTAAGAGTCTGCGATGGGGTCAGAAGACTAGATCTTGGCTCTACTGCGTACTGATTATTTTACTTAGCCAACAATACCAAAACACAGTTTCCTCCACGCTGCTTCATGGTAACCTCATGTGTGTTAGAGTAGAACTGGGCTCCACAGGGTTTCCAATGGCTGGAGTTTCAGAGGTAAATCACAAGGCCTTTTTTCCTAAGGTTCCTCTTAATGGACTTGAACTTCCAGCCTCTCATTTGGTATACAAGTCCAGTAATGATTTGTACCACCTGGGGATGCCCAAGCCAACAAATACTGCAGACCAATATTGGAGGACAAACTGAGGGCCCACTAGGGCATTCCCTTAGCCCATTTGTGTTAGTCTGGGTACATTAGAGAAACAAAGCCACAGAAACTCATGTATAAGAGAGAGTTTTATATAAAGGTTAAGTGCACATCAAGAAAACATCCAAACCCAGTGCTGCCTAACCCCACAAGTTCAACATTAACCCATTAGCTCATATGTCCGACACTAATCCACACAGTCCTCCTCCATCTCACAAAACACACGCAATGATGACAACTGCAGGAGGAGAGCTGAATCAGTGAACGTGTAAACATCTCAGCACTGGCAGGGGTCTCCACACGGGTGCTCCAACACCCAGGGCTGCATCGGGGTAGGTCCATGTGGCTTCTCCTTGGGGATGTCTTGCAGGAAGTCAGCCTTGCCAGTTGAAGCAGGGAACTGGTTCAGGCAGCTGCACCCTGGTCCGACCATCAGAAAGCAAGAGACCCGAGAACTAGAAAGGAGAGGCTCACCGAGAAATTTATCTCTCTGCCCTTCAATTAACCCCACATGTGTTTATCGGCCAGGTTGGCACAATAAACTTTAACTGTCTCACCATTCTTATGAGGTGGATCCTAAAAAGAGATGAGGTGGATTGAACATGAGAGTCCATATGGCTCAACTATGTTATTTCTTCAGATGGGAAAACAGGCCTAGTGAGAAGGGTTGAATTGCTTTGAATTGATTAGTCAGTAAGTGCAAAGACTGAATCTAGACCTGATTTCTTGATTCACCAATTAGCTACACACAATCAAAATGACCTTGCTTCCCAAATTCAAAGGTGCTTGGATGCTAAGGTGGTTTCCTGGCTTTTAACCAGCTTCATTTGTAGCTAAGTCCCAGCTGGAGCCTGAGTAGAGATTCAGATTAGAACCCCAGCTCACTAGAACACATGTCCCTGGGTGGTAAAAATAATTAACATACTCAGCAGCTAATCGAAGGACTGGAGGTTCAAGTCTCCGTGGAAGAAAGGCCTGGCCATCTGTTTCTGAAGAACTAGCCATTAAAGACCCTCTGGAGCATATGAGGGTTCACCAGGGGTCAGCATTGACCTCATGACAACTGAGAGTAAAAGAGCACATGGCCTCCTGGGAAATAACTCTTTCTAAGGAAGTGCCTCACAGGACCAGTTTGACTCCGTCATAAATTCTGGCCTCAGAGCAAGTAATTGTGCACAGTGTGGTAGTTCTCATGTTATCAAAACCTTGGTGTAGACAAAGATTTCTTAGACACAGATCATACAATAAGACTATCTTAAAATAAATACTTGGTAAGACAGTAGATTAGTGGTTGCTTAGGGCTGGGGTGGGAGGTTGGAGAGACATGGGGAATAACTGTTCATGGCTTCTTTAGGGGTCATGAAATGGTTCTAAAATTGATTGTGGTGATGATTGTACAATACTGTGAATATCCTAAAAAACATTGAATTATACGTTTTCTATGGATGAGTTGTTCAGTACATGAATTATTTATCAATAGGGCTGGTAAAACAAACAGACTTTGTCCATTAAAAGACACCAGTAAGAGAATGAAAAGTCTCTCTATAAAGTGGGAAAAGGCAAGTGTAATGCGTATGTCCCACGAGGGACTTGAATCAAGAATATTTAAATAATTCCTACAAATCAAAAGGGAAGGAGTAGGAATTCCTTAAATATGCATACAAAATTTGAGAGAGAAATGAGCAAAAGTCTTGAGTAAGTTCTCTCTCCGAAAGAGAACATTGAAATGGGCAATAACTACATGAGAAGGTGCATGACCTCATTGGTCTCCAGGGGAATGTAAACTAAAACCATACTCAGTGTGGATCTGTTTATTATATACCGCCTTGCTTGACTCACATTCAACAAACAAAAACAAACAACATACAACCAAGAATTCGTAAAGAAGGGAAGCAAATGGAACCCTTACATACTGCGGGTGGAAAGCTGTTTGGCAGTATCTACCAAAGGTGAGCATGCATCATGTGACCCAGCAAGTCCACTACCATGTATATGCCCAGCAGAACTGTACACATATCTTCTCCAACACACCAGCACAAGAGCATTTAAAATAGTGCATAACTGGAAACAACCCAAACATATGTTCATCAAAAGCAACATGGAAACATTATGGGACATTCATGTGATGTAGTGATGAGAATGAATGGACCAGTGCTATTTGAAACTGCATGGATTAATTTCACAAACATCGTGAATAAGGGAAGGAGTCAGACACAAAAGGGAACATGCTACATGTGGTTAGATTTATATGAAGTTCAAAAGCAGACAAAGGGCTTTGTGGTATTGAGTCAGTATATGACGTGTAGGAGATGGGGTGGGGTCTGGACTGGAATTAAGCATAAAATGACATCTGGGGTTCTGATATGCTGTGTTTTAAATATCAGCACTGGTACCTAATTATGTTCGCTTTGTAAAATTCTTTGAATTGTATATTGGTGATCTGTATACGTTTCTTTATGTTTGTTATCTTTCTATAAACTGTTTACAATTAAGTTTTTTAAAGCGTGTGGGTTTTGAATGCTTGATTCAAATCTTATTATCTTTGTTCTTGGATAAGTTACTTAACTCTGTGTGTCAGTTTTTCATATGTTAATTGGGGATGGAATAATATCTACTTTTTTTTTTAATATCTACTTTCTAGAACTGTTGAAAGGAACAAATGAGTTAAGGCAGGTATAATCCTTAAAACAGAGTTTGGGAAATAGGTTACTTTCTGAATATTAGCAATTTGGGGGGTGATTTTTGAAATTATGTAAAGATATAGAACTTTTCAAAGCCTCTTTCATATGTATGTATATATGTAATAAATATATACAAATATTTGCCCGTTAAGCATTCTTCACATGTGTAATTCAGACATTAATTATATTCATCATGTTGTATAATTATCACCCTATCAATTTCCACATTTCCCCCATCACCATTCACAGAATCTCAATGTCCCCTTCTTTCCCACCTCTGGTCACCACTGGCAAACTTTGACTTCTTTGCTTTGCCTATTCTAGATACTCCGTATCAGTGGGATTGTACAACGTAATTTAAAGGTCCATTCGTGCGAGAGCATGGATCAGGATTTCATTTCTCTTATGGCAGAGTAACCTGGCTTGCAGGAAGTGAGGAGGAATTGAAGCACTTGCTGATGAAAATCAAGAATCTCAGCCCTCAGTATAGATTATAATTCGATGTCAAGAAGACCAAAATCCACACATCTGGACCAATAGACAACATCATGATAAACAGAGAACAGGTTGAAGTTGTCAAAGATTTTGTCGTGCCTGGATCCACAATCAATGCTCATGAAGCATCAGTCAAGAGATCAAAAGACATATCACATTAAATAACTCTGCTGCACGAGACCTCTTCATCGAGTATTGAAAAGCAAGGAAGTTACTTTGAGGACTAAGGTATGCCTGACCCGAGCCATGTTTTTTGCCCCCATGTTTTTTGCCCGCCCCCCCCCACCCCCCGCAGAGGCCACCACACGGACTTCTGCGGAAACTGCCAAATGGAAACCTCAGTCGCTGTGTTAACGTTTAACAAAAACTCATTCAAATAAAGCGTCGTCATTGCAGGCATGCGTCTCTGAGCCCAGTCCTGCAGCATTTCTTCCCGCCTGCTGGCACCCTAATCATCTCCGGGGCTCTTGCCCGGCTGCTCCTGACCAGGCTGCGGTGCAAGCTGGTTCCGGCTCTGTTCCCTGGCCCTGACGCAGAG
>NW_022103928.1:26123949-26129784 GCF_000313985.2 Echinops telfairi
TGCATGTGAAAGTTGAACATTGAAAAAGGAAGATGAAATAAGAATCGATGTGTTTAAATTGTGGTGCTGGCGAATATTGAAATGACCATGGACTGCCGAGTCTGTCTTGGAAGAAGTGCGGCCAGTGTGCTCCTTCCAGGCAAGGAGGGTGAGACTTGGTCTTACATGCTGTGGACATGTCTTCAGGAGAGACCAGTCCCGGAGAAGGACATCGGCTTGGTAAAGTGGCAGGGCAATGAAAAAGAGGCAGGCCTCGACCAGATGGATGAACACAGTGGCTGCAACAATGGGCTCCAGCATGTGAGGAATACGTAGTCCTGGCCAGCACTTCATTCTATTGTGCGTGGAATTGCTCTGGGTCAGAACGGACTCTCTGGCACCTAACAACGACCACCACAACAACCACCACAACCACAAGCGGGCAAAGCACAGCTGCATCATCTGTGTGTACACATTCTGTTTCTCCATTCTCTGGGGATGGACACGCAGGTTGTCTCCATCTTTTGGCTAACGTGAGAGGGATGTTGTAGTGACCATGGTTGTACACGGATCTATTTGTGTCCTGTGAACTCTTTTTGTTATTCCTCTTCTATAAAACGACTTGCAACTTAAGCCTGGTGAGAAAGGCAGGGAAGCTCAAGACCGAAGAAGCATCAAAAAGAAGTTTGATTTGGGGATCTTGTATATAAAATGGTAAAAAAAATTTTTTTCTTTTTCTTTTTCAATGGCAACTTAAGATGGTCTTCGAAATGCTTTGCCAGCTACCTTGCTAGGTAAGAGTTTTGAAACTAAGCTGGAGGTGATCTAACACAAGAGCAAATCCACTGTGGATCCAATTATTCGCTGGCTCACAAGTTAGTTAGCTTTGACTGTGAAGAAAGAGTGTTTTCTCATTAGCTGGCAAGTTAAAAAAAAAAAAAGGATATTCAAAATCCTTGCTCATGAATTTGTTAGCACAATTGGAGACTGCAATGTTTCCAATAGTTCAGTGTTTTCAGTGACTCCAGTGTTTCGCTCACATCGCCCTCACCCCGACAGCCTAGTGGGGGGCTGCCTGAGGATTCCAGGTCTTTACTGGCAGATTATCTGGAGGGGCAGTTGTTTGAATCCTACCTGGTCTTTCCCAGGGCGCTTTTCCTTGACAGCTTATCTCTCATTATGGACTGAAATCCTATGTCCTCCCATGAAAGGGTTTTCAGGCTTCCAGGATCAGCAGGCAGAGAAAGAGAGAGAGAGAGAGAGAGAGAGAGAGATGCTGGACCTGGGGAGTCAGTCACCTTGGTGCAGGACACAGACCCTGGTCTGCCCTGAGGGGAGGGATAAAAATAAGAACGCTCTTTAGAACAAAACTCTGCCAGCTGGTTCGAAATGTCACCTGGCCATGTAGATATATATTTTTAGGTTAGTAAATTAAATGACCACACCTGTACTTATTCTATATGAAGGCTTTGAAGCTGGAGGCTTGTCTTTCCAAAACCCCAGGACAAATTCAAACTGCACAAAGCACCGATGACAAAGCCGAAGCCAGGTGGCTCAGCCCAACCTCACCCTCGAAAGCTGAGCAGACTCACCCATCTCTCTCTTTGGGTCTCTTTGGTCTCTCCTGGCTGCCGACCAGGGCCTCAGAGATGGATGTGGGTAACAGAGAAACAGCTGGGCTTTGCTCCTTCCCAGCTCCGCGGGGACGATTATTACACTGCCTAGATAGAGGCAGGATATTTCTTTCTTTGTTTTAAAGGCCAGGGTAGGCAGTGATAGATGAGACCCAGCTACGCCAAGGAAGAGGCAGAATGCAAAGTGGTTTGATGCTAGGGTTGGGTTCAAACCCCAGCTCTGCCATTACTAGTTGTGTGACCTTGGACAAGTGACCTCCCTTCCTGAACTGGCAATCCTTCCCCTAGTAAGGAAGGCCAGGTCCCTGGGTGGCAAAGCCAGCTTGCACTCTACAATGAACCCAGTGGTTTTCCACCTTCCACATGACTTGGCCCTTTCATGCAGTTCCTCATGTGGTGGTGACCCCCCAACCATAAAATTATTTTCGTTGCTACTTCATCACTGGAATTTTGCTACTGTTATGAATCGGGTGACCCCTTAAAAGGGTGGTTTGACCCCCAAAGGGGTCACGACCCACAGGTTGAGAACTGCTGTTAGTAACCTAAGGCTTGGCCACTTGACCACCCCCATCCCGAGCAGTGCCATGGAAGATAGGCTTGGCGGTCTCTTTCCATTAAGACTGTTGGAAGCTGCCGACGGGCCTATTCCACCTCATGGTAGCCCCTTGTGTGCAGAGCAGAATTGCTCCAGAGGGTCTTCAGGGCTGTGGCCTGTCAGCAGCAGATACCAGGATTGTTTAGGTTGGCCTGAACCTCCAACCTGTTGGTCAGTAGGTGAGCACTTAATGGTTGGTGCCGTTCAGGAACTCCTTCGGTTAAGACGAGAGCCAGGAAAGCCACCTGGAGTGGTTGTCCTCTGTAACACACAGGGTCACCAAGAGTCGGGACTGACAGGATGGCAACAGTGGGGCAGGAGGACCTCCTGGGGTTGTGATGGGGGTGAAATGGGAGGAAGGTTCTACACATGGCAGGCCCTCAACAGATGCCAGTCTTCGTTTTTATTAGTATCAGGCAGTGCCCCTCAGTGCTTTTGAAATGAGAGCCCGTCGTCAGGGGCATGCCTCCCCTCCTCTGAATCTTCCAAATGAATTTTGTGGCTGGAAAGTTTGTCTCCAGTGTCCTAGAGACCTGGCTAATAAGGGCCTGGACCTCTGTCCCTTAGAGACAGTTTGCTGGGATAATTGCTGAGAAATTGAGTTAGGGGCTGCTCTGGGTCTCTCAAGGCTGGCCAATTGCGCTTCTCCCCTCTGGGGGCTGGGGTAGGCTGGCTCGTCTCCATCTTCAAAAGGCAGCCAGTGTGGGTGTGCGGTGCGGGAGGCCTCTGCAGCTGCTCACTGTCATTTGGAGGGTGCCAGGAAAGGAAGCAACACGCCCACGTTGGCCTGCCTTTGTCTGCCCACAGCTGGAAGAGGAGCAGGGACCCCCTCGCAGACGGCACCCGCTTCTTCTCAGATGCCAGGTTCAGACCCCCAGTCCTATGCTGTCTCTTTTCTGTTCCTGTGCCCTCCCCACCATGCCACCCCAATCCTTGCGATGATGCTAGCCACCATAGCTATCAATGTTATGGGGGCAGTGCTAGGTCAGCGGTAGAAGGTCACCTTCTTGCAGGACATGACATCTCAGCTGCCAGAGGAGGCTTGCATGTGGCTATGATGCTGAATGAGTTTCCGTGGAACTTCTCGAGGACCAAAGACTAGGAAGAAATGTCTGGACATCTACTTCTGAAAACCAGCTAATGAGAGCCCTGTGGGTACAAGAGTCTGATGCCCAACCTCTGACCCCATTGGCATTTCATTCTATTGTGTCTGGGGCTGCCACAGGTTCAGGGGTGGCAGCTAGCAACAACAGCCACCAATTATATACTTTCTGACAAGGTATTGATGCTGGCGCCAGACAGACATGGGCTTTCGACCTGGTTGAATCCTTTGTAACCTACATGACTTTCATCTAAACCAGTGGTCTTCCAACTTGGCCATACAGTCGAATCACCTGGGGAGGTGGAAAAGAACCAAGGACCTAGGCCACACACCATACGAATTACACCAGAAACATTGAGGACAGGACCCTGGCACTTTAGCCAACACCAGTGGGCAGCTCAACCTGAAAGTCGAGAGCTAACTCTGCAGCTCCCAGGTCACCTGGGAGGGAGACTGCTAGAAACCCACGACCTCCAGCCCTGTCCCAGGCACGCTAAACGTGAATCTGCATTTCACCACCCCCAGTGAGACTCAAGCACATTCAATTGCGTGTAAGGAGCGCTGGTCTGAGTCACTCTCAAGGTCACAAGATCAAACCAAACTGGTCCTATTGTGTGAACTTGGACGACGCATGTCAGAGTAGAGCGGTCCTCTGTGGGGGTGTCAATGGCTGATGTCCCAGGATGTCTTCTCGGGTGCCTGCGGGTGGACTTGAACCTTCTACTTGTGGTGGGCGGTGGAGAGTTAGCCATTTGCCCCACCCAGGTGCTCTCCTTATCAAGAAAGTGGGGGTCGGAACAGAACCAGCAGCATTCTCAAGCTTCCCTGGTCACCGGAGGCTCTGGAAATGCCTGCTGAAAGGACGGATTGAGCACCTCCGAGGATTATGGTCAGGATTCACTACGAAGAATGCTACAGTTTCCATTAGTCTGATCACATATTGGGGATTTGCTAGTGAGTGACAGAAAGCTAACTGCTTTGTTTACCCGTGCACTGAATGGGATTGAACATTACCTATTTCCCTAGAGTCAAACTGAGTTTCAGAGCAGAAAAGTGACTTGCTGTAGGTCACACAGGTGGGGTGTGTAAGCCTGGCTCACTCCAGCGTCCTGGCTGTCATGGAAGCTTGGCTCCTGCTTTTCTTGCCCAGAAAAAGGAAATTTCACGTTCAAGCCCCAAATGTCACCCAATGCCCCCAATGCACTGACTTATCCTCTTACCCATTTGATTGATCAAATATCCAGCTCACCGACTTGGGGCACGTCTTCAGGAGGGCCTGGTCCCTGGAGGAGAACACCACGCCGGGGCCATTGGAGGGTCCGTGGAAAAGAGGAAGACCCTCAATGAGACGAAGGGACGCAATAGCTGCATCCATGGGCTCAGACATGACGAAGACTGTGAGGACGGCTGAGGACTGGACAGTGGATCATCTGTTGGACACAGAGTTAGTATGACCAGTCTGACCGCCCCTGACAACTATGGGCCGCGGTGCTAAGGAGTAAGGTCTTCATAGCCTGTAAGAACTCTGGACTCACTGCCGTCTGGTTGATTCCGACGCAAGATGCTCAGATGGCGTAGGGGTAACCCACTGGGCTGCTGACCACCATGCCAGCTGCTGGAAGCCACCAGTCACTCCTCGGAGAAAGACGAGACTTTCTACTCCTGCCAAGAGTCGCGGTTCGGGAACTCACAGGGGCAGTTCGACCCTGTCCTATAGGGTCGCAATAACTCAGTCTAGACCTAGATCCAAATCAATATCATCTCTGTCTACATGGATATTTAAATCTATACCTAGATACTTTATCTATTTTGAAGCGGAGAGGACTATTATACTCATTATGTAATACAGGGCTCGGATGTTACTTCTTCTGTGTACTTTCTCATGACTCCCTAGGCAGAGGGTGCCCAGCTCTATGTTCTCAAAGCACCAGTTCATACTTGATTATAGTCAAAGTTGAGTGGAGACATACAGGCACCTTGGGCAGTGTTTTAATTAGGATAGGCCAAATTCTATTGCAGGATCAAATTAACCCTGTAACCTCAATGGCTGTACATACAAAGATTTTCTTTTTCACAGCTATATTAAGATGTAATTCACATATCATATGGTTTCCTAATTTAAGTGGTACAATCTAATTTTGAATACATTCACAGAGTTTTATAAGCACTACCACCTAGTTTTCGAATATTATTTCCCTCCAAAAAGAAACATGTTAGTTGTCACCCCTTGTCTTCCCCTCCTCCAAGCTCATTGAAAATATTAATCTACTTTCTGATTCAGCGCACATTTGTATGATCAGAGTCAGACAATATGTGACCTTCTGTGTCTGGCTTCTTTCATTTAGTGGCACTGGTGAGTAAAGCTTTGGGCTGCTTACTACAAGGTTGGCAGTTCAAACTCACTGAGTTAAAGTTGTGTTTTTTTTTAAGTTAAAGTTTATTGTGCCAAAATGGTCGATAAACACATGTGGGGTTAATTGAAAGGTGAAGAGATAAATGGCTTGGTGAGCTTTGCCCTTCTAGTT
>NW_022103928.1:26131983-26145596 GCF_000313985.2 Echinops telfairi
ACAAATGTGCTTTACACAATTGATGTGTGTATGGATTGTGATAAGAGTTGTATGAGCCCCTAATAACATGATTAAAAAAAAAAAGAAATACACAAGTGGGTGACTTCAACAAACAGAACTGCATTCTGTCACAGTTTAGGAGGCCAGGAGTTTTAATTCAGGGGGCTCCCTCCCTCGCTGTTGGCTCTGGAGGAAGCTCCCTGTCTCCTTTCACCATCTGTGGGCCCAGGGTTCCTTCGAGACCTCCGTGCACCTTGGCATCATTCTTTCCCTGATTCTAGGATGTTCTCAGCTCAGAGATGCAGGTCCAAAGGAAGAGCTCCATTCAAATGCCTATTCACACTTTATCCTAGCCGAAGTTAACTAACTACAGACAGGCCCCTTGGGCAGTGTTTTCGTTAAGACAGACCACAGTTCGTTGCAGTAACAAATTCACCCTGTAATCTCAATGGCTCTTCTTTCTTGGTGCTACTACCCACTCCTCCCCACCCCCGTTCTCTCTCTCTGCTTGCATCTCACCCATTTTATCTCTCCTAAAATAGATGTTGTGGGCCACATCCCAGGCGAACTCCCCTCACCTTGGGTCAGAGCTGATGTGATTCAGGATATTGCATCTCCTCTTTCATCCTTTTACAAATGATTGGTTTTTCAGCAGATTCCCACCCTGGGGGACCACTTTATAGTTGCCACATTATATTATTACATAACTGCCAAATTACTGAGAATCATGACCCAAGCAAGATGATATATATTTTAGGAGGACAACTCAGTTTGTGCCAGGATGAATGCTATTGCACTGATGGAATATACCACACTCCATTTATGCATCCATCCATGGACTTATCCATTTGAGTTGTTTCTGCTTTTCGACTACCATGAAAAATATCTCTTGACTTCTTAATGTCCACTGAGACCCCATCCAGCGCTCAGAGCAGTGATGTTCCCTGAGTTCTCAGCTCCACCACCTTCCTACCACACCAACACATCGGCCACATCAGGGACAGGGAGAAGAACCTCAGCTTTATGTGCTCTGGCCTGGAAGGAAATCTGAAATCAAACATGTGCCCCTACTTATGTCCCATGAGCCAGTCAGTCATTTGAATCTGTCTGGCTGCCAGAGGACGGAGCAGGTACTTTGTCTAGGAGCTCAGAAGAGAAATAGACAAGTAGATATTGATGGACACAGTGATGTCTCTCTTAGGCAGGCTAATAATGTGTCATCCCTGTAAACTATTATTCAAATATTTGTTAGAAAGATGTTTACAAAAGAGGCTGAGTGCTGTTGAGGGTGAGTAATGAAAACACGCGTGGCTCTTCTTGGCAATATTTACTCTTTCTGTTGTCCAAGCAAATCAGCTCTGGATTGAAGCTTACACACTCATCCAGCGCAAAAGGCCTGCAGTTAATCTGATCTATCCTCCCTGAAAGATGACAAGATACTGTAAGACTGGTACATGAGTAATCATTGGACCCAACTAAGGCTGGTGTAACAGAGACAGCGAGCTGCCTACCCATCATCCATTCTCTTTTCCTTCCGTGGAGAGAGCAGTGGCGTGCGCTTGCTGCCTGCACAGCGGCCATTATTGTTTTTCCTTAACCACAGGACTCTGGTTTTAGCTGAGGGAGTCAAGGGGCCCCATGAAGCACGCTGTTTCCAAGTCTCCTCTGAAGATTTGTTGTAGTTGCTGCGGAATCGGCACTGATTCATAGTGACCTGCGTTACCAAGAATGACGTGCTGGCCAGTCCTGCACCACCTTCTTGATTTAAGGATGCTGGAGTCCAGCATCTCAGCCATTGGGCGTCTCGATTGTCTTTCAAATCAGGGGCTCGTTTTCTAGCACTCTAGTGGACAATACTAAGCTGTGATCCGTGGAATTTTCATTGGCTCATTTCTGGAAGGAGATCACAGGCTTTTCTCCTTGTCTGCCTTAGCTTGGAAGTCCTATTAAGACCTCCCCACGTGGTTCCCAATGTGCCTAAACCGAACCCACTGCTTGGAGTCCATTCTGACTCACAGAGATCCTCCAGTCAATTTCAATTCTCAGTGACTCCGTCGAGGGTGTCTGAGACTGGGGGTCTTTACAGGAGCAGGCAGCCTCCTCTTTCTACTGCGGAATGGCTGGGGACTTGAGCCGCCAGGGGGGCTTTCAGGAAAGCTACCTTCCAGGCCTGGACTCTGCTGAATCACTTCATTTAACGCTGTCCTTGTCTGCTCTTTGGAATGTGGAGGCGATGACTGGAAATGCAGGGTTACTCTCGTCCCCATGAGGGTTTTTGTTTTTTTCAGACAAACACAATTTTATGATCTCGCAGTTTAGGACACTAAAGGTCCAAGCTCAGGATGCCAGCTCAGGAGAAGGGTTGAAGCAAGTTTTCTGTCTGTCTTCCTTCAACATCTAGGGGCCTGGTGTTCCTTGTACATGTGTCTTGGCATCAATAGTTCCCTGGGTCTAGGAGGTTTCCAGCTCAGGGACTCTGGGTCCAAAGGATGCACTCCACTCTTGACCCTTCTTTCTCGGTGGAGTCAGGTTCCCCCCAGGAACTGACGTTTGAGGCCAAAAGTAAGAAGACTTGATGATGAAGCTACACATGCACTTCTACATCCTTTTTATTGTAAGAGAGAGAAGAGACATAAAAATAGGTCTATGGTCCTAGATGTGAATCTGTTATGCAGCTGGGATTATAGTCAGGCGTCAGATCCAGGTTTGGAGACAAGGAATAGACCTGTGTCTTAGCATTATGAGGTAAGGTTTGGGAGGTAGGGAGAAGGGGAGCAGTTAGATTAGGTGAATGAAGACAGGTTAGTAGTTAGGAATGCAGCTGATTCAGAATAGACAGTCCTGAGTTTAAATTACCGTATATACTCTAGTATAAGCCAACCCGAATATCAACCAACCTGAATATCGGCCGAGGCACATAATTTTACCACAAAAACTGCGTAAAAATGTGCTGAAAAACTAGGCTTATATATGAGTACATATGGTACCAGCTTTGTAATCTTGAGCACATAGATCAATATAGTACCAACTACAATAATGATAAAAATTATGTAACACATTAGGTATATCAGCCATTGTTTTAAATGTTTTACACATATATTAACTAATTGAACCCTCACAACTACCTTGTAAGTATTATTAATATCCTCATTTTTCAAATGAGCAGATTGGGATACAATATGACCAAGGTTACAGTTAGTAAGTGTCAGTCAGGAGTTCAATCATCCATATTCAAAACTATTTGCTACTAAGAAATTTCTTTGTTTAGGAAATGGGTTGGCTTCTGAGAATCTGTTCCTAAATTTGCTTTATGTCCAAGTTGCCACTATATGAATGATAGCTTTGTTGATGGATAGCAGAATTGATGACCCACTCTAATATCATAGAACTTGTCTTAGTTCATAATAATGCCAATTTCATTTGTTGTTTAGATTCTATTTCATAACAATACTAATTATTATTGTGATTAATTGAGCAGGTGAAGAATCTGAGGCAGAGGTAAAATGACTTTCTTAAGTTGCTTCAAGTTATCGTAGGCACCTTCAAAGTACAGGGTAAGTGGTAGTGGAGGTTACGGTAGAGGTAGTTGTGATAGTGAAGGCGGTTATGGAAGTAGAGGGGCTTGTGATGACGGGGGTGGAGGTCAGGGTGATAGTGGAGGTGGAGGTGGTGGTCGTCCTAGTGGTGGCGGTGGCAGTGCAGGTAGAGTCGGTGGAGGAGAAGGTAGTGGTGGAGGTGGCAGTTAAGGAGGTGGTGGTAGAAGTTGATGGTGGAGGTGGTAGAGTTGATATTGGTAGTGGTGCTGGTAGGCATGGTGGTGATGGAGGAAGTAGAGGTAGTGATGAAGGTGGTGGAGGAAGTGGAGATAGTGGTAAGGTATTAGAGGTGGAGGAGGTAAAAGTGGTGGTTGAAGGGGTGGAGATGGGGATGATAGAGGAGGTGATGGTGGTAGAGGTGGAAGAGTGGAAGTGGTAGAAAAAATTAAGATAATGATGAAAGTGGTGCAGGTCGAGATCATTGAGGTGGTGGTGGTGGTAGTGGTGGTGGTAGAGGTGTTGGCAATGGTGGTGTGGTGGTGTCATGTCAAGAAACAGACCCAGGTTTATCTCAAGACAAAGCTGGAGCTCTTTCCACGGACTGATAATTGTCTGCATGTCTAAAGAGACAAAGGCCGGGCAGAGAACATGGAAGAGGCAGGGGAAGTGAAGGGGGAGGCAGGAGAGATGTCGTGAGGCATGGGCAATCAGTACAGGCTTAATGGGGAACCTGACAACACTGTTTGAAAGGTTGGAATTTGGGCTTTTGTGCTTGTGCTTAATTAACCTTGACTAGTCTCTCTAAGATGCTTCCTGTAAATTTTCCTTTATACGAGGGGGTAGCCCCCCCCAAAATGGATCCATCACAAAAGCTATGTATTTTAAAAATTTGAAGAAGACAACCTTATTACCTTCAAAGTATTCTCCATTACAAATAATACATTTGTCAAATCTGAGATTTCATTCTTGGAAACATTTTTCAAACTCATCTGTTTGGGTGGCTGACAGCACCTCCCTTGTTTTTTCCCTTCACCTCTTCTACATTGTCAAATCGCTGTCCTTTCATGTCCTTCATTTGTGGAGACAAAAAGAAATTGCATATGTGAGTAAGGTACACGGGCAAGAGAGGCATGCTGGGTTTTTTTTGCCAAAAACTAGCTCACTGAGATGGTTGCATGAGCATCTGCATTGTTATGATAGCAAAACCAGTGCCCTGTCTGCCACAAACCAGGCCTTTTTTGTTGCATACTTTATGAAATCTTTTTAGAACCTGTAAATAGAAAGCTTGATGTACAGTCTGACCTGGTGGAACATCTCCAAATGCACTATCTCCCTCACATTAAAAAACCAAATGATCATCGTCTTGATCTTTTATCTCACTTTACGAGCCTTTTTTGGGGTGAGGTGATGATGGTATCTTCCACTGACTTGACTGATGTTTGGTTTGGGGGTGGTAAGAATAGCACCAGGTCTCATCACCAGTAATGACCTTGGGGGAAAAGTCTGGGTTGATTCGGAGCTGTTCTTTCAATCACGGCATGTTTCCACTCGATGCTCTTTTTTCCTGGTCAGTCAGAACCTGAGGCACAAATTTCATGGTGATCCTTCTCATCCTCAAATCTTCCGTTAAAATTCACTGAACCGAGCTCCAAGATAGTTCAGATAACTTCCCCATCTCTTCAATGGTCCATCGCCAGTCTTCGAACACAAATGCATGAATTTTATCAACATTTTTCTCTGTTCAGGAAGCTGAAGGACGTCCAGAATGAAGTTTGTCATCAATCAACATTTCACCTTTTCTGAAATGAGAAAACCACTTGTATGCTTGAGTTTTCCCCATAGCGCTGTCCTTGTAAGCTGTGTTGAACACCACAACAGTTTCTGTGGCATTTTTCCCAAGCAGGAAAGAAAATTTCACAGGTGAACACTGTTCTTTTAAATCAACCATCACAAAAAACAAAATTGGAACAAAACTGCTTTTACGAAAAAATTCACTGTGACCAGAGAGAATCTTCCCAGGCGACCCCACTGGGTGCACTAACTTAGAGTAAGTTGCTCCATGCTCACCTCGTGGGAAAAATGCATACTATGAAAGCTCTGCAGGGCTTTCCTATTTTTTTTAATGGCAGGTGGGGTACCCCTCACAAGCCTCCTGGTATTTAACAGCAAGTTGATGTAGTAGAAAAATCAGGAGTTTGGCATTTGGATATCTGAATTCTTTGTTCAGTATGGTAACTAATTTTTTATGTGTCCATGGAAAAGTTATTGCACCTTCTGAACTTCATTTTCTCTTAAACACAAATAAGATTATATAGAACCAGGAGTTGAGAGGATCAAATGAGGTGGTATATTTGCTTTCTAATACATTGTATTTTGTCATTTGTATTTGGAGGAGGTGGTGATGGTGATAGAAGGCATGCATTATAAGAGTAATACACTTCATTGTTTTTTTTAAGCGACTAGCTGAAAGGCTGGCCATTCAGATCCACCCAGATTGGCCAGGCAAGCTGCTTCTGAAGTTCACTGTCTTAGAAACCACCTGGAGCACAGCTTTACTCTGAGACATAAGCGATTGCAATGAGTTGGAACAAACACTATAGCAACTGGCAAACAACAATTCTTCAATGTAGTAACATTGGAAGACACGGAGAACAGGAAAGGAAATATCAATGGCATCATTGTGGTGGGCACCACTGACTGGGTAACCCAATGCCCCTTTCCAGCCCCTGTCTCCCATGCTCTCTAGTACCTGCACTGTGGTGTTCCCAGCCTTTCTGGCAGCTGGGGTGGCATTCCTGGTGCATGAGACGAAAGCATAAGGCTTTTCTATTCCTGATCAAATGGACAGATGGGGCCCCTGCGATTCCTTCTCCTTTGAATGCGGGTGGAATGCCTAGGGTTGCAACCCTCTTGAGACCACACCTGAAAGGCCTAGAAAACCACACAGATGCTGGTCCTCACGGCGTAGAGCTGCTGAGCTGATGCCAGCAGCTGCCCACCCAGATGTCTTGTGGGATGAGAATAAACCCCATTATTTTAAGGAACTGGTCGTTGGGTTCTCTCATTTCTGCCACAACTATAACATGAATATGATCCCATCATCCGGAGATCATAACTGATACCACCTCCGTGTACATCTTTTCCGATCTTTTCTAGTGCTGATGCAGCAGGAAAGGGTTTTGGATTATTAAGAGGCTATTTCCTCCTAACACATGTTCCCTTGCACCCTTTGCATTTACACCCACAATTCAGGCAGCTGTGATGGCTTTTTATAGACACTGCCCTCAAGGGACAGTAAATAGCCTAGAAAAAGGAAAAAAAATTCTAGCTTATACATGGAATGGCTTATAAATCTGTAAAAGGTACACAAAATTGGGAGCCAAACCATTTTTGATTTGGAAAATCCAAGACTTTTTTTACATGCCCACATACAATATTTATGTTCAGATTTGCAACAGTTTAACTTTTTGTATTGGGAGAAAGGTGAGACTTCTTATTCCCATAAATAGTTACCGTCTCAGAAACTCACAGGGGCAGTTCCACCCTGCTCTATATGTTCTCTCTGAAGTTTATTTTATTTTTTAACCTTTTGGCAGTTACATAATCTCCTGTCTACTTGAGTGAAGGAGTGGAGTCTAGCCTGTCAATCAGGACATAGCCAATGAGGCCTTGGTGTGGGCATGGCCTTCTCCTGAGGATTCTGGGAACCCTAGTCTTCCTCTCTGGAGGCGGGACACATACTCTCTCTGTGAGACACTCCTGTTGACAAGCTACATGGAGGTTAGCTGATGAGCCAGAGCCCTAGAGCTGGAGGAGCCACGTGGAGACCCACACCAGTGCTGGGATGCTTCCACTGCCACTGGATCCACAAGATCCACCCATTTGTCTGTGATCTTCCTGCATTCAGCATCATTGCATGTGCTGTGTGAGTCTAAAGAGGAATTTATGGACTAGTATCAGACATATGGGCTAATATCAGACTTATAAACTTAATCTGGACCGGGCTGGAATGTTTTCTCAATATACAATTGCTCTTTGACATAAAACTCTTTCTTATACACACATGAGTGTCTCTGGATATGTTTCTCTTGTCAGCCCAAACTAACACAAACTTTTTATATAAAAAAGAAATGCAATTGATGTGTGTATGGATTGCGATAACAGTTGTATGAGCCCCTAATAAAATGTTAAAAAAAAAAAAAAGAAATCCAGGAAAAGTTCAAAATGCAGTCCAAACTCAGCATGAAAAATACATGTTCAAAATAATAATTTAAACAGTGTGTTGGAATATATGGAGAGGCTAAGACTAGAGCTGGCACATATGTGGCCTCTGAGAAGGATTCAGTGCTCTGGCTACACCTGAGACTGGGAAGGCTTTCAAAACTCACTGCCATTGAGTTGATTCCATCTACCCTTTTGAGTTTCCAAGCCTCTAAATCTTTACAGGAGCAGAAAGCCTCATCTTTCTCCTGTGGTGCAACTGGTGGGTTTGAACTGCTGACCTTGAGGTTAGCAGCCCAATTTATAATCCATTATACCACCAGAACCTGAGCTTCTCTGCCCATGGTGAATCCACGAGAGACAAAGTTCCTTAAAGTCTCTCCATATCAAGTATGGCACCTTGAGGGGTAAAATAGCTGCCCCTTGGAGAAGAGGAGTAGAGGGGGCTGAGAGTATCATACCAGACGCAGGAAAGCCCCTAAGCATTTCCCATAGACCTTCGGGATGGGCATCAAATGGATTAAGAATAAATGGACTGAGGCAAAATAGACCAGCAGAGCACAGACCTCCAGGAAAGCAGTCAGGACAAGCCCTCATGTATTAGAGGTAGATGCCGGAGCTTGATGAAGAGGCCAGGAGGTAACACAGGGACCAGATGCTGCTCTGTGGATCCCAGGACAATGCATCTTCCTGCCTAAGCTCACTCCTCGAGAGCAGAAGGAGAAGGGAATAGGAGAGCTTGCTCTGACCCCTTCAAATCAGGAATGGTCTAAGTTACTTTGAATTGTAAGATTCAAAGAGCAACCTAAGGTAATGGAGCCTGGGTGGTGTAGTGGTTATGTATTGGGTTGTGATCTGCATGGTCAGCAGTTCAAACCCATCATCAGCACCTCGGGAAACCCAAAGGGAGGTGCTATGAGTCAGCATTGGCTCTACAGCAGTGAGTTTTGAGAACTTAAGAGAAGGATGCACTCCACAGCAAGCACATCTCTCTTGGTGGTAGTCGACTCCTCTCCACTCAGTTCTCTCTCCTTTTATCTCTTTTAAGATAAAAGATGATACAGATCACACCTCAGGGACACTCCCTTTACCCCTCTAGTCAGATGTGGGCTGTGACCTGAGGAAAGACATTGCATCCCACCTTGATCCCCTTAACTCCACATTATTTCATTACATAATTCCAACCCACTGAAAATCATGGCTCAGCTAACCCTACCTTTTTTGAGGGGGTGGGGTTGGGTTAGTGAGGTAGTTAGTTTATTGTGCCAACCTGGCTGATAAACACATGTGGAATTAATTGAAGGGTGGAGAGATAAATGGCTAGGCGAGCCTTGCCTTTGATCATCCGACCCGTGTACAGCTGCCTTGCTTTGCCTCAATTTGCAAACTACACTACCTGTGGGACACCTAACCCATGGACTGTGTTGTAATTTGAGGTTCCTTCAAGACCTGCTTTGCCACACAATTGGAATTTACATCTCTTGAGCTGGGGACTGTCGGACCCTGCCATCTGGCTGACTGTTGGTGACCTGTCTTGCTGTTTGCTGCCTGTGCCCGGATATCCTGAATTGCTTTACAGAGGACTGCCCAGCAGCCCTCAAGACTTGAAGGACTGCCAGTGTCTCACAACTGTCTCATGGGAGTGAGTTGCACTGAGCCATTTGTACTGCTTTATAATTTAATTATCTGTTTATTTCTTATGTTATCTATCTATCTATCTGTATAAATATGCATAAAATTACTAGCATTTTGGTTTTGTTTCTCTAGAGAACCCTGTCAACACAGGGAGGCTGAGGGGAGGCATAATTCACTCCATGACAGGGGTCAACAGTACTTTGTATTGGGAAAACAGGCTTTGATTTAAGTCTCAATAGCTGGGACTAGAGCATATACCCGCAGGTCTCCAAGGGAAGCTGCAAAAGGGAATCCTCAAGTTTTGTGGACTTTTTAGTGGAGGTGATAAGGGAAGAAGGATGCTGGTGGCGGGATTGGGCTTAACCAGTCTTCTGCACAGGGCCCACACTTCTGAGCATTTTTAAGGAACTGATGTACAGGGGCACGGTACTTGAAAGGGCTTTATACACCAAAATATCCTATACAAATGTGAGGCATGTAATTTATTAGAAGCAATGCTGTGTTTTCTCAGCAGATGGAACATGTAGTATTATTGCTAATCCCCGGGCAACTGCCTTGCTAATTGGCCACCTCTGTTTATAAAGACATTGCTAAAAAGCTCTTTCCACAGGAACTGTTTTTCCATACTCAGTGATCAAATTGCTTGTTTAGACCCTTTTTGGTATTTCCAGTCACCTCCCACTGGTGTGCCAGGGGAGCAACAATTCGTGTCACTTGACTGCAAGTGTGTTAGACAGGGTTCTCTAGAGAAACAAAACCAGAATGCTAATAATTTTATGCATATTTATACAAATAGATAGATAACACAAGAAATAAATAGTTAATTACATTATAAAGCAGTACAAATGGCTCAGTGCAACTCACTCCCGTTGTGAGACACTGATAGTCCCTTCAAGTCTTGAGAGCCGCTGGGTAGTCCTCGGTAGAGCAATTCAGGCTATCCGGGCACAGGCAGCAAACAGCAAGGCAGGTCACCAACAGTCAGCCAGATGGCAGGGTCCGACAGTCCCCAGCTCAAGAGATGTAAATTCCAATTGTGTGGTGAAGCAGGTTGTGAAGGGGTGGGAGCATCAAACTCCACATTAGCATCACCCAAGACCAGTTCTTAAGAAGTCAGATAGGCCCTCCAACCTTCCTTTCCAGTTCTGCCACCAGGCATCCCTCCCACGGCACTTTCTACGCTGGATTCAATAATTCATTGCAATGGCCACACAGAACTCAGATAACATTCACAAGTATGGAGTTTATTAGGAACGTGTTTTTTTTTTTTAATCAACCCATTGCCATTGAGTCAATTCTGACTCCTAGCCACTCTACAGGTCAGGGTAGACCTGCCCCTTCTGAGTTTCTGAGATGGTAACTTTTTACAGGACAGAAAGCCTCATCTTTCCTAGAACGTTAACAGATTAAAAATGCTCAGCATACATTCATTTGGATAGACCAGCCTCTTCTCAGTCTTGCCCCAGGGAGGAATCTCTCTGGCCGTTGTCTTCTCAGCCCACCTTGGGTAATGTTATGAAACTCTTTTAGGGCTGCCAATAAGTGCCCAAAGGGCAGCTTACTCTACTGTTATGAAATTAGGACTGTCAATAAGTGCCCAAAGGGCAGCCTATTTGACCATAAACTTCAGCTCAAAAGCATCTCAATTCTAGCCCCATGAGTCAGCAAATCTAGCTCCCCCAATTAAGTGCCTGGAGGCACCTAGCTCTCTATAATCAGCCTCCTATCTGAAGGCACTCAGCTCAGCTTTCTCTGTGGCTTGGCGTTTCGACCACTCTGTTTCATGCTCTGACTCCTGGTTCTGCTTCCCCCAATCCTCTCTCACTCCTCCCCTGCTTCTCTAGTGTCATAGCTGTCTCCTGCAGCAAGGACATTCAATGTGCAAGGATCTCATGATCCAAAGGACACACTCACTTCTTTTGTCTTGCTGGTAGTGAGATTGCACTCCTGCTTCTGAGACAGTTCATTTTCTGTGCAAACAGGATGGCAGTCACAGTTAATCCTGTTGATAGTCAATCACAGCGGAATTTTACCAGGGTCTTCCTCCACCCTCCCTTACCAGGAAAAGAGTCATTTTGTGAGAGTTACAATTATGGCTAGAAAAATCTTACTAAATAATTCATTCCACAGCAGGGGGATGCCTTTATTTGTAGTGTTTGCTGATAGCAAAACTCCAGTCTTACATTCTGTTAGAGATAATAATAATAATAATAAATAATAGAGTTTGACTGAAAGGCAGAGGTTTGAAAACCAGGAGAGACCAGCACCCTGGTATGTATTATGATGTTCCAAAATACAGAAAAACTAACTAACTAAACCCACTGCAATTGAGTTGATTTCTACTTATAGAGACTGTAAATCTTTATGAGAGCAGGTAGCTTCTTCTTCCTCCTGCTGAATAGCTGGTAGGTTTGAGCCACTGTTCTTGCAGTTGGCAGCCCAATGCCTAACCCACAATGTCACCAGGACCTCCCATTACCACCCCCCAACCATCCCCCAAATTCAAACAAACCTACTGTTGTTAAACCAAGTCTGACCACCAACACTTTTCTTCCTTAGTTCCCTTGTCTGCAAAACCTAAAAGATTCACTTCTGCTACTTTCCTCAGAGACTTAGAGACACGTCATCTAGTTCCAGCTATTGAGATGTGACTTGTTCAGGTAACGCAGCCAGTGAGGGGGAGGTAAGATGCAAAAATCCCCAGGAGATTTACAAATCTGACGGTAGTCTCATGCTCTCTCTCCCCTGCCTCTATGAGCTAGAATAAAATCTCACTCCATTTGGTTTTACCCCAATCCTCACGCTTCACAAGAGATGTGCAATAACAATCTGACCCCATCACGCTGGGGCGAGACAGTAGGGACATGCAACAGAGCAGCAAGGGGAGCAAAGTGATGAGATCCCCAGGGAATACCAAAAATAGACTTTGGAGGCAGAGTGTGGCACCCCATCAGACTCAACTGGAAAACACTCGCTAAGGCCAACAGACCTTGATATTTATAGGCTTTTCCATTTTTGTCAGTGACTTTCTTTTTCTTATTTTTATTTTATTTTTTATTGTAATTGTTTTGTTGGTTTTGACTTCCTTTGCTGTTTTATTTGGCTTTGCCTGATTTTTTGCACTTAGTAATGTATCTGCATGTCTATCTAGACAAGATAGGCAGGATAAATAATGTGGAGATGAAAAAAATGGGACCAATGATTCAAAGGGATATAGGAGAAGGGGAGGTGGGAGAAAGGAAGGGGCTGGGGGAAACCAACCCAGGACAAGGGAACCACAAGTGAACTAAAATCAATGGAGAGAAGGGCATAGGATGACTGATGGGGCTTAAAAAAGGGCAATATAGCAGCAAGGAATTACTAGACCTGAATGAAGGCTGAACATGATGGTGGGACAAGAGGAAAGTAAAAGGAAATAGAGGAAAGAATAGGAGGAAAAGGACATTTATAGAGGTCTAAATACAGGAATTTACATATGTAAATATACATATAACGAGAGGGGAATAGAACTATGTATTCATCTATGTTGAGAATTAAGGTTGCAGAGGGCCTCGACTCAAGTACTCCCTCAACACAAGAACACTTTGTTCTAACAATCCAGCATTCTGTGATGCTCACCTTCCCTATACAATTGCTGAAGACAAAAAAGGTGCATAAGCAAATGTGGTGAAGAAAGCTGATGGTGCCCAGCTATCAAAAGATGTAGCATCTGGGGCTTGAAGATAAACAAGCAGCCATCTAGCTCAGAAGCAGCAAAGTCCACATGGAAGAAGCACACCAGCCTGTGTGATCATGAGGTGCTGATGGGATCAGATATCAGGCATCTAAGACCCTGAATAAAATCATACCCAATGTGAATGGGTTGGGGGGCATGGAGTGGAGACCCAATGCCCTTCTGTAGACAATTGGACATCCCTTCACAGAGGGGTCACAGGGAAGAGATGAGCCAATCAATATGCAGTGTAGCACCAAACACATAACTTTCCTCTAGCTCTTTGGTGCCTCTTTCCCCCCACTATCTACCTTACAAATTGGATTAGACCAGAACATGTACACTGCTACAGATAAGAGCCCTCAACACAGGGAATCCAGGATACATAAACCTCTCAGGGCCAACAAGAAGAGTAGAGACACCAGGAGGATTAGGGGAGGGTGAAGGGAGAAAGGGGGAATCGATTACAAAGATCAACATATATAACCCCCTCCCAGGGGGACAAATAA
>NW_022103928.1:26147367-26158043 GCF_000313985.2 Echinops telfairi
CTTAATATGTGCACCCTCAAAGGCACTAAGCCTCAGCCTCACCTCCACCCACCTTCACTCCTGGTTGCGGATGGTACCAACTTCTCAAGTTTCTTTCCAGAGATTTCCACTCTGTTTCCCGCTTCACAAACAAATATAATTATGCATTTAAATGATGTTCTCACCCTACACAGGCTGCTCTGCACCTGGCTCTTTTATTGACTAAAACAGCCTGCAAGAATACCTTTAACAAAGCATGTTTGGAAAGTCAGAGAAATGACGTACGATGAAAACCCCAAAGCAGGGCCTTAAGGCAGCACCGCCACCTCCTCACAGGTTCAAGGCTGCGGAGCTGCAGGAGAGGGCTGGAGGGGAGGTGGACCTTGCCTGACTCTAGGCATGCTGGGGAGCAGCTGGACTCTCAGGGGGAGAATTTTTGGTTGTTCATCCCCTTCTCTCTCTATTTCTCTCCTCCTCATCCAAAGTAGGTCAGTGTAAGAGATGCTGCCTGCCGCCTGCCTGAAGCAGGAGCGAGGATGGCCGCGCTGAGTGGGAGGGGCATGCTTCTGGGCCCATATTGTGATGCCAGCTGTAATCATAGACTCTCGGAGCTGTAAGGGATGGGAACTGTCATCTTGTCTAATTCCCCTATTTCACCAATGGGGACGCCACGCCCAGCGAGCCAGGGTGACGGCATGTTGAAGGTCACACAGTGAGATAGCGACAGAGCAGTGATGAGGGATTCCTGTCTCTCAGACCAAGGTTTTTTACAAGTCCCCTGTATGTTCTGAAATCTTTGCCTTCGTGTTCAGATTTCACGTTTTCTTTTTTGCCATGCCCCATGTACTTCATCCCTGCAATGGAAAGATAAGAAAACAGCCTCTGACGTCAGACTGCCCGGGTTTCTAGCGCACTAGGTGTGTGCTGGGGCCAAGTTTATTCACTTCTCCCTGCTTCAATTTCCTCCTCTATGGGATGGAGATAAGCAGAATATTCATGTCATAGTGTTGTTGCTGACAAGGCAGCTGTGTCTCCCAGCTCCATGGGATAGTGTATAATGTTAACAACTACACGTGCGGAAAGGGGCCCTGGTGGTGCTAACCATCAGGGCTACAAGTCTGAGCCTTTTAAAGATATGACTATCTGCTCCCATCAAGATTTACAGGTGCTGAAACTACTCTGGCCTATAGGGCTGCTACGAGTTGGCGTTGACTTGATGGCAGTGGGTCTGGGGGATACGTGTGTGTGGTTCTTGGACAGTTAAAATGTTAAAAAAGTTGGCTACTACACATGGGAGAAGCACACCAGCCTGTGTGATCACGAGGTGTTGACAGGATAAGGTCTCAGGCATCGGAAGACCCCAAACAAACAAATATATGGATGCAAATGACAGGGCTCAGAGTGGAGACCCAAAGCCTCTCTGTAGACAGTTGGACGTTCCCTCACAGAAGGGTCACAAGGAACGAATGAGAGCCAGGGTACAGCGTGGCACCGACAGAATACACAACATTCCTCTAGTTCTTTAATACTTCCTTCTCCCCACCCCACTCTCTTGACCCCAATTCTACCTTACAAATCTGGCTAGACTGGAGCATGTACACTGGTACAGATAAGAGCTCTCGATGCATGGAATTCAGGACAGATAAACCCTTCAGGAACACTAATGGGAGTAGCGATACCGTGAGGGTAGGGAGAAGTTGGGGGAAGAAGGGGAGAAACAGGAAACTGACTACAATGATAGATGTATAACTCCCCCCCACCCCTCCCCAGGGGGATGAACAACAGTAACATGGGTGAAGGGAGACAGTGGGCAGTGTAAATATGACAATAAATATAATTTATAATTTTTCAGGAGTCCATGAGGGTGGGAAGGGGGGAGGGAGGGAAAAAAGAGGGGCTGATACCAAGGGCTCAAACAGAAAGAAAATATTTTGAAAATGATGATGGCAACCTATGTACACCTGTGCTTGACGCTATTGATGCATGGATTGTTGTAAGAGCGGTAGGAGCCCCAATAAAATGATTTATTAACATTTTAAAACGTTGACTACTAATCAAAAGGTTCGAGGTTCTAATTCACCCAGAAACACCTCAGAAGAAAGGCCTGGCGAGCTTCTTGAAAGTTCACAGCCACGGAAAAGCCCACGGAACACAGTTCTACTCTGATACATTGAGGCAGCCATGAGTTGGGATCAACTAGACAACTGCCGTTACACCTGCGTCAGGCTTCCTGCAGTTGGGCAGTGCGCAGCGGGGAGGCACGCACAGGGTCCAGTCTTTTAAGAACTCAAGAGATCCCGCCAGTAAATTGCCTGGTATCATCAGAGCTCATTAAATGCTGGCCATTCTTATCATTATCATCTGAAAGAATCAATTGTTTTTAGCAGAAGCAAGGAATGGAGTGCTGCAGAGAGAAGCTTTATTTTCATAACTTTCATTGCTATTAAAAAGTTCATGAACATTCAACACCCAAAGCCCGGGAAACACAGATAAGAACAAAGGAAAAAGCAAAAACCATATGTGCTTGACCACCAGCAAAGACTTCTTTGATACAGGGAGTATATTTTTCCAGACTGTTGGCTCGTCTTTTCACACACTGTTACATAGGGAACACTTTCCCATATCAAGAAACTTTCATCTGCAATATCATTAGACAAACAGACACATTTGAAATGCGGTGCTGGAGAAGAATACTGAAAGCAAGGACTGCTAAAAGGATAAATAAATCTGTCTTGGAAGAAGTGAGGCCAGAGTGCTCCTTAGAGGCAAGGATATATATATATATACACACACACACACACACACACACACACACACACACACACTTTGGACGTATTGTTGGGAGGGACAGTCCCTGGAGAAGGACATCATGTTTGGTAGAGTGGAGGGGTGGTGAGAAAGAGGAAGGCCCTTAAGAGGCCTGGGTTGACGCAGTGGCTGCATCAGTGGGCTCAGGCATAGGACAATCGTGAGGATGCACAGGACCGTGCAGTATTTTGTACTGTTGTGCACAGGGTTGCTATGGGTTGGAGCCCACTCAATGACATCTACTAACCACAACAAGACTCAAAGGAACCCTGGTTTTGTGTTGGGCTGCTAACTTCAAGGTCAGCAGTTTGAAATCACCAGCTGCTCCCCAGGAGAATGATGAGGCTATCAGTTCCCACAAAGAATTACAACCTCAGAAACTCATAAGGGGAGTTCTACCCAACCCTGTAGTGTTGCTATGAGTCAGCATCAACATAATGGCAGTAAGGTTGGCTTTTTGGTTTTGGTAGTGACTAAAAGCACTCTTTTGTACCTTGATTTTATATTGAGCTGATTTGGCTCGAACTGCCCTGAGTGCAAACGTCAGCTCTACCACTTACTAAGTGAGCCACCTTGAGAAAGGTATTTAATCTCTCTGTGCTTCAGTTTCCTCACCTGTAAATCCGGAATAATCACAATCACACTAATCTCTATCCTGCACAATTGTATTAAACCAGTTAGCATAGCCGTCGTGCCTAGAAAAGTGTCAGACACTTTTGGTGTGAAGCATTTGGAACACTCTGGTCATGAGACCATTCCATTCTCTAGAATACCATAATTTGCTAACCTGGCCCTTTAGGAAGTTCCCAAACTCCCTCTGTCCTAAGTAATGTGCCTGCATATATCCCCAGCCACGTATCATTGAACACATCCAGAGTTATTTCATTAAAATAAATTCCTAGAAATGCAATTGCCGACTTACAAAGTGAGTCCATGCCAAATTATCCTGCAAGATTTGTGCCAATTTATATGCTGGCAACCTTTAAAAGGGGACAGAAGCAACAGAGGCCTTAGGATCCTGAGGAGTCAAAGGAGGGGATTGTAGGGACACAATTGGAGGCTAGGAAGTGTGGCTAGGGTTTCAATCTTCAGGAGAGTTCCTGAGAGAGATGGGATCCATATTTGTCCCTTGTAGCCTAACTCCGCAGTCCCCAACCTGCCAGTGTTTGAGAACCACCATCAAGATTTTTTCCACCTCCAAGTACCATCTGTCCTATAATGCATCTAACACTTGAAATTGATTTACTTTAAAAAGCACTCCATAAATACCTTACTTTAACTTTAAAGTACTGCTATAAATAGAAGCCAGTATCATTTGGTATAAAAGAAAGTAACTGTACCAGTAAATATAACAAAAGGAAAGGTGATTAAGTTGCAGTGAGGCTATGTTGCCTGAGAAGATTTTGAGCTCCAGACCTTGTGCTTTGCATTGCTAGGGAGGGGGATTAGCAAATGCCGGAGAGATGTTTTGGTCCTGGATGCCACAAACCTTTGAGCTCCACCACAAAGCAAAAGGTCCCTGGTTCGAATCTACACAAAGGTACTGGTGATCTACTTTCTGAAAGGTCACAGTTGCTGAAACTATATGGGACACAGTCCTACTCTGACACACATGGGTTATTCCATGAGTTAGAAGCAACTCAAAGGTGTTAAAGACAAAGACAAACTACGTCCTCTTTGGGCTAGTCAGAGGATCACAAGAGAATTAGAGAATTCAAAGGACTTTTTTTTTAAGTGCTGGGGATGGGGGTGGGGTTTGCATATGACTTTCCCTCCTGCAATTGTGTCTATAACATACGGAAGGGCAGCTTCCTGTATGAGGAAGAACTCTTACCAAACATACTTAATCTTTACAAGAATTCCATGAGGATGGGGCTGTGATGACCACCTCCATCTCACAGATGAGGAAATTGGGGCATAGAAAAGGCTAATTGACATGGCCAAGGTCCCTGCAGCTAATAGGTTGTAGAGCTGCAGTGTGGAGCTCAGGTGTTCTCCTCCAGAGTCTGAAGTCTTTATTATATGATGCTATCATTAGGGGCCCCTACTAGCAGTTGTCAGCTGCATTCCTGGTCTCTCATTCTCACAAATATAAAGGTGTGTTTAAACAAAGGGGTCACTTTGGACCCGCTTAGCCCTGCCTGATAGGAGATTTTCATCTGGTCAGTTTGTCAGTTTAACATTACTTTGATCTTGATTTTTCCCTTCTTTGATTGTTTGGGGACTTTGAGCCTCTTAAGCCTTCTGCTGGTACTGTTGAAGGTCTTCCTGTACCAAGGGATGTTTTGAGTCTAGAGATAATTGTTAAATTTGTTTGAGCTTTGCGGGAGGCTACAATAGAAAACAGCAGTGACTTTGCCCAGCCTTGCAGGGTGAGTTATTGACAAAATCTGGAGTTGAATCCCGATCTGTTGACTGGAATGGAGAGCTGAAGGTGGATGCCTCACCACCCATATTGTCTTAAGTTAAGTGGACACTGCATCTTCACGTTAATTGTCCTTTTTTATTTCCCCCTGCAATCTAGGAAGAAAGGCAGGTATTACTGTGAGTGTGCTATAAATCAGGAACCTGGGGCCGTGCGCAAGATTATCTAACTCGTAAGTGTCAGATCATTTTGCATACATCAGAGAAAATTCTGCCAGAAAAGTTAGAATTAGAACCCTATCTTGTCTGATGTTTTAAAATATAATTTTATGTTGTTGTTGTTTTTGAGAATATACACAAGGCACTGTCATTTCAATAGTTTTACATGTACCATTCAGTGACACTGATCACATTCTTTGGGTTGTGTAAACATTCTGACCCTCTGTGTTAGTCTGGGTTGACTAGAGAAACAAATTCATAGACACTCGTATGTGTGTAAGAGAGAGAACTTTATATCAAAGAGCAATTGTATGTTAGAAAAACATCCCAGCCCAGTCAAGGTCAAATCCATAAGTCCAATAAAAGCCCATATATATGATACCAATCTATAAATTCTTCTTCAAACTCACGCAACACATACAATGCTGCCAAATGCAGGAAGATCACAGGCCAGTGGGTGTAAAGTCTTGTGGATCCAGTGGTAGTGGAAACATCTCAACAGTGGCAGGGGTCTCCATGTGGCTCCTCCAGTTCCAGGCTCTAGCATAGCTCCATGTGTCTTTGTCAGCAAGAACATCTCTCAGGGAGTAATTGTACCTGGCCTCCAGTGAACTATTTATCTCCTTGGTGCCTCCAAATGAGGTCATCAAGCTGCTATCTGATTGACAGGCTAGCCTCCAGCCCTTCGCAAGTTGACAGGAGATTATAGAACTGCCATACCTTCCTTTTCTCAGTTGTTCCCCATCACAGACATGATTCCCATGTGATCTTTCCAGTTGCTGTTGTCATTTTGGCCCTACAATGCTCAAAGCAGACATTCATGACTGGTAAGCGAAATTGTTGTTTGGTTTTAGGAAGACTCAAAGGGATATTTTGTATTTGAGGTTTAAAGATTATTTCAAAGCAATAATTTGAAAGGTTCATCCATCCTTCATGATGCCAGGAAGTCTATAATTCATGAGAATGTGCAATTCTCATTTGAGTTTGAATTTTTAAAAATCATTTTATTAGGGGCTCATACAACTCTTATCACAATCCATACATATATCAAATGTGTAAAGCCCATTTGTACATTCATTGCCCTCATCATTCTCAAAACATTTGCTCTCCACCTAAGCCCCTGGCATCAGCTCCTCATTTTTCCCCTCCTTCCCCGCTCCCCCTCCCTCATGAACCCTTGATAATTTATAAATTATTATTTTGTCATATCTTGCCCTGTCTGATATTTCCCTTCACCCACTTTTCTGTTATCTGTCCCCCCAGGGAGGACGTCACATGTAGATACTTGTAATTGGTTCCCCCTTTCCAGCCCACCCTCCCTCCACCCTCCCTGTATCGCCACTCACACCACAGGTCCTGAAGGGATCATCTGCCCTGGATTCCCTGTGTTTATAGTTCCTATCTGTACCAGTGTACATCCTCTGGTCTAGCCAGATTTGTAAGGTAGAATTGGGATCATGATAAGTGGGGTAGGAGGAAGCATTTAGGAACTAGAGGAAAGTTATATGTTTCATCATTGCTACATTGCACCCTGACTGGCTCGTCTCCTCCCCAAGACCCTTCTGTAAGGGGCTGTCCAGTGGTCTACAAATGGGCTTTGGGTCTCCACTCCGCACTCCCCGCCTCATTCACTGTGATATGATTTTTGTTCTGATGATTCCTGATACCTGATCCCTTTGACACCTTGTGATCATACATGCTGGTGTGCTTCTTTCATGTGGGCTTTGTTGCTTCTGAGCTAGGTTGCCGCTTGTTTACCTTCAAGCCTTTAAGACCCCAGGTGCTATATCTTTTGATAGCCGGGCACCATCAGCTTTCTTCGGCACATTTGCTTATGCACCCATTTGTCTTCAGCGATTGTATCATGGAGGTGAGCACACAATGATATGAATTTTTGTTCTTTGATGCCTGATAACTGATTCCTTTCAGTGTGAATTTTTAACTGGGATTCTCTATGGAATCTTTGATCAAAATGTTCAGTAATGATAGCTGGGCAACCAGTTCTTCTGGTCTTAGGGCAAAGGGGCAGTTGTTTAGGGGGGCAATTAGCCACACATTCCATATCCTCCTCCTGTTCCTAACTCTCTTCCTTCTATTGCTCCAGGTGAATAGAAACTGATGATTGAGCCTTGGATAGGTCTTTTCACTTGCAAGTTTTAAGACCCCAGAGACTACTCAATGAACTGGGAGGTAGAACAAAAGCATTAAACACAATATTAAGCCGATTAACTTGAGTATCCCATGAAACCATGACCCTAAACTGTCAAAACAAGCCCTTTGCCTATACATAAGCAAGCACAGCAGCTACTTAAAAAAAAATCCAGATCTTTTCCCCCAAAGTGCCTCACATCAAATTCTGCTTCTTCAGTGTCTCAAGTCCTAAATATGAATGAAGAGCAGATAAAAGCGGCATTATGACTATGGGAACCTGTCAGTCTTTCCCTGGGAAACACTGGAATAATCGGGGGTAGGGGGACTGAAAAAACAGATACCTACACATTAATCTGAATTATGGGCTACAGAGTAATTTTTTTCTTCTGAAAAGGAGACAGTAGGCCACATAAGTTTGGGAATCTATGGCTGGAGCAAAGAAAGCAATGGGATTGGCTGGAAGCACATCCTAGAGAACTCTTCTCTACCCAAAATCTGTCCCCACAGTCTTAGACTTGTGCTTTAAATCATACCATTAGAAGATTATGTCCCATTTCCTAAGACTTGGGAAAGTCACACACACACACACACACACACACACACACGCACGCACGCACGCACTAGAAAGGATGGTTCAACGTGTAATTCATATTAAAGTGTGAATAATTATGTTTAGCTTTATGTTTCCCCATGTTAACATTGAGAGCAATTGCTTTCTAGTGCAATCAAGGGATTTACTCTTATATTAGTAATCTACTGGTGTTTAACAAATCATCCCCAAACTAAGTGGCGCAAAACAACCAGAATCCTTTATCTCTGTGTTAGTCCATGTCAACAGACACTCATATGTGTATAAGAGAGAGCTTTATATCAAACAGTAAATGTATATTAAGAAAACATCCCACCCCAGTCCAGATCAAGCCCATAAGTTTGATATTAGCCCATATGTCCAATACTAGTCCATAAATTCTTCTACAGACTCAGGCAGCACATGCAATGATGCCGAAAGCAGGAAGATCACAGGCCAGTTTGTGTGAAAAGTCTTGTGGAAGCATCTCAGCGCCTGCGCCGCTCTCCATATGGCTCCTCCAGCTCCAGGGTTCTGGCTGCCATCCACATAGCTTTATGTGGCTTGTCAACAGAATGATGAAACAGTGTGTGTCCCGCCTCGGGAGAGGAAGACAGGAGTTGCCAGAATCCTCAGGAGAAGGCAATGCCCACACAGAAGCCTCATTGGTTATAACCTGATTGACAGGCTAGACTCCACCCCTTCACTCAAATTGACGGGAGATTATGTAACTGCCACAATCTCTCACGTTTTGGGTCAGTTAGGAACTCAGACAGGACATAGTCTGAATCCACAGCTGCAGGAATCATCATGCAGGAGGTCCATTCATTCGTATGCCTAGTGGTCGATGCTGGCTATTGCTGCAACACTTATTCATGGTCTACCCATGTAACGGGAGCTTCCTTTCAACATGGCGACTATACTGCAGGGGCAAGCATATCAAGAGAGAGTCCGATGGAGCTCATGCTGACTTTCATGACGTAGTCTTGGAGTTCATGCAATGTCCTTTCTGTCTCCTTTCATTGGTCCACAATTGTTGACCCTTTAGGTCAGCGGTTCTTAACCCGTGCGTCATGACCCCTTTGGGGGTCAAACGACCCTTTCACAGGGGTCGCCCAATTCATCACAGTAGCAAAATGACAGTGATGAAGTAGCAACAAAAATAATTGTATGGTTGGGGGTCACCACCAAATGAGGAACTGAATTGAAGGGTCGTGGCCTTAGGAAGGTGGAGAACCACCGCTTTGGGTAGTTTCCACCCAGTTTCCAGGCGAGGCTGCCATAGACCTCTTAGCCGAGGGATGTTGGTGTCACGTTAAGAAGAGCATCTATTGACGCAGCCACCTTTACAAAACACAATCCGACACGGCGGCCCAATGGTGAGATTTCATGAGCAAATCAGGCCCATGGGGACAGATTTTGGGTTGGTGAGGGCGTCTTCTGATGTGGCTTCAGTCAGATCCGTTTCCTTCTGAGGGTGCTTTTTTTTTTTTAATCATTTTATTGGGGGCTCGTACATCTCTTATCACAGTCTATTCATCCATCCATTGTGTCCAGCACATTTGTACATTTGTTGCCCTCATCATTCTCAAAACATTTGCTTTCTACTTGAGCCCTGGGTATCAGCTCCACTGAGGTTGCTTTGCCCTACTTTCATACATTCATATCTCTGCTCTACTGCAATTAGTTTTTCTCCAAAGATTTGGACAGATCTTACCACTGGCAAGCAGGGCTGTGATCTTGTCTGCCAAGAGGATCTGACATTGAAATGAAATAGAGATTGAATGTGAGGATCTGCTTTGTGCCTTAAGATGGAGCCCCGCCAGTCATAACTAGAAAGTTTCTTGCTTTGAAAGACCCAAGAAGCAGCAGGAAGACAGAATTCCTATATGGGAACATTCCTATATGGGAATATTCCTATATGTGTACCAGTTTGATTGGAAGAAGGGAATTGAAGTTACATTTGTATAACACATGACAACTGATTGGGAAGGCATTCATTTTTTGTTTCTAGAATTTGGAATGGAAGTGGGCGCTATCTTAGCTAGATTTGGCCAGAAGCTAAACCCTGAGATAAAGATTCAAGAGTGGGCAAGTACGACAGGAAGAGGCCAGCAATAACGGCTACAGTTATCAAGCTGGTACCACCATGAGTGAATGGAGCTCCCTTATCCCACTAAGGAAGCTGTGGGTGCTGTGTAAAACCCTCACTGCAGATTATCCCAAGAAGTGAAAGAACTGGAGTACATCTCCTCTACTTGCCAGCAGGGACACTCCTGTAAGACGGTGTTGAAGTCCAGCCTGCTGTTCTGAGTGGAGCTGATTTCTGTGTCTCTATACACAGGGCAGGAACATGGGGCAGGCAGCTGGCACACTTGCACATGGCGAGGAATAGGGCTGGATACTGACAAGGTATTCTACAGGCCAGGTGACAAGTTTGTTCTGGAATAAGGAGTTGTGATGGATGGTAGATATGTACTGGCCTGCTAACCTCAAAGTCATCAGTTCAAAACCACCAGCTGCTCCATGGGAGAAGGATGAAGCTTTCTGCTTCCATAAAGAGTTGCAGTCTCAGAAGCTCACAGGG
>NW_022103928.1:26158143-26160375 GCF_000313985.2 Echinops telfairi
TCAAAGTCATCAGTTCAAAACCACCAGCTGCTCCATGGGAGAAGGATGAAGCTTTCTGCTTCCATAAAGAGTTGCAGTCTCAGAAGCTCACAGGGACAGTTCTACCTTGTCCTATAGGGTCACTATGAGTTGAAATCAACTCGATGACCAAGAGAAGGAGCCCTGTTGGCCCTGATTGGTAAGTGTTGGGCTGCTAACTGAAAGGTCACTGGTTCAAACCAGCAGCCCTTTGGGAGGACAAAGAGAAAGCTGGCTGCTTCTCTAAGGACTTACAGCCTTGGAAACCCTATGCTATGAGTCGGGATTGACTTAATGGCAGTGGGAAGGGGGTTCCTGAAATGTGGAATTTTCAGTTTTAAAACCAGGAAGGCCCAAGTTCTCTATATATGAGCGCTCTGTTGGATATTTGTTTTCCAAAGTTATTCTGCCAGCGGGTAGCTTGCTTTTCACTTCTTTGGTAAAGTCTTTTGATAAACAAAAGTTCTTAGTTTTTATTGATTTATCTTGTCTCGTGCTGTTTGTATTTTTGTTTTTAGGTTGCCCATTGTTAAAAGGGAGGCCTGACAGCATCAGTGTTGCTCCTAATTTTCTTCTAGAAATGTTATGGGTTTGGTTTGCATATTCTGGTCGTTTATCCATTTTGAATTTGTTTCTGCAAATAGTGTGAGACATAGATTCTGTTTTATTTTTCTGTATGTGGAGATCTAATTTCCCCAGCACCAGTTGTTGAAGAGACTTTTCGCTCCATATCAAATAGACTTAACAGCCTTATCAAAAATCAGCTGACCTAAGATGTGTGGACCTACTCTGGACTCTCAGTTCTCTTCCGTTGGCCTGTGTGTCTGCTGTTATGCCAGTGCCAGACTGTTTTGATTACTGTCGCTGAAAAGTATGTTTTAGAATCAGGAAGTCTGAGTCCTCCGACTTTGGTTTTCTCTCTCAGCATTGCTTTAGCTATTTCAGATCTTTCTGAATACGTCATTCTGGCTGATGGTATAAAGAAGCCCGAGGGAAAAATCAGATGACAGGGCTGAGCTGATGGAGAAATTCTCTGAAGGCAGCAGCATTCATTTGAGGAAAATAACTCACTTCACTGAGCTGCCTTTGGCCTGAGGGAGGAGCGTTCTGGCTGAGTATCAAGCATTCTCTCTCCACCCTCTCAGCTGCCTTCTGGCTGGAATCCAGTATCTCTCTAATCACCTACCTAGCTTCCTGTTGCAAAATCATCACATCCACATCTGAGATACTCATTACCCCTCCAGCCTCAACAGCACCTGGACCAGAATCTGAGGAGAGGTAGGTCACAGCATCATCCTACCCTCTTCATCAAAGCATCACTTTCTTGTCTTACATTCACCATGCCTTGTCTACACACTAGGCACCGTGCTAAGAGCCTTACATGCATGATGCTATGGAATCGTTTTAACATTATCACCCCCATTTTACTGATGAGGAAACTGATACCCCAGAAAGTAAGGTCACCTGCCAAAGCCATAGCTGATTGGACTAAAATTGGACAGCTGACACAGCAGGATCCCTCAGATCTCTCTCCCGGAAATGGAATTGGGTACAGGGATGCTTGAGTCTCTGATGGCCACTGAGGTCGTTACATAATTTCATGTCAACTTGAAGATATGTAAAAGTGTGGGGGTGGAGTCTAGTCTGTCAATCAGGTCACGGCCTGATGGTGCCTCCTTGTGGGTGTGGCCTTCTCCTAATGAGGGTCCAGGGAACCTCCCCCCCTTCTCTCTCTGCCTTCACCTTCCTGCTGGCTGACCTTGGTTCCTGTCAGAGCCTTGGAGATGTGTTCACTGCCACTGGATCCACAAGAATTTTCACTCACTGGTCTGTGAAATTCCTGTATTCTGCACCATTCATTACATGTGGCTGCATGAGGGACGTATGGACTGGAATCAGACTTCTGGACTTGAGTTGGACTGGGCTGGGATGTTTTCCTGATATCCAATTACTTCTTGATATAAAGCTCTTTCTTACACATATATGAGTGACACTAGATTGATTTCTATAGTCAACCCAGCCTAACATAGCCACCAAAACTGAAGACATGTAAACTTAAGAGTTATGGGATGGTCACAAACAGCCAAAGAAAAGCCATTCTATAAAGAGAAAACAAGACAGACACATATATAGAGAAATCTACCTTTGGAGACAGGAAGTGAGAAAGAGGTTGACACCCTAGATTCTGCAGTTGTACTTCTTCCCTGTATTAGG
>NW_022103928.1:26160475-26164021 GCF_000313985.2 Echinops telfairi
AGACACATATATAGAGAAATCTACCTTTGGAGACAGGAAGTGAGAAAGAGGTTGACACCCTAGATTCTGCAGTTGTACTTCTTCCCTGTATTAGGTAGGACTCTTGGAAGTAAATGATAGAAATTTGACTCCTATTAGCGTAAACGAGAAGGACTCCATTGGCTCTGAGAAAAGCACTTGCTTCACATGTAGTGAATCCAATGTTGCCAGGAATCTACCTCTATTCTTTGGGTCTATTTTCTTCTAGGTTGGCAATAGTCTTCAGTAGGCTCTTTCCTCAAAGTGGTAGATGGCACGCCTAGACTATTACATTTCTTTCACAGAAATTTCTAGAGAGTTGTCATAATTCACTTCAATGGGCTGGCTTGGCTTAGATGGCCGTATCAGAAGCAATCACTGTGCTCAAGGAGATGGAACTGGCTAGATGTGGTTCCAGGAACTGGGGTCAATTCCACTGAAGACACGTGCTCCAAGAGTGGAGAAAGGTGGATGCTCAAAGGAAACTATATGACTTTCACCAGAGGATGAAAACCAAACCAAACACACTGCTCTCAAGTTCATTCTTTGACTTACAGGATCACTATGAGCCACCAGGGGAAGGTAAATAGATATAGGGCAATAATTATGATAGATGTGCATTGTATGTGTTGCTCTGAGTCATCTTAAGATAGATTTGAAGAGGGTTCTGTCATTTGTAACTTAGAGAATCCTTCACTGGCATAGGCCAATTTCTGCCCTAAGTTTCTAGATCTCCTGCTCAATCCTCTCACCGTCATCCCTAAGACATCACAATATCCTCTCCCACGGACTCTTCAGGTGAATTGTAATTGTGGTTAATGATTGCTATATTCTTCCTGCTTTAGCGTGTTGGGGGTCCCGTTGGAGATAGAAGAGCTGTAAGATGGAAAGAGCTTGAGTTCTTGAACTACCACGTAAGGAGAACCACCTATCAATCCGGGCCATCTGTGTTGAACTAAATGTACGTAGAAACCATCTATTATATGAAGCTTCTGAGACTCAAGGGGTGATGTGCTTCCATGGATGCTATTACATCAAATAATTATGAAGGCTCCACTAGAGAAGAGCTTTGTGATCCAGATTAAGGAGGTTAGGCTTGGTTTTCGTGGATTGTGTACTTCACCAGTTAGGGGTCAAAGTTGCAAGCCATAGACACAATCTCTGGATTATAGAAGTAAAAGGAATTAGTTGAAAGGACATTGAGTAACTCAATGAATTGCCAGCGAGGTCTAAGGATTCAGGATTAGTAACTAAGAATGATCAAAAGGAGGTTATGCAGCCAGAGCCACAGCTAAATCCACTTTAGCACCCGGCAGATGACCGCATAGACCCTGGAGGTTCCAATTGACGTGGCCGACACCGCTAGCCCTGGACATCTCTGGCACTGCTGCCCCTAGAAATTGGATTTTGACTCGACTACCCTGTGCTGGCTTCTTCTCCCCAACAACTTCAGATGAAACATCCCAAGGTGTAGAGAATGCTTCACTGTGACTGAATTTGACTCTGCCGAAGAAGATGCCTCTGTGTGTTTTAGGGGTTCTACATCAGGAGTTCACTTTCCACCGAGAATGGGGAATTTCACAGACTGGGAAGGTGGTCAACCAATTGCTCCTTCAAAACAATGAAAACCTAGATTTATCGTCGCTGTGACTCCTCACCTGAGGGGCCCTGGTGGCATAGTGGTTCCACATTGGACTGATAGCCACAATGCGAGCCACTCAAAACCATACCCATGGGAGAAAGATGAGGCTTTTCCTCCCTTGAATATTTAGTCTCTGGAGCCCACAGGGTCACTTCTACCCTTTTCTATAGGGCTTCTATGAGTTAGAACGGATTCAGCGGCAGTGAGCTTGGGTTTTACAAGTACTGTCATGGAAATATGTGTTCGTTCCAGGAACCACACACTGCAGGGTTTTAAGCGGAGAAGTGACACATTCAAATAGTTTAGAAGGATCATTATATTGACAAAGCATAGATTCGATTGAAAGAAGACCTGACTAGGAATGGGAAACCAATTAGGAGCCAAGTGTGGTCTGTGGAAGAGCCAGGTGAGGATTTACCTCGGACCTTGCTTAAAATGTAGAATCCTAACCTGGTCCAAACTCCAAACTCGCTGCTCTGGAATCAATCCTTATGCACAGCAATGCTGTAGGACTGGGTAAATCTGCCCCTGTGAGTTTCCGAGACTACACACCTTGATGGGACTAGAGAGCCTCATCTTTCTTCAGAGGAGCCCCTGGTGCTTTGAACTACTGGCCTTTGTTTAGAAGGCCAACATGTAACCCACACACCAGGATTCCTTTGACCTGGTCTGGTTCGGTTCTTTTCAAACTTTCAGGTAGATATGTATCACCCAAGGATCTTGTGAAAATGGTTAATTCTGATTCAGTGGGTCTAGGGTAGCAGCTGCAATTCTGTGACTCTTAGCACGTTCACAGGTGAGAGTAATGTTGTTGGCCCTTGGACAAGTGTGAGTAGCGAAGACTGAGGGTAGACAGATGAGGACTTGGTCTACGTTAGTGACAGAAGGGCTGAGGTCCAGACCTACAGGGGTGATTGTTCCAAGGTGTAGAGAATGCAAGAATGCGCCTAGGTTTCTGGTTTCAGTAACTGGGTGTTCAGAGGACGCTCCTTCCGTTTTGTTCTTATTAAGAACATGCATTTATTTGTACTTTAAAGAAAAGCTTGATGCTTTTGAATGAATTCCGACTAGTGGTGATCTCATGTGTTATAGAGTAGAACCACACACCAGAGAGCTGCCTTGGCTCTATCCCTTTCGGAAGCAGAATGTCAGGTCTTTCTTATGCAACATTGCTGGGTAGCTTTGAATTGCCAACATATAGATCAGCAGTCTAGTGCAAACAATCTGTGCCAAAAGAAAGAGGGATAGAATATAAATAAATGGGATAGAATATGAAATAAATGAATCTGTAAGAGAGATTTAAAAATAAGGTAAGCCTTTATATTTTTTATGAGCAAAACATGGTTTCTTGAGTGTGATGTGGTCTAAACTATGTAAAGGACTAGAATTGCTACAAATGATTTTTTTTCAGCTTTTTGAAAAACTGGTAAAAATTTAATGAGTTATCCTGTGCTCAAGAAATACATTATTTTTTTTTTACTTCAGTATGAATTATTTCTTAATACTAAAAACTTAAGCTTCCATAGACAGTCAAGTGGGTTGGCAATTTGATTATCTTGTCAAGAAGGAAAATCCAAACTTGAAAAGATAGTCAACATCTTAAAGAAATCGGATATTAAAATAGTCCTTTATTGAATGCTAAAAGTTTCAGAGCGTGGGAACTCCTCTCCAGCATGCTTAATGGCTGTCCTTTGTTTCTTTTTATTAAAAACTTTTACTGGGGGCTCTTACATCTCTTATCACAATCCATACATTCATCCATGTGTCAAGCACATTTGTACATATGCTGCTATCATCATTTTCAAAACATTTTATTTCTACTTCAGCCCTTGGTATCAGCTCCTCATTTTCCCTCTCCTCCCTTCCCTCCCTCATAAACCCTTGAT
>NW_022103928.1:26165059-26174131 GCF_000313985.2 Echinops telfairi
AGCTCACTTGTTGTTCCCTTGTCCCTGGGTTGGTTTCCCTCCCTTCCTTTCTCCCACCTCCCCTTCTCCCCTTTCCCCCAGGAACCATCGGCCCTGTTCTTTTTGTCTCCGAGTTGTTTATCCTGCCTATCTTATCTAGATAGACATGCAGAGACATTAATAAGCGCAACAACCAGGCAAAGCCCAGCAAAACAACAAAGGAAGTCAAAACCAACAAAACAACAACAAAAAACAAACAAAAATAACAACAACAAAAAGAAAGCCACAGACAAAAATGGAAAAGCATATAAATAGTTCAAGGTTTGTTTGTTGGCCTTTACAAGTGTTTTCCAGTTGAGTCTGATGGGGTGCCACACTGTCTCCAAAGTTTATTTTTGGTATTCTCCGGGGATTTCATCACTTTGCTCCCCTTGCTGCATGTTGCATGTCCTTAGTGTTTTGTCCCAGTGTGATGGGGTCAAATTGGGCACAATTCCTGCACTGTGTCTCCAGTGTTGTCTCCTGTCATGCTATGGTTCGGTGATGGATGTGGTGTCTCGTGGTGGGGCTGGCCCTATGGTCCTCTCTGTGCATTGTCTGCTCTCAGCAGGAACATTGTCCTCGGGACTTGGTGAGCCAGGATGTGTTTCCCTCACTCTCCATCCCTTACAGACTATTGAGTTGCTAGAATGCCAACTTTATTCCCAAGAGTTAATGAAATGTGATACTTTGTTCTCCTTGTTAATTTAGGAACAGAGCATATTATGATGCTGACCAGGTATGGCATACTGATTTTTCTTTAAAAAAACTTGCTAGGGAAATGATTATGAAAACATACAGATGATAATGTGCTTCTTTCAAAATCAACCCCAATTAATTTCAGTGACTCATAAATGCTAGGATGAGAAATTAGAATATTAAAGATCCATTTGTCTAATACATTGTTTTCCTTTTTCTCATTATACTTCCTGTTGTTTTAAACATAAATTTCACTTTAAAGTTAAGCTAGAGAATTCAGTGAAAATAAAGGAAGGTTAATCCTTAAACTTTCTTGAAAGAATATTCAACTCTCAGATGACAGGCTGCTGGTTGTTAACAGGAGCAATGATCATAATATGAGCATTTATTGAGCCCTTACATGTATCACACATCTTGTTGAACTTCTCATAACATTCTGCAATGAGCATTTTAAATTCTCATTATTCAGATGAGGATAAGGAGGCTCAGAGAGGGAGAGTGAGCACTATAATCTGGGCCCAAAAGCAGAGCCACATGCTTTAAAATCCTGCCACTGAACCCTGGATTGTTAAACAACCACCAGTGTTTACCTAAGAGAAAAGCAAAGCCCAGAGAAGGAAGCATACTGTCAGAGAATTAGTCACAGAATGGGACTAGAACTCAAGCTTCATGATTGCTTGACTGGTGGGTTTTCTGCTGCACTATACTGCCTCTTACTGAAATAGACTCAAATCCATAAAGCTGGGGACAGTGGTCTCCCTACCACAATATATGTAGGCAGTTCCATTTTGTAATGATTTTAGTCCCTCGAAAGACTTTGTTTTCTGAAGACCTGCTTTCCCCCCATTAGATGGCTTCTGAGATTCTACCATTAAATGGCAAGTCTTTTAATTTGGGATATTTTTAACTCCATGTTAAGCAAATGCTGTCGCTCAAGGATTTCAAAGTGGATATGTGCACTCTTTCCTGAGCATTGGTTTTGGAGAGAGGAAATGAGGAAGAAGAACAAGAACAAGCTGAGGTGAGTTTTTGGAGGAAGAGGAAGAAGAATAAGAAAAATATGGAAATCTTCCCGACACGATCGCTGAAGACAAAATGGGTGCATAAGCAAATGCGGTGAAGAAAGCTGATGGTGCCCAGCTATCAAAAGATATAGTGTCTGGGGTCTTAAAGGCTTGAAGATAAATAAGCAGCCATCTAGCTGAGAAGCAACAAAACCCACATGGAAGAAGCACACCAGCCTGTGTGATCATGAAGTGTTGATGTGATCAAGTTATCAGGCATCAAAGACCCAGAACAAAAAAATCATATCAATGTGAATGGGGCAGGGGTGGGGCGGAGTGGAGACCCAAGGCCCATCTGTAGACAATTGGACATTCCCTTACAGAAGGGTCACAAGGAAGAGATGAGCCAGTCAGGGTGGTGTATAGCACTGATAAAACATACAACTCTCCTCTAGTTCTTTAATGCCTCCCTCCCCCGCCACTATCACGACCTCAATTCTACTTTACAAATCAGATTAGACCAGAGCATGTACACCGGTACAGATAAGAGCTTGCAACACAGTGAATCCAGGACAGATAAACTCCTCAGGACCAATAACGAGAATAGAGGTACCAGGAAGGTATGGGGAGGTAGGGGGAGACTGGGGGAACCAATCACAATGATCTACATTTAGCCCCTTCCTAGGGGGAGGGCCAACAGAAAAGTGGGTGAAGGGAGACAGTGGTGGGTGTAAGACATGGGGGGGTTATAAATTTATAAGTTTTCAAGGGTTCATAAAGGAGGGAAAGTGGGGGAGGGGGAAAAATGAGGAGCTGATACCAAGCTCAAGTAGAAAGAAAATGCTTTGAAAATAAGGGCAGCATACGTACAAATGTGATTGACACAATGGGTGGATGGGTAGATTGTGATAAGAGCCCCCAGTAAAATTATATTTAATAAAGAAAAGAGAAGAAAAGAAAAAAGTGGAAAGTGGGCCATCTAATCATCTACATGAAAAATTTCCTATTCAGTCCCTTTTCTGAAATGCTGACTTAGACTGAAGTGGTCTCGCTTTGCTGTTGTGGCTGTGAGCTGTTGCTGAGTGGGCCTGTGATTCAGGGGGACCATTCACCATGGAATGAAATGCTGCCCAGTGTCCTCCCCCAGGATGGATCAGGGATTGCAGGACTGGGCTGTATGCACCTTGCATTGGTTGGTACATCACTAGGTCTTTCCCACTAGTCCATCTTAGTCCCAAAGCTCTGCTGACATTCGAGTAATATCAGAGCAACACCCAAGCTTGCACCAACAAGCCAATGTTGGCTGTGCAAGAGGTGCATTGGCCCTGGGATCGAACCCAGGTTTCCCACACGGAAGGCGAGAATTCCACCATATAACAACCACTCCTTTCGTTGGGGGGCTCTCAGAGTGAATGATAAGCTTTCATTTTCAACTGCCCGACAAGCTGGCTTTCCTCCTCTCGTCAAATCACCTCTCAATATAATATAGATGGGAGCATAACGACAAAGAACTTGGAGATTAGCATCTGGGTCTGAATCTTGAATGTGCCACCAACGTGTTCAGTGAGTGACCCTGAGCAAGTCATCTTCCACCCCCGACCCACACCCCAGCCCACTCTCATTCAACATGACTTACTCGCAGATGAGGTAAGACAGGAAGGGCCCAAACTGAGAATGAATTTGAGAATGATATTTTCAATGCCCTGCATTATTCTCAGCATGCATCCTCCTGGAGGACTAACCTGCTTCAAGGACAACTGACACGAGATGCCCTTCCAGAGCCCTCTCAATCTCCAGGGTCTCCTCTCTCTCCTGCTGGCCTTCCTTAGTGGGGCAGTCTAAGTCGCCCTTCTTAGCAGTCTCATTGGCCCCAGGGAGGTCTCCCCCATGTTTCTTATCACAGGGGCGTCCTCTCTCTCCTCTGGATGATGGAGCAGAAGGCCAAAGAAAAGAGTTTACGTACCGGTGTGATGGCACTCCTGCCTCAAGCTCATTTTTCTCTAATCATCACATTTCTGACAGCTGGTTTACAGCTCGGTAGCCTTTTCCTTTTCAGCAAGAGAACTTTCAGTCCCAGATCCAAGCTTCTCAGAGTACACCTTAAAAGAATGCATTTAAAGAGAACTTCTGATTTTAAAAACAGAGATAATGGAATCGTTTCCATCAAAGTCAGGGATCTGGAAGAAAATGAGCCCTCTTTTGAGGAAGCTGGTGAGAGATGCTAATGTTTGAGGATGCCCCCGCTTAGTCTCATTGGGGATTTCTTCTCAGAAAAGTTTACCTTTGGATTGTGGCTCAGTTCAGAGGAGCAGCTACAGACGTTTAGCACAGCTGGTCAAAGGGAAAGTCTGACAAAGTGTGCAGGACCTTAACTGCGGACAGGTTTCTGAGTGGTTGAGAGACGTCTTCCCAGGTGAGACCAAAGGTCCGACATAATCCCTGAAACTTGAAGATAGCTGGTACCCGGCTGTTACGTGTCCATGCTAGTCAAGATGGACAAGTTGATGAAAAGAACGTGCATAGGATTTGATTTGAGAGTCAGAAATACCTGTGTTGGGATCCTTGATTTGCTTGTTGCTATTGTTAGCTGCCATGGACTTGGCCATCAACCCATGGTGATATCATGCTCTGTAGAGCAAACTGCTGTCCTATGAACAGTGTTGAACCAGACGGTTGTAATCCATAGTTTTCATGGACTGATTTCAAAAAACAGATTGCAAGTAGTTTTCTTCCTAGTCTTTTTTAATCTAGATGTTCCTGAAGCCTGCTCAACATGTTAGTAACACACAAGCCTCCACTGACAGGCGATGGCTGCACATGAGGTGCATCAACTAGGAGTCCAGCCTGTGTCTTCCGTACAGGAGGTGACCATTTTACCACTGAACCACTCGTAGACAAGCCCCTGCACTTCTCCGGGCTGCCAAGGCTTCCTGTGCATTCAGAGAGGTAGGGGCAGAGATTGGATAACAAGATGCAGCTAAAATCTTCCAGAACACATGGCCCGGGACAGAACAAGTCCTCAACTGGGTGTGAGAATAGTTCTTAAGATCCTTTTCCAGCATCTACCCTCAATCCCATTCTTGACTTTGATTGGACTTTCTCCTGCAGTGCTATCCTCTCACACTGGCTATCCCTCAGCGAACTTCGGAAACAGTGTCCAGTGAAATGGAGAAAGAAGTCAATTTTGTAGTGTCTCCTGAAGCACCATGCGGGTCTTAATTGGTGGTGGCGGCTCTCTACAGCCTCAGAATGATTAGTCCTTAGTAAGGGTGGCAGATGATTTTATGTGTCAACGTGACTAGGCCTGTTACCCAATTGTTTGATCAAATATTTGTCTAAATGTTGCCATGGAGGCATTGTGTAGATGTTATTAATATTTAAATCCGTTAACGTAGTGCAAGCCAATTGTTCTTTTCAAAATGTGGGTGGGCTTCATCCAATCACTTGAAGGCCTTAACAACACAACACGGTGGCTGTACCAATGAGCTCAGGCATCGGGACAATTGTGTGGATGGCCCAAGACTGGGTTGTGTCTCTTTTTGTTGTGCATAGGACCTGTGGTAGTCACCTAATCTGGTGTCAATTTAAGGATCAAGAGTGTAGGGGTGGAGTCTAGCCTGTCCATCTGGAGATAGCCAATGAGACTTCTTTGTGGGCCTGGCCTTCTCCTGAGAACTCTGGGAAATCTGGTACTTCCTCCTTGGAGGCGGGAGACACTTCTCTCTCTGCTGACTTCCCTGGGAAACATTGCAGCTGACAAGACCTCTGAAGCTGGAGAAGCCATTTGGAGACCCCTGCCAGCGCTGAGATGCTTACAACGCCACTGGATCCATAGCCTTTCTACCCACTGGCCTGTGATCGTCCTGCATTTGGCATCATTGCATGTGTTTCATGAGTCTGAAGAGGACTTTATAGATTGGTATCGGACATATGGGCTAATATCAGACTTATGGCCTTGGACGGGACTGGGTTGGGATGTTTTCTTAATGTTCAATTGCTCTTGTATATAAACCTCTTCCTTATACACATATGTGTGTCTATGAATTTGTTTCTCTAGTCCACCCAGACTAGCACAGGTCCCTATGGGCTGGAACCAACTTGGTGGCTCCTGGTAACAAGAACAAAATCAGGAAGGATTCCACTTCCAAACGGTACAATAGAGATCCTGCTGCAGTTTCCAGTCTGCCTGCCACCTGACTTGGTTTTAAAAATCAGTTCCTCACTCTCTGGTTAGTTCTCCTGGCTCTGATTCCCCGGAGAATCCTGAATCCTGAAGCCGGGGATGCAGCACTGTGGTGAAGCGCCCTGCTTCTGCAACCTTAGCTCTGGCTCCTCCTTGCTGTGGGACTTAGGGAGAGCCACTCCGCTTTCTGAGCATCAGGTTTTCCAGCTGTAAAAAAAAGGTGATGGGAATAACGGTTATTTCATAGGACTGTTGAAAAGGATTCAGTGACATAAATGCATATAAAGTGTGACGCCCAGGGCCAGACACACGTCAAGCTTGTGATTAATGTTTGCCACTGTTGTTACTATTCATGATTTTTCATTTGTTTAGTATTATTTAATTATGTAATTACTATTTTTAAAATTGTATTATGTTATGACCACCTGGTTCCAGCTGGTTTGTCCAGTCTTATCCCCTTCCACTCCTTCCCATGGCACTGTGCTTCAACTTCCTTGAACTAGAACACCCTAAAATGTATGGAGAACATACAAGCTTCTAGAGCAGCGGTCCTCAACCTATGGGTCACAACGCCTTTGGGAGTTGAAGGACCCTTTTTCAGGGGCTGCCTAAAGCCATCGGAAAACACATAAATATTTCACAATATGTAATTACATATTGCTTTGTGATTAATCATAATGCTTTAATTATGTTCAATGTGTAACAATGAAAATACATCCTGCATATCAGATATTTACATTATGATTCATAACTGTAGCAAAATGACAGTGATGAAGTAGCAACACAAATAATTTGATGGTTGGGGGTCACCACCACATGAGGAACTTTATGAAAGGGTCGCGGCGTTGGACGGCTGAGAACCCCTGTTCTAGCTCTTTTGCCAGGTGTTAGATACTTGCTAAAGAAGAAGACACAGTTGATGAGGCACAGGAGTTCACAGCCTGGTTATGTTTGGTTAACTTTCTCTTACTTTTATGTTGTCATTTCTTAGTAGGAGCTCTTCCTGCTGCTTAACAGACATTGGCCGTGGTGTAGTCTTTTTCCCTTCAATTCCATCTCAGTTGTCAAATACTCTCCTGACCCTTTATAGCAATGTCAGGTGCTCCTGGCTCTTGGATTCCACAGCACCTGGTATGGACTTCTATTACAGATAGCATTTATTGCATGGGGGTGTTTCTATTTTGTTGGCATCTCTGAGTGATGCCAACAGTTCATGAGTTCAGATGCTAACCAAAAGGTTAGCGTTTCAAGTTCACCCAGAAGCATCTCAGAAGAAAGTCCTGATGAGTTACTTCCCCCAAAATCAGCCATGAAAAATTTATGGAGCACAGTTCCCCTCTGGCACTTGTGGGGGTTGTCATGGGTGGTGTCCCCTTGATGGTGACTTTTGGGTTTCTGATAAGGACTGAGTGCAAGAACTGTGGGTTTTTTTTTAACCCAAAAATTTATTGGTTGGCTCCTATTCTCAAGGAAAGGAACACTGCTTACCATACGGTCAGTGGTTCAAACCCACCAGCCACTTCAATTACTGTTTAAAGTCTTGAAAACCCAAAGGGGAAGTTCTACTCTGTTCTAGAGGGTCATTATGAATTGGGATCAATTTCATGGCAGTGGGTACCCATAAGGAATTCATAGTTTAGTAAATAAGTAGCTATTTATCCATCAAATACAATTCAAATCGACAATTGTTCTATGGAAATAGCTCCCTCATTTATCAGTGTATTCCTAGTACCTAGTTAATTGACTTCATTTGAATTTCCTAACCAAAATCATTTCCCCTAAAGGCTGGGCGCAAGGCTAACATTTCATCGTTCCAGTTGGTTTCCTTTGTGGTGATTGCTGTTAGGTGCTGTGGAGGCAGCTTTGACTCAGAGTCACACTAGGTACCGCAGGAGAAAACACTACCTGGTCCTGGGCACTCCTCACAACCATTAGGTTTGAGCCCACTGTTGCCGCCACTGTCAATCCTCCTGCTGAGGGTCTTCCACTCTTTCACTTACCTTCTACTTTACCAAACATGATCTCTTTGACCGCTCCTGAAAACGCATCAAAAAGTACACTAGATAAAGGCTCACCTTCCTTGCTTCAAAGCAACCTTCTAGCTGTACTTCTTGCAGACAGATTTGTTTGTTCTTCTGTGGGTTCATGGTACTTTCAATTCTTCTGTCTTCTCTATTTCGTATCCAGTTTTTGCATACGTGTGCGGTTTGCCATGGGTTGGTCAGGAACACCTTAAGTGTCAACGTGACATCTTTGCGTTGGAACACTTTCAGGAGGTCTTCGACAGCAGATTTACCCAGTACACTATGACGTTTGATTTGTTGACTGTTGCTTCCCTGGGTATTAATTGTGGATCCAAGTAAAATAAAGTCCTTGAAATTCTTAATCTCTGCAGTTATCAAGACGTTGTCTATTGGTTTACGTGTGAGGATTTTTGTTTGCATTGATTTGCATCGATGCGTGCTGAAGGCTCCAGTCTCACCAGTAAGTGCATTAAGGGTTCTTCACTCACACAACGAAAGTCTGGGTCATCTTTGTATCACAAATTGTGAATGAGGCTTCCTTCAATCCTGATGCCTCACTCTTCTTCATATAGGGGAACTCTTCGGATTATTTGCTCAGCCTGCAGATTGAGTAAGTATGACGAAAGGAAACAACCCTGACAGCTTTCCTGAGTCTAAACCAAGCAGCTCCCTTGTTCTGCCCGGATGTTGCCTCTTGGTCCATGTCTAGGTTCTGCATGAGCACAATGAAGTGTTCTGGAATTCCAATTCTTCTAAATATTATTCAGAGTTTGTTATGAGCCACAGAATTGAATGCCTCTGCATAGTCGATAAAAGACAAATAAACATCTTTCTAGTATTCTCTGCTTTCAGCCAAGATCCATCTGATATCTGGAATGTTATCTCCTGTTCCAGGTCCTCTTCAGAATTGGCCTGAGTTTCTGGCAGCTGATTGTCTATGTACTGCTGCAAATATTTATCTTTTGGTTGCGAGTGACATAAATCCAATTCTAACTGATGTAAGCAATTGGAGGTATTTACTGGCTTGCCAAATCCAAGGAAAGTTTGAGCAACCAAATTATGTGAAAGGTAGGGAAAATTGGATTTCAGGGAAAACTGGCTCCAGGATTCTCGCTCTCTCCCTTTTCTCAGGATGTGGACATCT
>NW_022103928.1:26175041-26176131 GCF_000313985.2 Echinops telfairi
TGTTTAATCCCATCTTGGTGTCTGCCTGCAGAAGACCTGAACTGACAGAGTGGTAAAAAGTTTTGAGTTTTTACCTTATGGCTCCCATTATCAAAAAGACTTGTTAATATCTTTATTCTACTAAAAACAATAATAATAAGTCTTTGATTGATTCAGCCTGGGCTAGATGAATAGCCAACTATCTTCTACAGAGTGAGCCATGTGAAAACATGGCAGTCAGTGAATAGAGTGTGGGAGAAAGTTCTCATGCAAAAATGCTAGACAGATGATAGAATCAAACTTTCCGACAGGGTCATGGAAGCATCAAAGATTCTCAGAGTCCCTTGGAAAATCCATAACTCTAAGAGAGGAATCATTCTTAAATCTTATCTACTGATGTCTTCAGGATGATGATGATAATCAATTCAGAGCAAAGTATTATGGTATTAAGGTAGCAGATGGACATTGGGCCTCCACTCAAGTACTCCCTCAATGTAAGAATACTGTGTTCTATTAAACTGGCATTCCATGATGCTCACCTTCCCGACACAATCACTGAAGACAAAGTGGGTGCATAAGCAAATATGGTGAGGAAAGCTGATGGAGCCCAGCTATCAAAATATATAGTGTCTAGGGTCTTAAAGACTTGAAGGTAAACAAGCAACCATCTAGCTCAGAAGCAACGAAGCCCACATGGAAGAAGCACACCAGTCTGTGTGATCATGACGCGCCAAAGGGATCAGTTATCAGGCATCAAGAACAAAATATCATATCATTCTGTGCTCACCTTCCCAATACAATCACTGAAGACAAATGGGTGCATAAGCAAATGTGGTGAAGAAAGCTCATCAAAAGCTATAGCATCTGGGGTCTTAAAGTCTTGAAGGTAAACAAGTGGACATCTAGCTCAGAAGTAACAAAGCCCACATAGAAGCACACCAGCCTGTGTGATCACGAGGACTCATCTGTAGGCAATAGGACATTCCCTTACAGAAGGTTCATGGGGATGAGACGTGCCAATCAGCGTGCAGTGTAGCAACAATGAAACATACAACTTTCCTCTAGTTCTTAAATGCTTCCTCCCCCTGCCCCCACTATCATGATCCCAATT
>NW_022103928.1:26178227-26188662 GCF_000313985.2 Echinops telfairi
TACCACTGCTTTAATGGAGGAGCTAAGGTCCACTGGAAACCTTACAGTGAAGAAAATATTATACACACACAAGGGTAAGTAAAAAAAGTAATGCTACTAGGGTTCAGATTTATAGATGCACGGGCTTATCCCAAATAAAACGTGTTTAAACATGTTTGTATGATAACTGCAGCCAAGTTCTCTCAGTAATACATTTGTTTCTGTCTCATTAGGGTGATTAAAAAAAATAATTAAAGAGTCCAGTCAAAACAGAGGGTAGCATGGGCTGTCTATCTTACAAGAATTTCATCGGGAACCATATGTCAGTGGTTCCCAACCTGTGGGTCGTGACCCCTTTGAGGATCGGATGACCCTTTCACAGGGGTAGCCCAACTCATAACAGTATCAAAATTACAGTTTTGAAGTAGCAACAAAAATAATTTTATGGTTGGGATCACCACAACATGAGGAACTGTATGTAAGGGCTGCGACATTGGGAAGGTAGAGAACCACCGCCCTTTGCCATTTACCCTTCAGCCCTGATCTTGTCACTCCAGACTTATTTTTGTTCTCAAAACTCAAGGAACTTTCAAAAGTTTAAAAGGAACATGACTTTAGTCCTTTGAAGATACCGAAACTTCCGTTTTGTTGTGGTCTAAATCAAAGAGCACAGAATTCTATGGAGAAGGGTTGGAGAGATGGAAATACCATTTTCAGAAGCACATACACCTAGATGAGGCTATGGCAAGAGACAATGGCTTCACATTTTGATACTTTTTGTGTAATAAATATTTCTAGGATTTTGCATCAATACTTTTTGACTTACCTTACTTCCTTTGACTTGCCTTAATATATGTTGTTATTGTTGTGTGTCATTGAGATGCACAGTGACTTATATGACAAAGTAGAACTGTCCCATAGGATTTAATAGGTTGAAAATTTTATGGAAGCGGCTTCCTACATCTTTCTCTCACTGAGAAACTGGTTAATTTGAACCCTGAAACTCTCTATTAGTAGCTAAACACTTTATCACTGTGACACCAGGGTTCCTGGATAATGTATAAAATGGTTACATATTTTAAAACATTTTCAGGAGACTGGGGGTCCAAATGCCAGGAAGGAAGAAAAGATTAACCAAATCCAATAGGAGTCTGAGGCAGGGATTAAGTCAGGGAATGGAGCCAGGAGCTCAGACCAGGGAGACAAGAGCTATCTGAGTGGGTTGGGATCAAATAGCAGTGGGGATTGACTGACCTTGAGGGATTACCCAAAGTACCAGCTACCATTAATAGCTTGCTTTTAAGATCTGGCAGAAAGTGATGAGTGGGTGGGATGAGCTTGCTGAAAGGTCCAGGGGTGGAATGGCCATGGCACAGTGCAAAATGCATACTTGGACTCTCACTGGGCACTGAATTGAGCCGCAATTATAGATTAATATATTTGCAGCCTTAATGGAAATTTCCAGAGGACTTCAGTGCTGCAGAGCCCTGACTGCCCCACACAGAAATCTGTAACTCGTGGGTATTGGAGAATTTGGAAAATAAAATAACTGAAAAGGGAGATTTCAAATATTTGTTTTGTATGGGTCTTCCAAGGAGACACTTGTGGCTTTCAGCTGGGACAAATGCAGCTGCAGCTTCAAAGGCTTCAAGGTTTGAAGGCCAGGAGTCTAGGACCCAGTGACTTTCCTGCAGAGTCACTGAGCAGTCACAGCCCCCACTCAGAGCACATGCCAGGCACCATCCATGCACTTATATGTGCTAGACATTGGTGGTTGACTTCATTCTTATGATGCTCAATTTCCTAATCTGTCCATAAAAAGGGAATAATCATAGTAACTACCTTATCGGGTTTTTCTGAGGGCTGAAAGAGATGATGCTTACCAAAGTCACACTAAGCTAGCAAAAAGCGAGTATAGAACTTGAACACCAAAGCCGTGTGATTAATCATGCCAGCGTACTCCTCCATCCCACTTTAAGCTCTCTCAGTTATCAGCTTTATTGCTTGCTTTTCCATGTCTGTCTGATACCCACACTTGTCTTTTCTGCTGGTATCCTGAATCTTAATGACGACTGCTAAAAATGGTTTGTTATTGTTGTTCTTTCTTGAGTTGGTCTTTACATTTTTTCAAACTTAGGAATATAGAAAGGCCAGTTAAGTTCAGTGGTCAGAGTCTCCTTTTCCATGCCAGAGACCTGGATCTGATTCCCAGTCAATTCACCTCATTCTCTCTTAGAGAGGGTTGCAGGTGGCTGTGATGCTGTGGAGCTTTCTTGACTAAGAGGAAGTAGGAAGAAAGTCCTGGTAATTGATTTCTGAAAATCAGCCCATGAAAATTCTACCGTTCATAACAGTACCTACATCACCAAGAGCTGGAGGCTGACTCATCAGCAGCTCACAACTGCAATATACACAAATGATACTAAATTTAAAGGCCCTAGAAAGCATGTAAGAATTGCCCATACTCTAGCCACCAGTTTCTTATTATGCACAAGGTTTAGAAACCCTTTGTATTTCATTTTTCTTTCCTTCTGTTGCCTATTTTGCTACAGTATTGTTGGTGTTTTCATATTCTTGATAATGCAGGAGATTTTCATCTCCGAAGAAGAATTTAGTGTTATTTTGTGGTGTGAATTGCCGATATGTTTCCCATTTTGTCTTTTCTATTTTGACTTTGTGAAAGTATTTTCCCTTTGAGAAAAATATTATGGTACTAAAATTTATCTTAAATTTTTTTTATGACTCTGGAATATATCATTCTTAGAAAGCGATTACTACCAATGATAAAACAAAATTTTCTACATTTTCCTCTATTACTGTTTTTGTTTTGATCCATCAGGAATTTATTTTGATGTAACATGTGAGATACAGATTTAACTTAGCTCCCCCACCCCCAAGATAACTATCCAGTTATTTCAACAACACTCATAAAATGATCTTATCCTCTTCAAGTTTGATATTTCACTTTTATTTTATATGAAATTTCTAGCTATATTAGGCTTATTTCTGAGCTTTTCCTTTATTGGCTTGTTTATAGCTTGATGGGAGAGACCATGCTGTTTAAATTATTGGAGTTTAATAACATGCTTTAATATCTAAGAAAGCTAGTCCCTCATTTTCTAATCTTCTGTTTCAAAATGAACTATTCCTACTTGTATTTTTTTTAATATATAAATTTCAGAGTCAAATGATCTCACTTGCTCCCAGGATCTGTTGGTATTTTAGATCGGTATGGCATTGAAATTATAGAGAAACTTTGTAACAAATGACATCTTTATGAGGCTTAGTCTTCCTATCTAAGAACATGTTATGCCTTTTTGGTTGTTGTTGTTCTTTTATGTCCCTTAGTAATTGTAGCTATTTGTCAAAATAGAACTTGTACACATCTTGTTAAGTTTATTGGTGGGTAGATGATCTTTTTTTAAATTATTATGACTATGAAAATTTCCCTTGCTAGTGAGTGTTGTTTTGACAAAAATTGTAACTCTCCACTCTGGCTGTATTGCTTTAGGCTCTCTTGGGTAACTTCCAGGCTGATTTGACCTGGGCTCTGGTTTCTGCTTCCATCTTACAGGCAAGACTCAGACATCTTGATGTTCTTGAAGAGCTATGAACAAGGGGGTAGTCTATGAAATACCTCTAGAATAAGTAGAATGGATGCTGAAACAGATGATGTTATGAATATTATAAGTAACAATATTTGTATGAACTTAGTGCCATTTTGCCCACCATGAGCCATCCATACCAGGGCAGAGATGACAAATTAAAGCTCATATTCCTTCAAACAGAGAATCTTTAGATCAGTGGTTCTCAACCTTCCTAATGCCAAGATCCTTTAATACAGTTCCTCATGTTGTGGTGACCCCTCAACCGTAAAATTATTTTCCTTGTTACGTCATAACTGTAATTTTGCTACTGTTATGAATTGGGCGACCCCGTGAAAGGGTTGTTTGACTCCCAAAGGGGTCGTGACCCACAGGTTGAGAACCACTGCTTTAGATAGACTTGTCTTCATGTCCTGATGATTTATTGCCTTGAGGGCCTAAGGCAGCATTCAGTGTCACATTTGATGCTATTTTATACAGGACACTACTTTCTCCTCAAATCAGGAAAGACAATGAGATGTTAGTCTAATTAGATGTTAATGTTTCCAACCATCACTAACATGGAATGGGCACTTGCTATCATGTGCCATCCTGTACTGGGAGCTGAGGGCACAGAAGTGAATAAAGCCACACTTTCTTCCCTAGAGGAGCCCACTGTCAGTGAACCAGGCAGGCAGTCACTCTAATGCACTAGGATAGATACCCAAGAGAGCAGGTGTGCTTCACATGCCCCGGGCATGCAGGGCAGGAGCTGTGAAGCTCATTTGAGATTAGAAGTGGTGACTCTTGAGCTGGGTCCTGAGACATGGGTAGTCATTAACTTGATTGGCAAGGGTAGCAGATGGGACCGGTGCTCTACCTTCTCCTTGAGAACCTGCTCTGGTGTAGAAATGTGCTTGACCCTTGCACGTGGCAAGTTGTTGGGGAGTTAACATCTTCCTGAGGAGCAAAACTCAACCTATCTTCAATGGGATTTGGTGGATAAGTGTCCGAACTCCAAAGAGGATACCGCTAGAGATGTTTTCTATCATATGTAGCTCAGTGGGAATGAGCTCCAGGGCCCAAAGAGCTCACCCAAACACCGTGCGCTAGCTTCCTTCCCTTCCCCCTCTCTTGTCCTTGTGCAAGGGCTTCCTGTGATCACTTCTCAAGGAAATGGCACCCCATTCCTAGTTTCTCGGTCTGTGTCCTAAAGCAGCAAAGTGTGGGCAGAGAGCATTTCAGAAAGGGGAAAGCGGCAGAAAGAAGCCCAGTGTGACTGCAGAGCAAAGGAATGCGAGGGGATGAGCAAGGACGACGGGAGGACAGGATGGAGAAGCGTGAAGGCCTTGTTAACAAGTGGCTTTACACTTGTGAAAGGAGGGGTGGTGAGGTCAAAGGAGGATTTTGTAACAAGTCCACCGATGGTTTGGTGGTGGAGCCGGGGCAAAGAAGACCCTCTCTTCCTCCCCAGTCCAGTTGTCCGAGGCTGCGGCTCCTTGCTCCTGCTCTGCGGAGCTCTGGCGCTCAGAACACCCCCAGCCCGGCCTCCTGTCTTACAGCTGGATTTGTAGCTTAGTCACCTGCCAAGCTGAGCTGTTGCCGGGCTGCCTCAGAGTTGCTAGAGGAGGGCGGAGCTCCGGTCAGCCAACAGGCGGCCACCCTGTTTCCAGGCCTGGGTTGGCCGCTCCCGCCTCCTCTGAGCAAAGGAATTTTCCTTCTGCAGCCAAGCACCCGTGGTCTGTTTCTACTCGGTGTGCTCATCTGACGCTTCCCACTCCGCGGTCATTCATTTTCCGACGCCTTATTGTTGGCTCCGGTCAATGGGAGGCTTGGGAGACGTTGGCAGAGAAGGCCCGGAAGGTCTGTCTGGGGACAGAGATGGGGCATTTGTCAGAGCAGGTTTTGACAAGCGTTCTGTGCCCGATTTTCTTTCCCTCCTGCGCTTCTTTTACTTTTATTCTTTCCTTCTTTTTATTTCTCCCTTCCTCCCACCTGCCCGGCCCTGGACCAGCCATTCAGGATTCAGAGTTGACAGAGAGGAACCTTCTGCTCTCAGAAAGACCCCAGGCTCATGTTGGAAACAAAATATTAAATAAGAGTTAGAAAATTGGGTGTCGATGACGACGACTGAGTTCTTTGCCTACTATGAATATTTGTTACATGATGAGCGAAAACCAAAATGAATGCACGTGCGAGTCGGGAGGAGGAAGGCGCAGGCAGGGGAGACCTCACAGGTGAGGGCACCTGGGCTGTGTTTGGATGGGCTGGGTATAATCTGGAGCAGCTGCTATCAGGCACCGTGCTAGGCTCGTTTAGCTCCAAGACTGAGAACACTCTGTGGCTGTCAGCCCGACTTTACCCAGAAAAAGCTTCAGGGAGTTCAGATGAGTCACTGGAAGCCATAGGGGGGCTCTGCGCTCAGGGGTCCAAAGCAGCCTGGCCTCCCACAAAGCCTGTGGCGCTTCCACCGCACAGCCTTGACTGCCGAGTGCTCTAACTCCTGTACTTCCTCAAGTTCTCACCACGGCTTCGGGGGAAAGTAAGTGGTCAGTTCTATGGCTTCCACCGAAAGTTGGGTAGTAAAGTGTCTCTTGACTCTTCTGCACAGGCCTTGTGACCCTGAGGTATCTCTGCCCTTCTCTGGTCCCGCTTCATCTTCAAATCAGAATATGTTTACTTCCTTATAAAGCTGTGAGAATTCAAAACAAGGTATGTCACAAGCATTGCTATGGATCTGCTCAAGGTGACTTTAGGATACCCAGGGCTGCCTCATGATGCAGGGGTTGGCTGAATCATCAAGCCAGGGGACTTTTAGATAATTGGATGGGGGATGCCTTCTCTCCGCCAAGAAATGAGGCTGCTGGCGGAAAGCCTGCTGCTAGCTTGCTTCGAATGGACCAGATGCTATTTCGGCGATGAGAATAGACATTCTCTTGATACTGGCAGTGTTGGGAAAAGATAAAAACCAGGGAGTAGGAATACCGATTCACTCCGTGCAAGAACAGGGGCAGGCAAGGCAGCCAGGTGTCTTCAGCCCAGGTGTAAGTGTTCAGGGTCAAGGGGAGGGGCTGGAGAGAACGTGATGGTGGCTTTTGGGGAGAATCCTACTCAGTGAGCTAACAGTCAACTACTTGACCTTGGACAACTCTCAGATCCCTGGAGCTTGCTGTTTCCAAGAGCAGAAGAAAGGGGCCATCTGCTCAGAGCTGGTCCTGCACTAAGGAACCTGTCCCCAGGGCCACTGGTGAGAGAGCCCTCACGTCGTGGGGTGGGGGTGGAGGAAGCGTTTGCTTACACCGAGGGTAAGGACAGAGCTGGTTTGTTACTAACAGGCTGCTCTTCCTTCCACTGTTCATTTGTGGGCATGTCTCCTGCCTCCGAGGGTTGTTGCGAGTGTGTAGAGAAAGGTATCTGTCTATTCCAGTGTTGAGAGTTGAGTCTTGTTGGGTGCTTTCAAGCCAATTCCCACTCACAGCGACCCCTTGTGAAAGAGTAGAGCTGTCCCCAGGATTTTTTGAAGCTGTAACCTTTCGACAGGAGCCCTGGTGGTGCAGTGGTTAAGCACTTAGCTGCTAACAGAAAGGTTGGTGGTTCACACCCACCAGCTGCTCCAGGGGAGAAAGATGGGGCAGTCTGCATCTAAAGATTTACAGCCTGAAAAACCTCCACATGCAAAACCTGGGAAACCCACAGGGGCAGTTCTACTCTGTCCTATAGGGTTGCTGAGTTGGAATGGAAGATAGGGCAATGATTGCTTGTTTGTTTCAGAATCTACCTGAGAGCAGATTGCTAAGTCAAGCGCTTAATGTGTGCACCACCAGGGCTTCTAGTCAGCACTTAATAAAGATGGCTATTGTTTGAATTGTGTGACAATTCACCAATGAAGACAAACTCATTTCTCTCTCTCTCTCTCTCTGTCTCGCTCTCTCTCGCTCTCTCTCCCTCTCCCTCTCCCAAATCTGCCTCCAAACAGAGAGGTTATATTTATACATTTAAAATAAAGTCTTTACACAGAACCTCATAGGTCATTCCAACTTTTTCATTTTACATAGGAGGGAACTGAGACGCAAAATAAAGTTGACTCTAGACTATTACATAGTTATCCCTGGATAACAGCCGAGTCCCTGTGCTCAGCCTTAACCAGCATGTTGTAGGTTCAACCTCGAGGTGCCTCGGAAGGAAGGGCTGGTGATCTATTAAAGCAAACAAACAAAAAACAACTGGCCACCGAAAATCCAAGGGAGAGTACAGTTCTAATCTGATATATATGTGGTCATTCTAGGTCAGAGTTGACCAAATGGTCACTCGTTTTTAAACTTATTATTAAGTGGTGAACCAGAGATTTAAATACATCTATTGACTAATTAGAACATATATTTCATTATGTTTCTTTATTTTAAAATCACTATCAGAAAAATAAAAATCGCTATCAAGAATGTGTACCTATCCCCTGGAAGGGGATGAGTAACAGAAATGTGGGTGAAGGAAGATAATAACACACAATAATAATAATATATTATTGATCAAGAATTCATGAGGGTGGGAGGATGGGGGAAGGAGGGGAAAAAAGAGGAGCCGAAACCAAGGGCTCAAGTACAAAGACAATGTTTTGGAAATGTTGATGGCAAGTGTGCTTAATACAATTGAATGATGGATTGTTATAAGATTTGTAAGAGCCCCCCCAACCCCGATAAAATGATTAAGAATGACAATAAAAAGAATATGTACTTACCATTTACCAGTAACTGGATACGGTGCTTTTTACTCATGATCACAATTATTATTCTCTGACAACTCTGAAACAACAAATGCTTCACTCCACTGTACAGACCTGGAAAGTGAGTCTCATGAAAGAAACTGCATGCAGTTGCATTGCTAGTGAGAGGCTGAGGCAGGGGAGTGATCCACATGGGCCTGACATGAAAAAATCTCAGTGATCCAAAATCTGAGAGTGGGGAAATCAGGGTCTGTGCGCTGACTCCGTAAGCACAACAGCTCATGTATTAGCTACTAGTAAACCTCCTGCTGCTGCCTGCAAGGCTCCTCCCTGGAGAGAATGAGGAGCAGAGGTGGAGGGAGGGGCTTGCCTGCTGTGCAGACTTGGGAGAGAAAGCCTAGCAATGTCCCTGGGGTGCATCAAACGCTGAGTAGAGGAGATGCTCTTTCACTCATCTTTGAAGGGGTGTGAGGCTGCTGCTGGAAAACAGTCTAATAAATCCTCCGAGCTTCCCAGACAGGGGAAACCCACTCTGTACTGCTCCTGAGTGTGTGACAGAGATGTTCCTCTGTCACCATGGCAACAGCCAATACACCCACATCCCACAAGAGACCAAAGCTGCTCCGTGGGGAGCTGTGGTCCCAGCTGGGTGGGGTAGGGGCAGGGTAGTGATGGGGGTGTCTCATCAGCTAGATTCTTTTTGCTTATAGCCAGCTTGTTCCTGGGGCAGGGATGTTTATGCAGGGTCCCCACTACATCAAGCCTCTTGTGTCTGTGGGATTCCTGGCAAGGAGAAATGGCAGGGAAATTTCCAAGGAGACTCCTAGAGGGTATATGATTTCTCCTATGGCTTCTGATAAATGTGTTCATTAGATAAGCTGCTGCTGGACAGCACCTTCCTGAGGGGTATCAGCTTGTCCTCATGGGGAATCTCATGGGACTTGCAGCAGCCAGACCTGCCTTCCAGCTCAGCAACTTTTTAGTTCTCAGATCTCGTGTTTGGTGGAATAACCTCTTTAAGTCAAAATTACTTAATAAGTGTGTGTGTGTGTGTGTGTGTGTGTGTGTGTGTGTGTGTGTGTAAAGGTGGAACGTCATCCTCAGGGCTTGGTGAGTCAGAAAGTATTCCATTCTCTCTCCTCTCTTCATTGGCTCCTGTGTGCTCTGATCAGATACACCCATCTCCTTGAGCTGTAGCTTCAGTGCTGTCCTCTGAAGTGCATTCTTCTGGGGGGAGGGGGGGTGCCCATGTAGTTGGGGTTGGGACCAGCCCCGCAGACCTCTCTGTTGGTTCGCTGCTTCATGCTGGTATGTTGCATTCATGTCTTGGTGCACTGGGTTGAAGTCTGGTCCCTCTTTTCTTCTCCTGTGGAGATATAAAGAATACCCTCTCCTTGGATGGTCTAGTGCCCTGTTCCCTTGCTGCCCATCTCTCTCTCTCTCTCTCTCTCTCTCTCTTTCCCTCCTTTTAAGTTGGCTGCTATATGTCCTTGCCTCGGATCAGCCAATGCAGAGAGGACCATAGAGCCGGCCCCACCACTGAGACATGATGTCCCTCACTGACCTATAGTGCTATGAGGGACAACCCTGAAGACACAGTGTGGAAATTGTGTCCCATCTGACCCCACCACTCTGGGGTGAAACACTAAGGGTGTGCAACAGAGCAGCAAGGGGAGTAGAGCAATGAAGACCCCGAGGAATACCAAAAGTAGACTTTGGGGTGGGACCAGGTGTGCGACCCCATCATACTCCACTGGAAAACACTTGCAGCATTCAACAGACAGACTTGGAACTATGTTTAGGCTTTTCTTTCTTTACTGGTTTTTATGTGCTTTTTTTGGTGTGTGTTGTTATTAATTGTTTTGTTTTTTGTTGTCTTTTGTTGTTATGTTTTGTTTTGTCTTGTTTTGTGCTCATTATTGTTACTGCATGTCCATCTAAATAAGATAGATGGGATAAACAATCCAGAGGAGAAAACAATGGGACTGATGGTTCCGGGGGGACATGGGAGAGGAAGAGGTGGGGGAAAGTGAGTTGGGGGGAAACCCAGGGACAAGGGAACAACAAGTGATCTAAAAGTGATGGTGAGGAGGGCATAGGATACCTGGGAGGGCTTGATCAAGGACATGTAGCTGAGAGGACTTACTGAAAT
>NW_022103928.1:26189575-26194545 GCF_000313985.2 Echinops telfairi
ACATATACCCTCCCCCCCAAGGGGACAGACAACAGAAGTTAGTGAAGGGAGACAGTGGTCAGTGGTCGGTGTAAGACATGAAAAAAAAATTATCAAGGGGTCATGGGGGCGCAGTGGTAGAATGAGTTGATACCAAGGACTCAAGTAGAAAAAAATATTTTGAAAACGATGATGGCAGCATATGTTTGACACAATGAATGTATGCATGGATTGTGATAAGAGCTGTAAGAGCCTCCAATAAAATGATTTTTTTAAAAGCTGGAAGGATATTTAACCCCTCCTTATGGGAGATAACATGAGATAACACATGGGCCGTTTCTAGCATGCAGTCAGTAGCTAATCAGTAGCAGTGTCCCAGGGTTGTCAGAAACATGACCATTTAGCAAGGAGACCACCCAGCTTAACTCTTTTCATTCAGGGGAAGACATTGAATCAGAATTCATGTCACCTGCACTTTTCTTAAGGAGCCTTGGTGGCCTAGTGAGTTACATGTTAGGCTGCTAACCATAAGGTCAGCAGTTCAAACCCACTTGTGGGAGAAAGATGAGTGTCTTTCTGCTCCTGTCAAGATTTACAGCCCGAGGAACCCACAGAGGCGGCTCTGCTCTGTTCACAGGGTCACTGGGAGTCAGAATTGACTCGAGGGCAGAGAGTTTTGGTTTTCAGTGTCTTTCCTGGCTTCCTCTGCGTCTCTCTCTGCTCCCCAAACCCATCTGGTCCGTCCGTGTTGCAGGCTTGCTTTCCAGACAGGGCCCGTGTGCCTTGGTGGAGCCTGGTGATATCAGGTGCTTCTGTTCCCCTGAGGGGCTCCGCCCAGAGAACCTCACAGCAACAGACCTTGGGGATCACCCAGCACAGCTCTCTCCCTCATTTTCCAGGCCCGGAAATGGAAGCCTAGAGAGAGTTGTTAAATGCCTTGTTCAAGGTCATCCAGGAAGGCAGAAGCTGTCCGTTGAAGTGGTTGTTGGGTTTATTTTAGCAGGTCTGACTAAGCCAGGGGATCACTGCTGAGGCTCAGCCTCATGCCTGCCTGAATTCTCGGGGTTGTTTAATGCCAAGGGACGTGTGGGTGGGGAGAGTCCTTTTCTGTGCTGTTAGCTGTGGGGCCGGTGAGCTCTGACATCCCCCTGGTGCCACAGGAATTAATAGATAACATTTGCACAGTGCTTTACAGCTTTAAGATGCACTCATATAGCACATTCTTTCATCCTCCAAATGGTGCTTCAAAGTCGTTGTGATAATTATCCTTCTTTTACAGGTGGGAAAACTAAGGGTGAAAGCGACTGGGCTCAAAATCACACAGTTATCAAGCAACAGATGTAAGACCGGGCTGTGGGCATGTTTCCTAACCAGAGCAAGCAGACCCTGCCGAGAAAGCATCATTATTGAAGGACTTGATGTTGACCCTACACAAAAGTGACGGCAACATTGTCAAGCAGGCCCATCTGAATGGCTATCGGGTTCTCCAGAATGTAGGGGACTAAGTTGGGTGCAAGGCAATCACGATGCTTCTTCCGATAGAGCTTTGTCCCCCTGAAAGTGCTTTGAAAGGCAGACAGTAAACACCTCCTCCTGACAAGTTCCCTCGGCGGACTCGTGACTGAGTAGAACTGTGTCCCCTAAGGTTTTTCACTAGCTGAGGAGGCCTGGTGATGTCATGAGTTATGAGTGGGCTCAGCAGTTTGAAAGCACCGGCTGCACGTTGGGAGAAAGAAGAGGCTTTTTGGTCCCCCCAAAGAGCTACAGTCTTGGAAACCCACAGGGGCAGTTCTACTCTGTCCTAGAGGGTCCCTATGTGTCAGAATCGCCTTGAGGGCAGCGAGTTTGGAGTTATTAATTTTTTTTTTCCAGAAGAAGATCTACAGTCATTTCTTCCAAGGCACCTCTAAATGGGTCCCAGATGCCAACTGTTCAGTTAGTGGTTGAGCCCCGTAATTTATTGGCATCACCAGAGACACCACGGCAGACACACTCCCTGTCATTAACTGCAAAGTGGATTCGGATTAGAATCCACAATTTCTGATGTTTGAATTCCTTCTACTTCTCATTAGGGCAGGTAAATCGCAATGGGGTGCCTGATTCTGAGAAGTGGGTATGGACCAAGGAGGGCACGGTGCCAGAAAACTTCCTTGTTTGGCTGGAAGCCCAGACAAACAATTTGCCAGGTGGCCTGGAGCCTCAGGTTTTCCATTCAAGTAGGATTTTTGAGCTCTGCCTACCGGAGGACACTTCACTTCCAGAATGTACCCAGCCTTCTCCCTGTGAGCTGTCCCCACAGCATTGTTGGTCTGGGGAAGAAATAAATCAGAGAAGAGCTAAAGCATTTAAATGGATTCCCGATTTTAGCTGTGTTCATTCATCTGCAGATGTTTACTTGTTTTTCTATTCAGAGGGAAGATAAAGATCCCACAGGAAGAATCTCCACATGTCCTGGGCTTCTAGAAGGGACCACAGAGACTGTAATAGTTAATTGTGGTGGTGGCTGAGTGACTAAGAAAGGTGGATCAGGCCCTGTTACTGGTTGCTCTGGGAGAAGTACCTTCCATGTGGAGACCAGAGAAGGCTAGCTGATCTCAGAGCCATGAGCCCTGACTGCTTTAGAATTCTATATTTTGTACAATGGCCTAGATCCAAATGATATTTCTCCTTCAATACTAAGCAAAGGGTAGGACAGACTGTTGCTAGCTGCTGTTGAGTGAGCACCCAACTCAGGGTGACCCCGTGCGAAACAATGAATTGCTGCCTGGTCTTGCACCCTCCCATGATCGGGGGGATCAGAACATTGTTGTCCATAGGGCTTTCATTGGCTGATTTTTAAACTTTGTCAGGCCTTTCTTCCTTGTCTACTTTCGTTTGGAAGCTCTGTTGAGATCTGCTCAGTATCCTAGCTCACTACAAATCTCCACTAGCAGACAGGTGGTGGTTGTCCATGAGGTGCCTTGGCCAACTCTGCTGTATTATTCTTCCAGCATTTGGAATGTAGAAACTTAGGTAAGGATACGGGAGAGGTTTTCATGGCAAAGAAATGCTGAAAAGACCCTTCTGGGTGAGGATTCACCGGAACAGGGAAGGTATTGGTTTTAGCAGATACAATTGTCTTTAGCGACCCTCTGTACAACAGAATGAAGCACCGTCCCCGTCCTGCCCCATCCTCATACTACTTCTGTCAGTCCATCCCTTCGAGGGCCATCTCGGTTTCACTGCCCCACACTTTATCAAGCATGATTTCTTTCTCCGGGGATTGGTTTTCCCTGACAACAGTTCAGAGTACTTGAGACAAAGTCTCACCTTCTACACGTCTCAGGACGGTTCTGCTGTATTTCTTCCCAGTCAGATTTGTTTGCTGTCCATGGTCCTTGCAATACTCTGTCAACACCACACTGCAAATGCACCCGTTCTGCAGTCTTCCTTATTCAGTGTCCAACTTTGACATGCCTACGAGGCAATTGAAAATACCATGCGTTGGGTCAGGTGCACTGAAGTTTTTAAAGTGATATCCTTGCTCTAAAGAGATCTTGTGCAGCAGATGTGCTTAATGTAATGCGCCATTTGATTGCTTGACTTCAGCTTCCATGAGTATCGAATGTGGATCCAGGCAAAATCACATCTTTGACCACATCCATCTTTTCTCTGTTTATCATGCTGTTACCTAGTGGTCCAGTTGGAAAGATTTTGGTGTTCTTTACATTCATGTTGAAGGCTACAGTATCTCATCTTCATCAGCTTCAAATCTTCCTCACTTTCAGTAAGCAATGTTGTGTCATCTGCCTACTGCAGGTTGTTAATATGGCCTTCCTCCACTCCCGATCCTGTGTTCTTCCTCATATCGCTCAGCTTCTCAGACTATTTGTTCAGCATACAGATCGAATAAGTAAAGTTAAAGGATACAATTTTGACCCACACCTTTCCTGATTTTAGACCATGCAGTATTTCATTATTTTGTTCACACCACTGCCTCTTGATCCATGTATGAGTTCCACATGAGCACAATGAAGTGTTCTGAAATTCCTATACTTCTTAAAAGGCTATCCACAGTTTTCAATAGTCCACACAGCCAAATGCCTTGGCATAGTCATACAACTCAAGTAAATATCTTTCTGGTATTCTCTGCTTTCAGCCAAGATCCATCTGACATCAGCAAGGATATTCCTTGTTCTTTGTCCTCTTCTGAATCCAGCCGGAACCTCTGGAAGCTCCCTAAAAGCCCCTAGAATCTTTCAGTATTACAACTAGAAGTTTTATTATTATTTTTAAGTTCTTTTAGTTTACGATACACTGAATATGTCCATTTTGGTTTTGTAACTCTGGGAGATTTACAGTTGTACTAACTCATGAAAGTCTTCTGGTAATATACAAGTGATTGAAGACACTTATGCTCAACTATTCGATAGTAGATTCTGTTCTTCTATAGAGTAATATTGTTATCAAAGCCTACCAGAGAACTACTGAATAATTTAATGGAACATTTGATAAAGGTTTTTAATAGTCTTGTGGGTCTCCATAGTTTCCATGGAGAAATATAAAGTAAAGCAGTTCTCCTTTTCCCTTTCCCAAGAATGAGGCACTGAACTGTATGTGGACATTATACCAGGCTTTGTGGATTATTCCAAGAAAGGCAGAAGACAGAATCCCTCACCTTGAATTGCTTGGGGAAAACAAAACAAAACAAAACAAAACAAAACACCAAGCTGGATAGACAACTCAAACACTCAGTGCCACAGAGTCAGTGCTGACTCCGAGCCACTCCCCCGTGGGTTTCTGGGACGGTCACTGTTCACAAGAGTAGAAAGCCTGGTCTTTCTCCCATGGAGTTGCTGGTGGTTTTGAATTGCTGACCATGTAGAGCTGAGCCCAACTCGAAACCACTTCACCACTAGGGCTCCTGACTAGGAGAGATACAAAGCGAACCATACATATAAACACATACATAAACACAATGTAGTAGAACTTCCCCTACAAATGCTTGAGTG
>NW_022103928.1:26194958-26197367 GCF_000313985.2 Echinops telfairi
CAGCCAGAATGCTCCTTAGAAGTAAGGGTGGCAAGATAGCCTCATGTCCTTGGGACATGTTACCTGCCCCTTGAGAAGAACACCATGCTTGGTAAAGTAGAGGGGCAGTGACCAAGAGAAAGACCCTTGACAAGATGGGTGCAACAATGGGCTCAAACTTAAACAATTGTGAGGATGGCGAATGACAGGCAGTGTTTCTTTCTGCTGTATTTAGGGCCTCTGAAAGTTGGATTGAGAACATCAACGGTGGCAATAACTCCTTCCCCGCTTGTGAAATCTTCTATTCCAGAGACCTCTTCCTCGGGCTCTGTTGACATTCACTCTCTGAGCCACGTTTTGGTCTGGTTGTGTGCTGTGTTCACTTGTTTATGAGCTTCCTTCAAAAGGGCAGAATGTAGACCTCATTTGTTCTTGAATCTCCCCTTCAGTGCCTGGCACAAATCAGGCATTGTTGATCGAGTTGATTTTTCTTATTCTATAATACATACACTATAAGCTTAATGCTTAGGGGTATAAGTAGTTATTGAAATAGAAAAATAGAAAAAACACAATCCTAAAAAATTGAAGTGATGCACACCTGAAACCCCAGCATTAGAGAATCTGTCTTTGCATAAAATTCCTCTCATCAGGTGAAAAATACTCCTAGACAAGGCAACACATCAAATTAATTCATATTAACTTATTAGTGATCTATCAACTGTTTTATCCAATAGATGCAAGAACTGAATTGGGTAAGAGTATACAATTCAGTTTTCAAATAATTGAGCCCTTACTATGTGCTTGATGTTAGCCTATCATCGAAAAGTTTATATTCTAATGAGAGAAATAGATGAGTCATCTTAATAGTTTATTATAAGTGGGGTTTTTTTTTGGGGGGAGGAATATGGAAAAGCCAGGCACAGAGCATGGAACTCAGCCCACTTAGGAGGATTGAGGGCAGGCTTACCAGAGAAATCATCAACTTGAATACCTCCGTGTCGTCTCTACTGACAAACTCCTGCAGGAGTCTCAGGACCCATCTCAAATGCCTTCTCAGAGGAGCCTTTCCTAATTCTTGCTCCCTCCTTTTTAAAAAACTCATTTTATTGGGGGCTCATACAGCTCATCACAATCCGTACATATATCTATTGTCACCTTGTTCCCTTATTGGTGTTCCTAGACTCCCTCACCCAACTGTATTGTATATCCCCGCGTGGGCCATTGTTTCGGTATCTCTTCTTGTCCTCTGAGCCTGCCCAGTTCATATGGATTGTGAGCTGCTCAGAGGCATAGACAGCTTCCCATTCAAGGCTGTCTTCCCAGCTCTTAGCCTGGCACATGGCAGATGGGGAGGCGGCTGCATTAGAATCGTTGGCTGGAGGTCTCTCTGACACCACTGCATCTCTGACTCAGAGCTGGATTGTACATCTCCAGGCCCCAAATTGAGTGCCAGCTGGGGTGTAGGAAGTACAATCTGTCTGTCAGTATTAATGATGAACCCCTCATTGATTCCATTCAGCCCAACAAGTACTTCCCGAGAACCAATTCAAATGAAAGAAATCAGCAACCACAACTATCCTGCCTACTGTGTATCTGATGCTTGACTTAATCTAGGTAACAACTTTGAAACATGCTACTTGCCTCCCCCCTTTAAAAATCATTTTATTGGGGGCTCTTACAGCTCTTATAACAATCCATACATCAATTGTATCAAGCACATTTGTGCATATGTTGCCATCATCATTTTCGAAGCATTTTCTTTCTACTTGAGCCCTTGGCATCAGCTCCTCTTTTTCCCTCCCTCCCACCCTCATGAACCCTTGATAAATTATAAATTATTGTTATTTTCATACCTTACACCATCTGCTGTCTCCCTTCACCCACATTTCTGTTGTTTGGCCTCCTGGGGTGGGGGTTATATGTCGATCATTGCTAGAAGTTCCCCCTTTCTTCTCATTCTTTCCCCACCTTCTTCCTACCCTCATGGTGTTGCTGCTCTCATTACTGTTCCTGGAGGGTTTATGAGTCCTGGATTCCGGGTGTTGAGAGCTCTCTCACCCACCCACCCCCTTTAAAATGTGCCCTAGGCATGGCACAACTCTGGCCACAATCCAGGCATCAAGCTAGGATGAACAAAGGACTTCAATTTGGCTCTGTCCCTGACTGATATAAGAGCACCACCACCAATCAGGTGTCTCTTTGCCCATAGCCAGGGGGTGTTGTGAGCTCTTATCTGTACCAATGTACATGCTCCTATCTAGCCAGATTTGTAAGGTAGAACTGGGGTCATGATAGTGTGGGGTGGGGTGGGGTGGGGAAGGAAGCATTAAAGAGCTGCTAGAGGAATGCTGTATATTTCATTGGTGCTATACTGCACCCCGGCTGACTCATTCCTTCCTTGTGACCCTTCTGCGAGGGAATGTCTAATTG
>NW_022103928.1:26202072-26206026 GCF_000313985.2 Echinops telfairi
ATAGGACAAAGTAGAACTGCTCTTGTGGGTTTCTGGGAGTGTCACTGTTGACCGGAGTAGAAGGCCTCTTCTTTCTCCCATGGAGTGATTGGTGGGTTCAAACTGTTCACCTTGTGGTTAGCAGCCCATCACTGAGCCCACTACGCCACCAGAGTTTCCTCGACATCATAATGAATTCTCACCACAAGACTGAAGCTTAGAAAAGGTAAGTACAGTGTTCATAGTGAACAGACCCAGGATTTGAACCCAGGCCTTTCTGATTCCACTGTTGCCATTCCTCTGTTACTTTGCCTCCTATTATTAGAAAGATTAATAACAAACTCCTTCTAGGTGCTGGGCAGTGTAGGGGCTTTAAGAAGAAACTCTGGGAATCAAGAAGGGATACATGAAACAATTAACTAAATGAGTATAAAATTATTTAGCCAGTGTTTCAGGCATTCAGATAATGGAGTAATTAGTGAAGGAGTCTGGGTTGAAGGGGAGGTTCTTCATGAAAGTTGATTCTTGAAGAATGGCCGGGTAAAGGTAAGGGGCACAGGGAATGAGAGTGGTGCTTTATATGTCTGTGCTAGAAATCTGACCCTTTTGTGCCTTGCCCTGATCGCCTATCCCATTGAAGGCATGTGTTTGGGGATCTAATCACCTGTTGAGGAGCTGTTGCTCTGAGGGAGATACTCATTTGTATGGGCACAAGGCGCCTACTGCAGATTTGTGTTCAGACCTAAATGCTTCAGTGGCATGAGCTCTGAAACTCCTTGGATAGTATTCTCTAGGAAGACTGCTGGGCATGAACTCAAGAATATGTTTTGCCCTGGAGACTTGCCTTCTAGAGGAAGTAATAGAAGCTTCTTTTCCTATGGGTTTTTTCCCAATGGTTTTCTGTTTTTCTCTGAAGCAATAACATTGATTTATTAAAACCCAGAGTCTAGTGCCTGACAACAGTTCTGTGTGTCTGTGCTTGATAGCATTTCCCAGAAACACATAGTTCGGTTCTTCCAATATGTATCTAAAACCTGCTAAACACATCCCAGTTAAATACTGATGAGCAGTTTTATTGAAAGATCTCTATGGGTTAAGAAGCAGGTGCCTGTGGATGACAGATACTGTGACTTAAAAAGGTGTTTTTTGTTCTGAGGCTGGGCTGAATTTTAGATTAATTTGTATCTCAGCTTAAGCTACCTACATAATATTCAATGATCAGGTGTAATAGCTGGCAATTTTATCTTCCTGGTTCTTAAAGAGAAAATCAGAGGGCAGCTACTAGTAGAATTTAAGAATATTGGTCTCATCTGAATTTTAGTATGCTAAGGTGAAGACTTTAACAAGCATTTAAATAATTGGTCATTTAAAGAAGGACTTAAAATAGGCTGCCTCTCAGAGCAGCCTTTTAAGACATGGCAGAGTATTTTGACTTTTCCTCTGTGTAGTTGTGGGCAAATTGCAGTCCTTGGGTGCCACAAATGGCCGATCACTGGGCTGCGAACTGCAAGATTGGTAGTTCAAATCCACCTATGATTGCCTTGGAGGAAGAAAGGCCTGGTAATCTACTCCCAAGGCACCAGCCATGGAAGCCCTATGGCACACAGCCCTCTGACACACAGGGGCAAGCTATGGGTCAGATTCTACCCTGTGACAACTGGTGATTATTTTGGAGGGAGGTGGTACCTGCTTAGATTGATGGAGACCTGGGAGACTGTTCTGTCTCTGTTCTTTCTACTTTGAAATGAGCTTTTGTGGGATGCCTCAGATCTTCAGATTGTAATTGCACAGTAAAGAATCGTTGGAAAATCCAGCTATGCCGTAAAAAGATGAAATCAAACTCATGTAGTAATAATTGTTATTAGTGATTTTTTTAATTACCTGAAAGTTCATGTCTTATTGTAAAGTTCATACCTAAATATGAAGTTCAGTTAAGACTTCACTTTAATGATCTTCATGCCTGAGCAAGCAACAGGCATCCGAGTGTGTATACTGTTTTTTCTTCTTCTAGGTATTTTAACTGAAGAGGTAGGTTTCTGCACTGAGCTGCCTCTGCCTCTGTTCCAGTGATGCATGAATTGCACCTGTTTTGGCTTCCAGTTGCCAATTGAGCATTTCATCCTGGCACTTCCCTTTGTTCTTCTTGACATCTTGGTTACCTAGAGACAGTAGACGTTTATTGGGTACTTTCTCTGTGTAGGGTCGGTATACCAAGCAATAGAGATGTCATATCTACCTTCTAGGAACCTGCTGTCCAAGTGGATACCCAAAACCAAATCTACTGCCAGCTCCTACTCATAGGTCCAGGTGGGGACACACACACACACACTTTTCCCTAAAAAACTAGCTCCTTTTATTCAAAATATGCTTCCTGGATCAGCAGCATTAAGCGTTAGTATCAACCAAGGGCTAGCTTTTTGAAAAAGACCAGTTGACATTGAGTTGACTTTGATTCATGGCAACCTATGTGTGTCAGAGTAGAATGAATTGATTTTCTTTGAAGTAAATAACCAAGCCTTTCTTCTGAAGGGCTTTAGGTGGACTTGAACCCCCAACCTTTAGGTTAGCAGGTGAGTGCTTTAGTCACTTGTGCTAGAGTATCTAGGAGCTTGTTAGAAACAGAATCTCAGGCCCTACCTCATTATCTGTTGAAGCATAATTTGCAACACAGCAAGATCTCCGGGAGATCAATATACACATTAAATATGAACTACACTGACTGACCAAAAGGTATGTAATTAGTGAAGAAAGAGTGGCACCACCACCAACTACCATCATTTACTCTGCAATTAGAGAGTCAATTTAGACTCACAGCAACCCTATGCGACAGAGAACTCCTTACAGTTTCTGAGACTATGAGTCTTTGAAGGAGCAGACACCCTCATCCCTCTCCCACAGAGCAGCTCATGAGCTTGAACTGCCAGCCTTAGCCCAGCACTTATCCCACAGACCCACCGGGGATCCTTCAAGGTTGTATTTGGCTCTTTACAAATCCCAATTCATCTTTACGGTAGCAGCGCAAATAGGAAGTACTATAGAAGTTTAAACGAATAAGATATTGATATGGGCTATGGAAAGCTTCATGGGAGAACGGAGATTTGAACTGAGCTTTTAATTAATTTGGATCTAAAGAGGTAGGGTTGATTCATCCCAGATAGTGGGAAACAAGGAAAATACAGTGGCCAAAAAGAGGGAGACAACTATTACGCGCTAGCATTATATAGGCAGCACCTGGCTCTGTTGTTTGTTTCTTCTTCCTGGTCAGCCTTTGGACATTTCATTAAGGTTAAGGGACTTCGACGTATGGCCGTTAGGTTGGATCAGTACTTATTAGTGACTAGAAAAAATGTATTGGCTGGAACTTGGGGAAAAGGTCAAGTGAGGTTTGGGACTTTGCTAAATATATATCCTTATTTTTGACTAACACAAGCATTCTGATCCTGTAGCATTTCAGAGTTTATTGAAGCAGTAACCTCAGCTTTAGATCACTAGAATTTTAGAGTTGGAAAATCAGAGTTACGTTACAATTGGGGAAATCAATGTGCAGAGAGAAGTTAGTAACAGCTAGGTAATAACAGAACCAGAGCTAGAATCCAGAACTCCAGTCACTGTACTAAGCTTTTTTTTTGCATTATCTCACCCAAACCATGGTATTTTCAGTCACCTCGAAAGCTGGACTGAAGAACTGAAACGTCTGTATTATGGTGCCGGTGTGTCGGTGAGGAGTGCCGGAAGAACAAATTTGTTTTGGGAGGCGTGTACCTGGAATGCGCCTTAGGTGTGAAGATGATGAGACTGTCTCAGATCCTTGAGGCATCAGGAAGGACTAGTCCCTGGAGGAGGACATCGTGGTTGGTAAAGCAGAGGGTCAATGAAAGAGGAAGACCCGTAATGAGCTGGGTTGACACTGTGACTGCAACACTGACACAATGTTGTTGACTGCACTTGGCCTCAAACTTAGCGATAGTTGGGAGG
>NW_022103928.1:26207686-26229378 GCF_000313985.2 Echinops telfairi
TAACATTTTGAACCTGAAGGACTTGAGTGAGCATCTAGCCAAAGAATTGGAACAATTTCCCAGGGCCAAATAAGTAAGAGAAAGGGGACTAAAACTCACATTTTCTGATTCTATCTCTAGGGTCTGATTCTACTTTTAGGTCATTATTTTAGCAGATCTCTGAAAGTTATCCATTCCTTTTTAAGTTTACTGTTTATGTCTTCTTCTAAAGACCCATGTGCAGTAGGAGCTTAAAAAAACTCCCCACAGAACCACACTACTACCACACCAGCAATTTCACTGTTTTTATTAGTGCGATTGTTTCCGTATCAGCCAAAGCAAACCCATTACCACCGAGTCGATTGCAGCTCACAGGGGTCCTTCAGGACAGAGAACTGGCCCTGGGGTTCCCGAAGCTGCCATCACGATGGAAGCAGACTCCCTCATCTTTTTCTTGTAGAGCGGCTGGTGCGTTCAAACCTCCAACTGTTCAGTTAGCAGCCAAATGCTTTAACACTGCATCACCAAAGCTCCATTGCTTCAACATAGTCATTCTAAAATCGTCGTGACAGTGAAGCACCAGTCTTACATTCTGTTAGAGGTGAAAACAAAGCTTGATTGAAAGGTAGAGAGGCATGACTCAGGAGACACCAGCACCCAGACAGGTGCTAAGTGTGGTGTTCCAAATGGTGAGGAGAGAGTGAGGTTTTTATTGGGTGGAGTTAAAAAGGACTCTGCTCACAGGTAGGAGGGGGTGCATGACAAGAAGTTACAAGGGGGTTGCTAAATTCCCGTTCTTAACCCGATCATTTCTGCTTCACGTTTTCATTTCTACTTTTAAACCTCTGGGAATAGGTTGATTAAGGCATTCTTTTGGGAGCAAGTCGTGCAAGCACTCTTGACAAACGATTTTAACACACGATTCCTCGCAGAAGCTAACATCTTGGTCCGTACTCCTTTTAGAGTACAAGCAGCTCAACTGTTACAAGAAGCTGAATCGTCCCTTCAGAGCTGCAGGGGCAGGGTTTTTAGGCCAAGCTGCAGTTTGATTAAAAGTGAGCGTTCACTTTAGATCTGGGTCAACCATTTTAGTCATGCCAAGTGCCTCCGTTTGGGTTCACTTACTCATGATTGAAGGAGGCTCTTAGAGACCTGGTCTTCACAATCCAACTATCTGGTAAAGTTCATGGACCTGTGTTGGAATGGTGACCTCGATGCCCCTGTCTACCTAAGATTGCTCACTGTGGGTGGGTGCCCAAGTTCATCCCTGTAATGGCAGTGGCCTTTTAGGTATTGTGCTGCACTGCCTTCAAGAGAAAACAAAAAAGTAAGAAGTGAAAGTCTAAATAGAAGGTGTACCAGAACTGCACACCTTCCTCTCAAATTGTCTAAGCATAATGTCATTTTTTGATGAAATTTTACATCGTAAATTTGGGTTCCATCGAACTCTTTCTGTGCATACTGTGCAGTGTCATGGGTTACATTTTTCATCATATGTCAACCCTATCATTATTTTCATTCTCGTAGGTGTAGCCACCAGTTTGGCTTCCCTGTCCTGTGCCCCCTACCTTCTCATCTTTGCTTTAGGATAAATATGAACCATTTTCTCATTATCCACCAGACCAATAAGTCTAGCTTTTAAAAAATAATTTGAGGGTTTTTTTTTACATTTAGCTCCAATTTTATTTATACCTACTCTTGCATCCCTGGTGGGTAATGGTAGCTGGACATCAGTTAGTTTGCCTGCTGTCAGGATAGATGAGTCCATGGTCCATGTAGGCGTTTAGCCCTGTGGAATGGATTCTTCCTTGAGTCTTTGGATTACTCCTTTCCCTCTTGCTCAAGATGAGAAGAGACCAATAGTTGTGTCTTAGATGTCTGCTTGAAAGCTTTTAAGACCCGAGATGCTACTTACTGAACTAGGACATATGACATGTAGTTAATGAATTATGTTATGCTATTATGCCAGTTGACCAAGCTGTCCAATGAGACTATTGTCCTAACCCTCAACCCAGTAAACCATTCCCACAAGGTGGCTATGTCTAGGAAGAACCCACAATTGCACCCCTCTGTGCTTTATTATATTTATGAGTATACGAGGGTAAGTAAGAAAGTATTACTACTGGTGTGCCAGCCGTACATATGCAGGCTTATTACAAACGAGATGTGTTTGAATAGGTCTCAGCAACCAGTGGAGGGCTGCAGGCAAGTTCTCTTGGTAACATATGCCTTATAGTCTCATTAGAGTGCCTTAAAAAGATGCTTTTTGTGCTGTAGGAGAAAGTGATTTTGAGGTCAAGGCTAATATCACTTAAAAAAAAAACAACCAAAACTCAAGTGGACATCTTCCCAAATCATTGAAGCTTTTCAACATGTGTATGGCAATGGTGCCCCACATAAACCAATAGTATTTAGGTGGATCGAGCTATTTAATTAAGGTTGGGAGGACTTCAAAGATGAATTCAAAGTAGAGAGGTCAGCTCTGAAGGTTGAGGCACCTGTCTTTTGGGATTCCAAAATCTTGACAGATCTCCTCAAAGGATACAGGATAGTCACAGGGGCTTATTATGAAGGAGTTTTCAGAAAGTCAAAACTGCAATGGTGAGAAACTTCCAGGAAAGTTACACCAAAGATTTTTTTCTGCATTATGAAATGCACGGACTGGTTCATTGTTTGGGGAGAGGGGGAGTTGTGTTATTTTAATGTTCTCTATTTTATCTCTCAGTTCTTATATCTATGACAATGGCTACATTGGAACCCACAGACAAATTGACGATTAAAGTGTTTATTAAAGAAGTCAACAAATTATAAAGCATGAGAAATGTTCAGGGTTGAGTTGTTTATCAAGACATGTTACAAAGTTCTTTCAGGTGTGCTAGTCAATGCCCAAAGGGGCATGAAACTCTTCTGGTAGCCTTAACCCGAAGGCATCCAACTCAAGCCCTGTGGGTGAGCAAACCCAGCTCTCTAAATTATAAGTGCCCAGAGGCACCACTCCAGTAAGCCTCAGCTGAAGGCACTCAGGTCCACCTTGTGGTTAGCAAGCCCAGTTTCCCCACTTAAGCAGCCAGAGGCACCCCACTCTGCAAACCAGCCTCCTGCACAGTCACTCAGCTTTACTTGCTCCATGGATTGAGAAGTCCACCACTCTAGGCCATGCTCTGGCTCCAGGTTCTACTGTGGCTCATCTGATGTTATAGTTGTCTTCTGGATCCAGGAGATGCAGTGTGCAGGGCTCTAGGGTGCAGAAGATGCACTGCATTCTTGGCTCTTGCTGCTAATGTGAACTGTCTTCCTGCTTCCCAGAGAGCTTATTTTGTAAACAGCAGGATGGTATTCCAGGAACGCCTGTTCACAGTTATTCGCAGGTGAATCCTATCAGCGTCTTCCCCCACCTTCTCACTGGACCCATGCAAGAAGTTTAAGGGGAGTTAGAGACTTTCTTTGGCTAGAAGAGTCACCTTAAATAATTCACTGCCCCAGTAGTTGTAAGGGCTATACTATGAGCATTTCATTGGAAATTCTTACCTCATCTACCTTATAGCCCTCATCTTGTCCCTTCAGACTTCATTTTCTTGCCTGAACTAAAAGGAACACTATTTGAGAGGCTCCCCCCACCTCTCCCGTGCCCCACAACTGCTATTTTGACATGGTGTGGATCAAGGAGCTCCAAAGATAGGCTTGGTGATCTGCTTCCATTAAGATTATAGCCAAGAAACCCCCACTCCCATAGCACAGTTCTACTCCACCCCCATAGCATGGGGCTACCAAGAATTCGAGTGGACTTGATGGTAGCTGTGAACAACATAGTTCAGAGCAACTGAGAGTCTATTACAAGCCAGGTGCTAGGAATGTAAAGATGAATTGGTCATAAGCCTTGTCTACTGCTTCCAGTTCAAATAGTGGAAAACACAGGCATTTAAACAGAATTTTAATATAGTAGGGTAAGTATGCACAAGGTGTGTGGGAACACAGAGATGGGTTATCCCAGGGAATGAAGATGTAGTTGTAGGAATGTTGGGGTGTTTGTTCAATAAGATGGTGCCACTGTGCATCCTTAAGTAAACCTGAGTGCTTCTTTGGACTCTCCCTGTAGAATTGTCCCAGAAGAGAATCAGAACAAATATTATCTAAGATCCTTTTCAGCATGACATCATTTCTGTGGTACAGTTTTTGTGTTGTTTTCATTCATAAACTTTAGCTCTCTGTGCTTTTCTCTATGTAGCATCACTTGTAAATTTTGGCAAGAAGAGACATATGTCAATACATGACTTAATATCTCCTTGAATGAAAGGTTCACCTTTCTCCTTCAGTGTTTCTGCTTTATACTATTGCTACCATTTAGTCTCTGGGGGAAAAGGGGTCAGTACATGCTGGTGTGCCCCCTTGAGGCTTGCGGTTGGTTCCTCTTCCTCCAATAGGACTAAGAACATACACCTATATTGAAGGGGGGCTGGCTAACAGGATTGGCTTCTTCATCCCTGCCACATGCACCAGACTTATAATTTATACAACGTATTCGTACGCATTAGCTCGCGTATGCACAACGATCCTGAGCAGTAGGAAGGCATTCCCATTTCCTAGATGAATGAACAGACTCAGGAATGTGAAGGCGCTTGTTGGAAGAGTATGGGTTTATTAAGCTGAGGTGTCAGGATCTACTGTAGATTATTGCCAAATTTGCTAATAGATAAATTAGGAGATGATTTTTTTTTTCATATCAAAAATGTTTGTTGTTTTTTGCAAAGTCATTTGCCATAGGATTAATTTATGTAGTAATTACCCCAGTGCTTTTGAGATTACTCAATTAAAAAAATTGATATGCACACATCATTAAAAAAATTAGTTTGTTTATTTTTAATGGTTTCACTGACAAATAATTCACACATCATACATTGCAATAGTTGTGCAGCTACCGCCACAGTCATTTTTGGGACATTTCTTCTTGCTTGTACTTGTTAGCTCCTCATTCCCCACCAGCACCCCCTGCCATGTCCCTTTTAATCTATCAATCCAGTTGTTGTCTCAATGATTTACCTAATCTGGGTTTCATATATGGAAAGAAAACATACACAAATCAAGACAAAACACAAACAAATGGCCCTATAACAACGACAGAATGGAACAGAAAAACCAATTAAAAACAAAGCAGAAATCATGAAAATTGGAGCAATTATAGATTGGCTCGTGAGTGAGACCAATGCCAGTGATGCACGTGCATTTTAAAGATCACGCTCAGTGCATGGGGTGAAAGTGTGCTGAAAGTCAGTGTCTCCAGGATGGAGAGCTGCACCTTGGCTTGCACGTGTGTGCTCAGTAACATGCGTACTCTGTGTGTATCTCTAAATAGGGTGCGAAGCCTTTTCCTGAATGCTTGTTGGGTGGCACTGCATTTTTAGCTTCCTACGTAGATTCCTTTGAGCGCTGGAAGCTACGTGTCCCTCTGTAGAAAAGAAGAGGATGATCGAGAAGATGTTTCTGTGGTGAAGGTACCATTTCTGTCCAGCAGGAACAAGTAGCTTAGAGGAGAGCAAGTTCCCCAAGGAGAGGATAAGGTTGGCACACACAACAAAGGCCTTAACTCCTATGAATTCTCTTGGCAGTATGGCCAAGAATTGGGGTTGTTGGATACTGTCAATTCTGACTCACAGGGATACTTCATGCTGATACAACTGTCCCATCAGACTTTCTTGACTGTAGTCTTTATGATCAATGGGTTTCTTCCAAGGGTTTGACCTGCACACCTTTCAGTTAGCAGTGGAGCACTTAACCATTGCACCGCTGGGGCTCCTTAGAGCCAGCATAGGAGGATGCATACTGGCCTTGATATTTATCACCCAATGGCCGTCATTTCCAAAAATGGCACCAGTGTGCAGTGAGATTGTAAGACAGATTAACATTATATCCAGTGACTCCTTTTCTCAACATAATGATCTTTCTTCCCCACTACATGGTGTGTTCTTTGAGGTCAGTCTAAGTGTTTTCATCATTTTTGTATCCAGCAGAGGGCCGAACACTTAGAGGTCAGTAAATGGACATGCTATCAGGAGAGACCAGTCCCTGGAGAAGGACATCATGCTTGGTCAAGGGGCAGCAAAAAAGAGCAACATCCCGCAAAGTGGATCAACACAGTGGCTGCCACAGTGGGCTCCAACATAAGAATTATGAGGATGGTGCAGGATTATGTACCGTGTTGCCCATGAGGTTGCTATGACAACAATAACAACAAATCTTTGTCAAACCGAGTTGACCAGAGACTCAGAGAAGGCGAAAAAAGTTATGAGGAACAAGGGAGAGAACTATTCTAGGGTTAGAGGTGTATCGCATGATGTCAGAAGTTATTCTCATTCACTTCAAATATGAGCTTTAGAATGCTTTTGCTCTTTTTAAAAAATATTTTTATTAGGGGCTCACACAACTCTTATCACAATCTATACATACATCAATTGTGTAAAGCACATTTGTACACTCATTGCCCTCATCATTCTCAAAGCATTTGCTCTCCACCTAAGCCCCTGGCATCAGCTCCTCATTTTTTCCCCTCCATCCCCGCTCCCCACTCCCTCATGAACCCTTGATAATTTATAAATTATTATTTTGTCATACCTTGCACTGTCTAATGTCTTAATTACTAATTTTCACCCATTGGAACTTATAATTGTTTATAAAGACAGCTCTGGGTAAGAGACTGAACCAGACAGCCCAGGATGGGGGTGTCTGGGTCCAGAGCAGCTGTGGGCAGAGCAGGGACTGGCTGGCATAGCACTGGGGGCAGTTTCTCTTTCCTAGGCTACATGGGCATTTGGCTCTCCCAGTGGAAAAAATCCACCCAACCCACTGTTTCTCTCTGGTGAAAGTTCATTTGGGGTACTGGTTTGCCCACACTTATCGAAGATCTGTGTGCATTCTTCTGCACAGTTGTTAAAGACATCCAAAAAAACTTCCTTATTGTTTTAAACTGTGAAGTGGGAGTGGAGAATGATTTAAATGGCCAATCTTAAGGCCTCTTCAAAACACCCACAAACAGTATTTTCATGTATTAAGAAGAGGGAAAACACACACAAACCTTAGATGGCTGTAAGCAAATACGAAAGCGGGATAGCGTCTGGGGCAACTAAACCAGTATTATGACTGAAAAAGGCCAAGTGCATACTGCAAACCCTCATGACCTGTTGTTTGTTGGTTTACCATTCTTTGATTTCCCACTCACTTTGGTAGTCAGGACAGAAGACTTAGAATGGACTGCATGTGTGAGGCACCTGGGCTTTTGCTCATACTGTTGCCTAAGAGGCTTTCCTTCTCTTGTGTCTGTCAGGATGAGTATTGGTCATCTTTAAAACACAATTCACTTGTTTACTGTTTCCGTTCAGCCCTTTTTTTTAGCTCATCCTTCATTCTTTTGCGTTGTGCTAGAAACGACAATACAGCGGGCTTCAAAACATCTGTGGAAACATCCATTTCTCCACGAACATTGTGAGCATCCCCTACATGTAAACTCGCTAAGCTCCCACAGCAGCTCGCTCACAGCCAGGTTCTGTTTGTCTCCTCACCCCTCACCGTTGGCAATGCTAAGATGCTTTTGAGGACAAAAAGGGCAGCTTTTATTTCTGATGTCCCAACCATTGGTGTGACACAGACAGTTTTCAGGATTTATTTGTTGAACTAGTAAATGACTAGTGAAAAAACCCACAAAATACAAATGATGAGCTAAAAGAACTCATTTCTTTGTAGATAGAAACAAATGACAACTACCTTAAATGAAACCATTAGTCAAGATGTAGGGCATATAAAAATATTTTTCTAAATGGTGAAGTGCTATAACAGCCTTAATTATTTGTTACTTAATTATTGTAGGACATAGGCTTTAAAGTCAGACACACTCCCTCTCTGTCTCTCTTTAATCCGTCTTTTCCTGATGTGCATGAAAGAAGCCCTTTGGGTTAAATGTTGGCTTGTTACCTGCAAGGTCGGTTGTTCGAGCCCATCAGACGAGGGAGAAAGAGGAGGCAACCTGCTCCCATAGAGATTTAGAGCCTTGGAAACCCAAAAGAGCAATTCTGATCTGCCTTCTAGGTTCATTGTGTGTTGGAGTTGAGTGATGTGCGTGAGCTCTCCATGCTTGCTTGTTCTGAAGAACAGCTGTGGTGCTCTCTGCTTGTTCTGCACTGTGCTGTCTTCCCTCACGTAACCCCAGTCTTTCTGAGGCTGAAGGGTCTGTTCAGCCGTTTTCTTCCTACTTAAGACCATTTTTCCATTCCAGTCCTCCTAAGCCCCGCTATAATCAATCCCCTTTCCAGGATCTAAATCTCTTGGGTTTTCTCCCTTTAAAGGATCAAACAACATTATACAACAATTTCAGCCTGACTTAATCCTGCACAAAGACACCTGGGCTTTGTGTGATGAAATTGAGATCTCCCTTCTAATGCAAGGTCAGCCATTGAAATCCACTAAGTGCTCCGAGGGAGAAAGATGGGAGTTTCCACCTCCATAAGCATTTCTAGCCTTGAAAACCCTAGACAGGGTGACTCCGAGTTTGAATTGACTTGACAGCAGAACATGGATTCTGTGGAGTGGGCGTGAATCGTTGGATCGTCTCAGTGTTCATACTAATGGCAAGACAACTAAAGACTGTTTATTTTATGCCTCTATGTTCCAGTGAGGAACCCTGATAGTGTGGTGGTTAGGTGTTGGACTGCTAACTTCAAGGTCAGCAGTTCCAAACCACCAGCCACTCCTTGTGGCTATCCCCATAAACAATTACAGTCTCAGAAACCCACAGGGGCAGTTCTACAATGTCCTACCAGGTCACTATGAGTTGGGATCGACTTGATTGTAGTTAGGTTTTTGTTTTGTTTTATTTTGTTTGCCCCCCGTGCTGTGACTTTAGGGATATAAATGATTTTTTTTCATATTTGCCCTGTCTCTTATGGTGAGTAGCTGATAGTGAGAAATTAAATTAACTTCTACAAATGCATCTTTTCATTAACATTTTAACTATCACATGAAAGGACACTAACAAAAGATTGACCAGTTAATCAATCAGCAGATTTCTATTAGTGTTAGTAATAGTAGTTAGTAATAGTAGCAGTAGCCACGATGGCTACCAAGCCAGTGAAATACTTGGAGTCACAGAATTGTAGGACAGAAGCTTTCTGTTTGAAGGACACCTCCAATTGGCGCAGTGACCAGAGGTTGTACCTGATGTCCAGGAAGCCATTAGACAACGCAATTCATATGGATTGCCCCAGAAACATCATGCCCTTCTGATCAGAGCCTCAGTGTATCTCAGCATGTGGAAAATAACTTTCATGACTTAACTTAGAAAAGGGACCTCAGTTTCATCACACAAAGCCCCAAACTCTTTGTACAGGACCAATTCTGGTTGAAATTACTGTATAAAGTTCTCTTAAATGGAGAAATAGATAAGAAGTAAATATCCCGGGAAAGGGATGATAGTTATGCTTAGGAAGATTGGAATGGAAAAGACCATAAAAGAACCAGATAGCATGCAATAGGAGAAGTTCTGTGAACAGTCCCCCCCCCCCACCGCCCCCCAAGCTCTTTGGGTAGAAAGGACAGCGCTTCCTTGTACATATCACTTTGTGCCGTGGTTGAGGGCCTTAAATGGGACTCTACCTGCTGCCAGTCTCTCCCTGGCCTGGTAGGCCCACTGAGAGGACTCTGGGCCCCACTCGGTCTATAGCTGAGAGTACTAAGAAAACGGTCTTTCCTAGCTATTTTATACCCCCAGCCTAAGTGACTAATTATATCCTTTTAACCCTGCTGACAAACATCCTACTACCTCATGCCCCCTTGACTTTCTGGTGGGTGGAAGGGGGTAGGGGTGGGGAGGGACGGGTAGCACAGAATTATGTCTTTTTAACCTTGCTATCAAACATCAGGCCTTAGCGGGGGATGGTTTATTCGGAGGCCTCAAGATGCCAACAGGGAAAGGAAGGGAGAAAACCGTAGCTGCCTGGCTTGTCTTGATCTTTGTCGAACTCCCACAGAATTTCAAGGGAAACAAAATCAGGATAGGGTATTGGACCAGGTGATCTGCTCTCCTAGAAATTATGCCTCGCCCAGGAAACCCAGTGGGGCAGTGCTGCTCTGTCTACAGGGTCACTCTCCATCAGAATCAACCCACCAGCACCCCCCCACCCCAACCCAACGGGGAAAGAGCAACACTGACATTTCAAGCATCTAGATTCCAATCTTGACTCTCCCAACTAATTGTTTTGCATCATTATGAAATATAACTTTTTAAAACCTTGCTTTCTGTTTCCAAAACTAGGAATTTGGACTAAATTGTCTATTTTCAGAGACCCTTTTAACAGTTGATTTCTTTTTTTATTTTTTTATCAGTCCTGTGTCTTTATTAAAGAGAATTAGAACTAGACTAGACCGGGCAGCCAAGGGGAGATGTACTGGCCAGGAAGATGGGGTGGGCTCAGGCCTGGGGATTCAAGGGCAGGCTAATGACCTGGGGGAGGCCAAGGAGACCAGGTGTTGGCAGCAGCTGTGGAAGTGTTCAAGGTTCAGCTTTCAGGTACTGGGACCCCCAGCTGGTTCTGCAGGGGGATCAGGGTGGGTTGAGCTGGTTAGAATGTCACCAGGGCACTCCTGCTCTGTGTGCCTAGATCATCCACTGGTCTTGATCCTGCTTGTTGCCTTCCATGTCCACCTCATTGACCTCTCCATCGTCAGGTGACTCATTATAATCATTCATCTCGTCCATGTCCTGCATATCCTCATCATCCTCTGAATCTTCCTTGCTATCTTCATCATCTTCCTCCTCCTCCTCTTCATAGTGCTCTGAGGCTGGCTTGCCAATAGGTACCAGGTTGTTGTCCTTTTCTGCAATGCTCTGGAGCCAGGCCTGATGCTGCTGTTCCTGCTGTTCCTGCTGTTGCAGTTCGGTCTCCTCCACACAGGGCCGATCCAGATTAAACCAGAGCGTCTCAGTCACACGGGGGAAGAGTGAGGGAAACAAAGTAGACATGGCTCCTAGATGGCTATTTAACCTTGGTCAAGTCACGCCACCAACCTCTTGGAGCCTCAGCTACCTCATTGCACCCGTCGGCGACCCGGAGGCACTTCTCAACAGTTGGTTTCTAAAGTTTGGATTAACAGTATCTGGAGGGGTTTGTAGAAGGAAAAAAAAAATCCCTGTGAGCTGGAGAAGTATAGAGAAGTGTTTGTGGAAGGGATAGGGAGGAGCGGGGCTTGATGACAGGTGAGATTTAGATTAGTGCGGCAGGAGAGGGAACTTGCCGGTCAAACGAAGAGAAAGAGCAGACGCGTTAGCAGCAGTAGGTAAGATGGTTATTGAGGTGATTTAGGCTCAAAACTCACTGCCCTGGAGTTGGTTCTGACTCATGAGTAGAACTGACCCATAGGATTTCCAAGGCAGTAAATCTTTAATGGAGCACAAAGCCTCCTCTTTCTTCCCCGCAGTGGCTCATGGGTTTGAACTGCGGACCTTGTCATTAGCAGCCAAATGCATAACCTAATATGCCACCAGGGTTCTGTAGATTTAGGCTAGTTGTAATAAGACAACCCAGTACAGGGGGAGGGAGAGTCGTTTGAATAGCGAATGGGAGAAATATGGTCATAATACTGAAGTGTGGACCACTTAACGTATTCTAAGTGAATGTAAAATACACAATCAATCTGCAATCAATGCCTTTGGAAGCAGAAGCCAGAAAATTAAGCAAAATATAGCCTTGGGCAGATCTGTTACAAAGGACCTCTTTAAAGTGTTAAAAAGCAAAGATGTCACTTTGAGGACCAAGGTATCGCCTTCTAAGCATTGGAGAGCTGGCTTATGACCAGGGAAGACTGAGGAAGAATGATGCATTTGAATCATAGTGTTGAATATTGGATATATCATGATATTGAATATATCATGAATATTGGATATATCCTGGATTTCCATGGGAATAAACAAATCCATCTTGGAAGAAGTACTGTTAAAATGCTCCTTCTAGGATTGCATGACTTTGTCTCATGTGCGTTTTTCTTTCTTTTTGTGGAAGGATGATGTTTATGTTTTTCTTTTTTAAATCATTGTATTGGGGGTTTGTATCACGCTTATCACAATCCACCCATCCATCCATTGTGTCAAGCACATTTGCGCATGTGCGTTTTTCTTCTTAAACTGTTTATTGTGAATTAGGCGACGGTTTACTCAGCAGATAGTCAATTTTACATTTAACAATTTATACACATTTTGTTTCAACACCTCCTTTTCAATACCTTCGCATTATTATCGCTTTTCCTACTTCCTCACTGTGTTTCCTGTTTCCATCACTCCTTCTTCCCTAACCCTCTGACCGTTTTCCTGGGGCAAATGTTGCCCTGTTGACCTTCAAGCATTGAGTTATTCTAACATGGGAGTGAGTCCAGGTCCAGACGAATGATGACTCAGGGCCATCGTCTTACCCATCTCTATCCAATCAGTAAGCCTCGTCTCTTTCATGATTTTGAATTTTGTTCCACATCTCCCCACTCTCTATCCAGGACCTTCTAATATGATTCTTTTCAGAGCAGTAGGCAGCAGCTCCCGCACCTTAGGCACCTTATTGAGAAGGATCAGTCCCTGGAGAAAGATGTCATCCTTAGTGTGCCAGCAAAAAAGAGGAAGTGGTCAGTGAGACCGACTGGCACAGTAGCTACAGCAGTGGGATAAAACCATCACACCTGTGAGGATGGCACCGAACCAGGCAACAGTGTGCTCTGTTACACATAGCATTGCTATTCCTTGAAACCAACTGAACAGTGACTAATGACAGCGGCAGCAAGTAGATGTATTAATTCATTTAACTAGATTGTGAAATAGGTTGCTCTTATTAACTTTATTATACTGGTAAGCAAACTTTAAGCTCGCAGCAAATCTGGGATTTGAATCCAGGTAGTCTTGCTCCAAATTTAGCTCTGTAGTCACCATTTCATGATCACTGGATCCCAGTGTTCTGAATTTCTTGCTCCTAAGCATCTCTTCTCCTTTCCTCAATGCCAACAACAAAATGGTTAACCTTGGGCAATTTCTTGTTCTCTCTGAACTTCAGTTTCTTCATCTATAAAGAGGAAGTTGTGAATACTCCAAAGGGTTCTCATAAAAATCAATGGAAATAAAGCCTGAAAATGGCTGAACATAGTGACTGGCACCTGAGAAATGTTCAAGAAATATTCTATCATAATAAGCAGATTTCCATGGAAGCTTTCAGACAACAACTTACTATGTGTGTATTTGTAGGCCTCTTCACGTCAAGTGAAAAGATTTCCATGACAATGAAAAGAATTTTGAAAAATAGAGGAAACCTTGATGAGTGTTTTTCATTTTGGTTACAGTAGTTTGTTTGCATATAATTTAGAAAACATTCATTATAGGTGTTTTAAAAACAGTCTCCAAGGAAGCTGTGTTTTGAGCTGGCTTATTTGTATGCACTATCACATACATTGTCTCATTTAATCCTCTCTGCAGTGGGATTTGCAGGGAAGTCATGAATATTATTTTCCTATGAAGGAATTAGGATCCAGGGGATTAGGCTGGTCATCCAGGCTCACAAAGACAGACAGTGATAGAGCATAAATGTGCATTTCTACAAACTTGCAAGGGAGTCTCAGTGGTGCTAAATGAAATTATGAAGCACTTAGTCAATCTAGTCAGAGCGCTGTATGAAGTGGACCAGAATTTCAGTTCTCCTAGACCAGTGCTTCTCAACCTTCCTCATGCTGTGGCCCTTTCGTACAGTTCCTCATGTGGCGGTGACCCCCCAACCATCAAATTATTTTCACTGCTCCTTCATCTCTGTCATTTTACTACTGTTATGAATTGGGCAACCCCTGTGAAATGGTGCTTTGACACCCTCCCCAAAGGGGTCGCAATCCACAGGTTGAGAACCGCTGTCCTAGGCATTTCCAAGCGATTTAGTTTATTGGCACTTCTGTGATAGCTTGGGGTTCACGTGCAGAATCTTCTAGATACTGACAGAAAGCCAATGAGTGACAGTAAAACTATCCTGGTGTTCTGGAGAGCATACGGGATTTGGAGTTAGAAAAGGTTTAATTCAGACCATAAGCAAATGGTCATGCCTCTTCTCTGAATCTCAATTTCCTCATCCTTAAAATCAGAGTAATAATGCTTTATGACTGTGAGGTCAAATGAGACAATGTCCATGAAAGAGCCTTGAAATTGTAACAGACCCTACAGACTTAAATATAGGTGGGCTGACATCAAAGCAACTGGTGGGGTTGAAGATGGATATGAAGAAGAGTTCCCCATTTAATTCTCGAAGTATTGCCACCGGCCATTTTTCTAGTTATTCGGACTAAGAATGTGGGGGAGAAACCGGTTTGGACCAGGATTGCTGATTCTGCTCAGAACTGTGGAGGTCGTGAGTTGGGTTTCCTTGCTTTTCTGTGTTCTCTGTGCCCATGGACGCTTCTCATCTTCCGCCCACAGACATATGTGCTATCACCTGGGACCCGTTCCAGAGGGGAACACATTTCCTGAAATAAAATTGGGACATGATGTCTAATTATCCAGCATAAGAAGTAGTCTGGGGCATTTTAGATGCTAAATTGCGAGACATTTAGGGAATTTTCATGGAGACTGAAAACTGGAAATCCACAGGTTTTGGGCAAATGCAGGCCAAATTGTTGGCAGATCTGCTTGTCTCCTTTATTTTTCAGCAATGTGAGTTCATCTTGGCTCAAGTATGAGCTTTTAATGATTATTGGCAATTCCTGTTGAGATTTTGCATTTACTGGAAAACCACCATAAAACATACAAGCTTTGCCAACCCCAAGGAAATCCTGGTGGTGCTGTGCGTTAGGCATTGAGCTGCTAATGACAAGGTTAGTAGTTCGAACCCCCAGGTGCTCTGCGGGAGAAAGATGAGGCTGCCTGCTGCCATAAGATTTTGTTGTCATTATTGGTAGGTGCAGTCAAGTGGGTTTTGACTTATAGCAACCGTATGCACAACAGAAGGAAGCACGGCCTGGCTTTTGCCGCCCTCACCACTTGTCTTACATTTCAGTCCATCTTGTAGAGGGCCTTCCTCTCTGTCACTGCCCCTCTGCTTTCCAAGCATGATGTCCTTCTCCGGGGAGTGGTTTCTCCTGTTCACATGTCCATAGTCTGTGAGATGGAGTCTCACCATCCTTGCCTCTTGGAGCTTTCCCGCTGTCCTTCTTCCAAGACAGATCTGTTTATTCTATTGGAAGTCCACGGTACTCTCCATCTGTGTCACCAACACCATAGTTCAAACGCATCTTATTCAATATCCAAATATTTCACGGTCTTGGAAATCTTATTCAGGGTCACTGGTGATTGGAATGGACATGAAGGTAATGCTTTTGGCTTTTGGATTAGAGCCATAATGGACACCAAGATTGGGTGAAAAAGAGAGTCATTTTTTAGGGCCACCAGCATACATGAAGCATGTACTCCAGAAGAATTGTCTCACAGCAATAATACAGCGTCTGCTGAAAGTAGGAGCAAGGGAGATTTATTGAGGTAGGTGGATGGTCTGGCTAGGAAGACGTTCAAATTCACAGAGTGAATGAAGATGGATGTTCCTCAGGACAATGAAGAAAAACTCATTTTTGGACAGTTGAAACAGGAACTAAAAGTTACAAAATCATAATTGTACAAAAGACAAGCGGGGAGAGAAATATGGGCTCTCTGAAAGTGGGGATTTGGTGGAGATAGGTGAATATGACACATGAGGTAGGGTGACGTGGTTGGTTAAAGGTACATGCTCTTCTGTTTATTACTAGATGTCCCTACACGGTGGCAGGGCAGGTTGTCCTGTTAAGCTGTTAGTCAAATTGTTTCCGAAACATGTATTTCTGGGGGGCCCGTTGTAAAGCTTCAGTGATAATACTTTGCATCAAGACCCTTCAGGTGGAAAAAAAGACCCTTCGGGTCTAGGCTGTCACATCTTAAATCTGTGTGGCCATCATGGAAAGACCCTCTGGAAATACATGGTGCTATCCTGCACCTGCCAGGGCTCAGCGAAAAAGAATGTGTTCCTTAGGGCATTCCAGGAAGCTTCACAGTTTGTGGAAAATTGAACTGATACTGGACTTTTTTCAACGAACTTTTTGAAGTCTCTGTGTGTGGTTAGGTCAGCATCAAGAATGAACTGCTTTTAGAAAAGGTAGCTTTTAAAATTCAACATGGATGTTAGACTCAAGTCAGAACTTTAAAATGGAGGTGAGGCTCTGCTTTCAGACTGTTCATACACACCAAGCGCCTCTGATTATAAGCTCTCACTCAGAATTACTGCAGCTGACTTGGATTTGGGGGAGAAATGCACTCAACTATAACTCTCTGGAAATGAATGGTAGTCTTTATGATTCTATAATAAGGCCATGTATTTAAGTAAGACATTATCATTCTTATATACTTAGAGTTGCTTGTATCATCTTGTTTAAGTGCCACCTTGACCTTAAGCGGTAAATTGGTGTCAATTTCTGCTTTGATTAGTAAACCCAGGCTCAGAGAGATTGGGATTTGTTTAGTTGAAATAAAACAGAACTGCATCTAAAATCTAAATTCTTACCCTGCGCTTTTTTTACCTTTCTCCATTCCCTTTCTCTCTATGCAGCTAAATTCCTTTCTGAGCTCTGCATTAGTCAATTGATGGTGCTCTTGCACATAAACACCAAGATTGGATTTTAAAAAATTGCCTTCATGGTCTGCGACAGGTGCTGTGTAGGTTGGTTGAAAAATAACTTAAAGATTGTCTCCTTTTCCTGTGTGTTTTTGTTAATGCTTATAACACTTTCATGGCTTAGAATACTTCCAGTGCCTCTGGTACATTTTAGAATGATTTTGAGTTGTCAGAAAGGAGACTTTCACTCCAGAGCTCAATTTCTTTAGAGCTTCTTATTTTTCTTTGTGTCTGGGGATGGATTTCTTAGAGCACTGGTGTCATGGTTATGCATTGGGCTGCTAACTGCAAAGTCACCAGTCAGAACCTACCTGCTGCTTAGAGGAGGGGGTTGGGGGGAGAGAGAGAGATACTAGTTCAGGGTGGCATCAGTCTTGAGTTCCCATTACCTCCTCTCCCCACAAAAAGAAAAAAAGACTGATCTATTCTGCCTTATTTTCTCATTTCTTTTACATAGACTGTCTCTCCTCCTGCCCCTAACACACATATCCAACTTAACTCCAGTTGGACTCTCATCATTATCTGGAAGATTCTGAGAGCAAAGGGCAGTGAATGTGGGGTAGGGAAAGGTCCTGAAACTCCTGTTCCTTCAGTTCCCAGAGCGTCCTGGGAATACTCTGCTGCTCCACTCACATCCCAGGACCTGAATATTTTTCCAGATCCTTTAGGAGTAAAGAGCTAGGTAGTGGTCTTGAGGGAAGAAAGACTCCCCAAGAAGGTCTCCAATGAGTTGATTTGATTTTTCTCAGAGTTTGATCTTAGAGATGAGCCTTTGGTTGGTTTTCAATGATCCATTCTCTGTCCCCTTCTTGGAGATATTTCTTTTAAGGTTTCTTATCTATTTTATTCATCCTATCATGAATGATTCAATTAGAACTGGTATGATCAGACTGAATACAAGGCACACTGTTTTGTCTTCAAGCTTGTGGCCCAGTGGAGAAGGAAGGTAGGCATTTAAACAAAGGATGTAGGGAAAAGAAATTTTAAATACAAAACATTTTTCTCATAATTTCACCAAAGAAGCAGAACAGCTGTCTTCACTTTTTTTCATATTTTCTTTCAGTATTTGTCCAAATGCAAACCCGTTCCTACATAATTATAACTGTAGTCTAGCTATACTTTCATATTTTGGCTTTTCTGCTTGTCAATCATTTTTATGTATTGTTACATCATCCTAATGATTACATTTTTTCATGGCTGATATCCTGTGATTGAGTCAGTTACATTTCTATTGATTTCTAATTTTTTACCATTATACATAGTTCAGCCATAGTCATTACTAGTTTTTAGGAGACAAAATACTTGATTAACGATTATGATGATTTATGTAGCAATACTGCTTTATTGCTTTCTAAAATTGTGTAACCATTTTAACTTCATATGCCTCTCATGACATTAATTTTTAAATATTAATATAAGGTATTTGTTTATAAATATGTTTCGGGAAGCATCTGTTCTTGTCTTTCAGCAGTTTATTGGTTGGCATCTTGGTGATTTGATTTTGAATGGAACCTTCCTTCTCAATGAAGAAGAATGGAAGCAAGGGCTAGATTATCTTTTTGAGGATTTGTTCTAACTTGGCAAGACACTTCAGCGATTGTAGTCAAGAATCAGACTCTTGACAACTTAACGACGAAAAGACAGAGAAGCCAACCGTAAAATGGGCAAAGGACGGGAGCGAACATTCCTCCAAAGAGGACATGGGTGTCAGACGCCTGAAAGATGCTCATTAGCCATAAGACAGATGCAAATCAGACCACCATGAGATACCATTCCATTCTCACTAGCATAAATAAGATGAACCAAAAAAAAAGTAACACATCTTGGTGGAAATGTGGCAGAAATCGCAATCCATTGCTGGTGGGAATGCAAGATGGTATAGCTATTGTAGCAATACATATAGCAGTTCTTTAATAAACTAAAAATAGAACTACTCTATGCCCCAGAAACCTAGACCCACAAAACTTGGGAGAGACTCAAACAGACCCATGGAGGTACAATTGATTAAGCATCGGGCTGCCAACGGAAAGGTCAGCAGTTTGAAATCACCAGCTACTCTGTGGGAGAAAGACGAGGCGATGTGCTCTCTGAAGATCTACAGCCTCAGAAACCTCCTGGAGCAGTTCCTGGCCTGTCTTGTAGGGTCCCTTCAAGTCAAAATTGACTTGAAAGCTTTAATAGAAGAGAAAAAAAGTCTTGATGCATACTTCAATATGGGTGGAGCTTGAAAGGTACATGCTGAGTGAAGTAAGTCAATTACCAAAGGACAAGTATTGTGTGACCTTACTTATATAAAAAGCAAATTATGGAGCAGTGGTTTCTCAACCTTCCTCGTGCCTCAACCTTTCACACAGCTCTTCATGTTGTGGTGACCCCCCAACCATAAAATTATTTTCGTTGCTACTTCATAACTGTAATTTTGCTACTGTTATGAATCGGGCAACCCCAGTGAAAGGGTCATTTGACCCCCAAAGGGGTTGCAACCCACAGATTGAGAACCACTGGTATAGCAACTAAAGCAGAAAAGCAAAGCAGATAGAGATTAAAATTCATGAGTGGAAGTGTATATGTAAATTTTATGTCAATAAAACTTTTATAAAGGAAAAAAAAAGCACGAGTGGTTTACCTAGAGGGGGAAAAGGCGGTTCAATATGATGGAAAAATTACCTAGAATCAGGTAGGATTGGACAGTCAATTATGGTCATTTCTGCCAATAACTTGTCCATCTGTGAGAAGTTGACTTGGCAAAGCGGTGTAATCTACATACTTAGGACAATGGTATAAGAGCAAAAGAGCAGCTGCTGAGACTGGGTCTGTAAAACCAAAAGCCTCATGGGGTTGGGTTTCTCGGTGTGGAGGTTTAGGGCCATGTTCCATGTTGCATGAGTACCGTCGAATCTGTCCCACCTCAGGGTGACTCCATGTAGCACAGAGCGAAGCCCTACCTGGTTCCGCGCCATCCTCACAATTGTTTCATGGGGCATCCGATGAATTGGCCTCATGTTGTGTTTAGTGTTTCTGTCCCTTGCATAGTATTTGGGGTCTCCATACCTCACAAGCAGCCATACCAGGTACATTAATTGATCTTTATTCACTTGCAGCAACGGAGGAATAAGAAGAGTCAGGAATAAGGAGAATTTGGAATATGTGGCTCATTGCCTTCTCAAATAACTGTCTCTTTTGCCATGAGACCAGAAAAATTGGATGGTGCCTGGCTCATTATTGAACATGTTGATCAAAGATTCTACAGAAGAATCCCATTTAAAGTGGGGGGTGGTGGTGAAGAAGAGAAATCTCAAATTCTCATGGACTTATGAAGACTTCAGCATGAAGAAAACTTCAGATTGTTGAATCCCTGAAAGAATCACGCTCAGACAGTCTTTAAACTGCAACCAAAAATATCCTCTGTTCTTAAAATCAAACACCAGGTTAACGAATAAAACATGTCTACCTTGAACAGTGTGCTCATTTAAGGACTTTGTATGCTATCAAAGTGGCCAGAGCTACTCAAAAGATTCAATAGGGACCTAGGGGGCAGTGAGTGGATATTAATGAGGGAGGAACAACTCAGATAAGGAGGGTGAGAATAGTTTCATGATTCAAAGTATGTAATCAATGTTGCTGAATTGTACATGCAGCAACGTTTGAATTGATATTTGCTCTGTGCATTCCCAACATCGACAATAACAAAAGCCAAAGTACATATAATTCTACTCTGCCACTTTCTACCACTTGAAATTGGAATCAACTAGAATCTACCCAACAACCACCATCAAGTACATCAGAGTCTCTGGGTAGTAGAAATGGTTAAGCACTTGACCACTAACTAGGAAGCTGATGTGTTGAATCCACCCAGAAGTCCCTCAGAAGACTGGACCTGATTTTCTGCTTCTGAAAAATCAGCTCAATGACAATGTCAGGCTTGTTTGTTCAAGGGCGTTTTTGTTTATCTGTTTCATGCATCTAGTGTAGATGAAAGATGTCTTAAGTAGAAATATAATAAACTAACTACCAAAAAGAATCAGATTCTTTGAGCTAGAGTTGACTAGATGTGGGACTGCCCTCTGTGGGTTGTATACTTACACTAGGCTCTGAGTGCCTTCACGACAAGGACTATGTTGTGTTCTTGGCTTTAGGATTTAGCAGTATGGCATACAGTCACCCTGGAAAATTGTTAAAAGATGTGAAGTTCTTGGGGAACTGGCTAATCTCCTCTAAGTATCCTTTCCACATGTTCTTGCATAGCGGACAGTTTCACCATTTGGCCTAAGAATTGATCTTTGGGCCTTAAAAAACTTCCTCATTCTGGGGTAATCTAGACCATTACTAACACATGTGGAAGAATAAGTATGGTAGCCCTAGGCAACTCGATGGATATTACTACTACTGTATGATGGCTGTACCCTCCAGGGATGGCATATAGTCTAGATGCCTGGTGGGAGGCGTGGAAATGAAGTGAGAATAATTAGAAAGTGAGAGAAAGTTGTCAGAAATAAACCTTATCTACTTCAGAGAATTCTAGGGGTATTAAGACTTGACAGTAGTCAGTGATAACTAGAGTTTTAATGCCCTTATCTATATGTAGATAAGAATATCTACTTTCTACGATTATTGTCAGACTATTAAAATAAATTAGATTATGAAAGTGTTCTGTAAACTCACAAGTACTGTACAAACAAAAATGTATTGTCAGCATTATGTAGGAAATTTAGAAATAGAGAGATGGAATGATTTTTTTTTTAGGTCAGGAGTTAGATTTATTTATTTTTATTTTGCAGCCAGTCTTCATTGTTTGAAGATGAAATTGGAGTTTCTTCTTTTTATTACTATTTTTTATTACGAGTAGAGGAATTTTTCTTTCTTTTTAAAAAAAATCATTCAATTGGGGGCTCTTACAGCTCTTTTAAAAAAAAATCATTTTATTAGGGGCTCATACAACTCTCATCACAATCCACACATACATCAATTGTGTAAAGCACATTTGTACATTCATTGCCCTCATCATTCTCAAAACATTTGCTCTCCACT
>NW_022103928.1:26230266-26242218 GCF_000313985.2 Echinops telfairi
TCATATATAAATATATTTGCATATGTACATGTCTTTATCTAGCCCTCTATAAATGCCCTTCGCCTCCCAGCTCTTTCCTCTATTTCCTTTGACTTTCCTCCTGTCCCACTATCATGCTCAGTCTTCATTTGGGTTTCAGCAGTTCCTCTTGGTTACATTAACCTTGATCATGCCCTACCAGGCCTCCCACACCCTCCTCACCACCGATTTGGATCACTTGTGTTTCCCTTGTCCCTGGGTTTGTTAACACGAAATTGGAGTTACTAAAGTAATACTTTCTCTCAAGAAAATAGTGAGGAAAGCTGAAGGAGAGGGAGGTAGCTCTGGGGAACGCATAGACTTGATTAAGCTTCATAGAAGCTTTCCAAGTGAATACCTTCTTTTTGTACATGCCCTCTTCCTAAAGGAGAGTGAAGCCCCGTGAAAAGAGGAGGACACCGTAACATGAGGGGTGGCCATGCCCAGAGGCAGAGAATGGTGAGGTGATAGCTCAATGTAGTTGTTTTTTTTTTAATTAAAAAAATTTTTTTTAATCAATGTAGTTTTTACTTGCATCTCTCTAGTGGCTAAAGATCACAAAGATTCTTTCATTTTTTTGTGGCTGCTTGAATATACTTTTTGGTGTCTGTTCATTTCCTCTGCTCACATTAAAATTGAATTGTTTGGCTTATTGTTGTTGATGTTTCCTGTATATTTTAGAGATCAGATTATTTTCAGGTTATTTCCAATGATTTTTCTCAGTTGGCAGGTTCTATTTTTACTCTTTTAATAAAATCTTTTTATAAGCATATGGTTTATTTTTTAGGAGGTATTTAATTTGTGTTCTGTTCATGCATTTGGAGTTGTATTTCAAAATCTATTTCTGAAAAATAATTGGTGCCATAGTTATGTCCCCATATTATCTTCCAGAACTTTATAATTTTAGCTTTAACATTTAATTCTTTGATCCATTTTGAGTTAGTTTTTTTATATGGTGGTAGCTATGGATCCTATTTATTTTTCTGAAAATGGGTAGCCGATTTTGCATGGACCATTTATGAAAGTTACTGTTCCTTCTCTGTTTAATGGACCTTGACCCCTTGGTGAAAATCAACTGCCCATAGATGGATGGACTTTCTCTTGGGTACTTAATTCTAATCTATTGGTCTATGTCTACGATTGAACCAGTACTAGACCATTTTAATTACTTTGGTTGTATAGTACATTTTGAGGTAGGCGTGAGGCCTCCTATTTGTTTCTTCTTCTATAATGCACTGGTTATTTGGGGACTTTTTTCTTTCCATATAAAGTTGGTGATTTTTTTTCCCGTAAAGAATGTTGGAATTTGGATTGGGATTGCATTATATCTATAGAATGTTTTGGATAGCATTGACATTTTCACAATGTTAAGTTTTCCCATCCATGAGCATGTAATGTTCTTCCATAGATATCTTTCAGATCAGCGGTTCTCAACCTGTGGGTTGCAACCCCTTTCGGGATTGGATCACCCTCTCACAGTGTCGCCCAATTCATAACAGTAGCAAAATTGCAGTGATGAGGTAGCAACAAAAATAATTTTATGGTTGGTGGGTCACCACCACATGAGGAACTGTAAAAGGGTGGCAGCAATAGGATGCTTGAGGACCACTGTTTTAGATGCTTGCAATGATATTTTATAGTTTTCGTTGAATAGGTCTTTTAAATCCCTGCTTAAGTTTATGCCTAGGCATTTTATCCTTTTGGGAGCTGTTGTAAGTGATATTGTTTTCTGAATTTCTCCTCTTTATTAAGAACACCACTGAATTTTATATGTTGTGTTTGTACCCTCCCACTTTGCTGAATCCTTCTGTTCGACTCAGTATCTTTCTTTTGGAATGTTTGAGATTTTCTATGTAGAGGATTATATCATCCGTGAATAGTGATCGTTTCATTTCTTCCTTTCTGGTTTGTATTCTCTGTATTTCTGTTTATTGTCTCATTGTTCTGGCTAAGATTGCAGCACAATATTAATAACAGTGGTGGTGATAATGGACATCATATCTTATTCCTGTTCTCCAGGGAAAGCTTTCAGTCTTTTTTCCATTGAGAATAATGTTGACAATTGGTTTTGCATCTATGCCCTTAATTATGTTGAGGAAGTTCCCTTCTATTGTCATTTTGATGAGTTTTTTTAATCAGGAAGAGCTATTGGATTTTATCAAATGCTTTTTCTGCATCAAATGAGGTGATCATCTGATTCTATTCCTTGTTTTTTTATTTATGTGAATTACATTTATTGATTTTCTAATGTTGAACCTTACCCTTGCATTTCTAGTATGAAACCTACTGATCACAGTGTGTAGCATGCTCTATGTGTTGTTGATTTCATTCATTACTTCTCTTACAAAAGATACTCACTATACTGCTTTCCCCACCTTACATTAATTTTTCCTAGCTTTGAGTTTCATATCAATGGAATTGTACATTATAGACTCTTGTGTCCAGCTTCTTTTATTTGATATTATATTATCTGTTTTCTTATATGCAACATTAGTTTATGTTTTTTAATGGCTGGTTTATATGTTATTGTATGAATATAGCACAATTTTTAATTCAGATTTTTTTGATGGATACTTAAATTGTTTCCATTTTGGGGTTATTATGAATAGTACTTCTATGAACAGTTCTTGTGCACATCTTCTGCTAAATATAAGCTCTTGTTTTTGTTGGGTATATACCCAGGAATAACATTTGCTAGGTTGAGTATATATGCATGTTGAGTTTATAATAGTATATAGTTATATAATAGCATATGCATGTTGTGTTTCAGTAGAGATTACCAAGCAAGTTGCAGAGTAGATGTTCCCGTTGACATTCTTACTAGCAATTCATGAGGACCCAAAGTAGATGATGATGTTAGCAGTGTACCTGTCAGAGGCTTTTTTTTAATGTTATAGTCAATGTGAGCAGAGAGGGCTATATTAAATAAAAGAAAAAAACAGACTGCTGATATTGATTACTTGGTCTCTACCAGCTATCACCTAAGTGCTTTTACTTACATTATTTAACTTTATCCTGATAATATTCATGATTTTACATGTCAGAAAACCAAGACTCACTAATTATTAGTCAGGCAGCTCATAATTTCCATCCAGAATCAACACAGGTCCACTCAGGTCCAAACCATCGCTATTACAGTTTGTGGGTGAGGTGTTTGTATTTTGTCATGGGGATAGAAGGGCTCTTCCCAATGACCTGAAAGCCACAGCATGATGGCACCCTCCTGAGAATGAGTGCTTAGCTGGCCCTGCAAACCTGGCTTCCCAACCAGGGACCTCCCCCTACATTAGCTTCTTTGTGGACCCAGTGACTCTCTTAGCAGCCTGTCATTACAGTGTCTCAAGGTCGATATTAACTGGCACATTCTTTGCTCCAGCTGCAAAGCTGGAAGAAGCAACTTCTATTTTAATTCTTAAGACCATTCAAGCGTCTTATTTCCCTCTCACACTGGGGAACAGTTGGAAGACAGAAGTGACATGTAACAGATAGAGCTGGAAGGCAGGACATTCATATCCTGATGACTGAATTGTTATATGTGTTTGAATACTTCATTTCCTTTCTCGTGGTTCCAGCTTTCTAATCTATAAAAAGAATGGGATCTCTGGTTGGATAGAATCAGTGGTTCCAGGGATCCTTCCAGGGGCACTGTGTTGAGACAAGTAGAAGATACCTTGGGTCCCCTATATTTTATTATAACTAGAGAAGAACTTTGGTTTCATTTTGTGTGTGTATTGAACTCGCTCCTAAGTGTTTAGCTAAATCAAAGAGTATATGACAAATATATGCTTGAAATCCACTAGACTAGCCAAGCTCTACTAATGACCTTATAATCTTAGTGAAATATGAGTGATGAAACAAAAAATGAGTAATTTTTTATCCTTAGCATGTTCTTCATACATGTGACTCTGACTCTCATGCAACCCTCCAATAATAACAGAAGGATGGAAAGAGTGTAATTAATTCTGTCTGGGGTATGAGTTGGGGAAAGATTAATAGAGGAAGAGACATTCAGTTGGACTTACAAGGCAGAGTAGAACTTCACTATATGGATAGGGAAATTGGAGAAATAAGGCCTTGCAGGTAGGAAGGCACAGAAAGGGACTATTATTTTGGAAACTTTGCATTAAAAATATATTTTAAAAATTATTTCATTAGTGGCTCTTACAACACTTATCACAATCCATCCATCCATCCATTGTGTCAAGCACATTTGTACGTTTGTTGCCATCATCGTTCTCAAAAATTTTCTTTCTACTTGAGCCCTTGGTATCAGCTCCTCATTTTTCCCCCTGCCCCGCACCCTCATGAACCCTTGATAGTTTATAAATTATTATTTTGACATCCTCTTACAGAAGGGTCGTGGGGAAGAGATGAGCCAGTCAGGGTGCAGTGTAGCAACGATGAAACATACAACTCTCCTCTAGTTCTTTAATGCTTTCTCCCCCATCCCCCACTATCATGATCCCAATTCTATCTTACAAATCTGGCTAGACCAGAGGATGTACACTGGTACAGATATGAACTGGAAACACAGGGAACCCGGGACAGATGAACCCCTTAGGACCAGTGGTGTGAGTGGTGGAGGGTGGGGAAGGTGGGAGAGTGGAGGGAAGGTGGGAGGCTGGAGGGAAGGTGGGAGAGAAAGCGGGAATCGATCATAAGCATCTACATATAACCCCCTCCCCGGGGGACAGACAACAGAAAAATGGGTGAAGGGAGACATCGGACAGTGTAAGACAGGAAACATTGCATTCTTAAGGTTATGATGAAAAGGAAAGGAATGGGGGGTACGAGGAAACGGAGCCAGTTTATAAAGGCAGTTGAATGTTAGCATGATGGAAATGAATGAAATATCATTTGAATTAGCACTGCCTTGTTCTGAGAATTTTGTGTTCCCCTGGACTCAGGATCTTTGATCTATCCAGTAGGGTTTGGATGGTACCCATAGCAGTGGCAATGGCTATGAATTCAGAGCTGCCTTTGATTCAAGAGAACCTTGGTGACCTGAGATCTACATGCATTTCTCCTTAATTGGCTCAGGGTATTGACTGTGCGTGTAATGCTTGTGTGACACAAAAGGGAAGGGGAGTGGGAGAGCTCTGTTGATGGGCAGCACACATTCTCACACTATAATAAACCAGTGGTGCTTTGCCATTTAAATACATCATCAGAGATGAAAGTCGTAATATTGTAATTTTGCCTCCTGAGTGAAAAATTAGACTTGGTCTTGAGCCTTAGCCTTCTCAGCCTTCTCTTCCCCACAATGGACCTCCTCATTCTGTCCCCGAGACATATATTTATTTGTAATGCATTCCATTTGTGTTAATTACAGCTGTGTGCATTTTCATTTTCCTGTCAAACACCCATCTCCCTGCCCAGAGCGCTTTGAGCCTGATATAATAAGCCTGGGAATTGTAGGAGTACTAGGGTGGGAAACTGGTCCCCAATTAAACACATCTGAAGGATGTGAGTACTCAACCCTCCCTACACACACACACACACACACACACACACACACACACACACACACACGACCTTTGAAATGTCCCTGGATCCAGGGCTTCAAACCAGTCCATTCTGGTTTCACCACCAGCTATGAATTCAAATTTCCACCCCAGAGATATGGACTCACAGTGTATTTTTTAACATGATTTCCAGCTAATTGTAAGATACTGTGGGATTCTTAAAATCTATAACAATCAACTTGTTCAAAACCTTGTCTAGATTTCATGAGGTCTCTGCTTGGAAGATTTCACAATACCTGATTCCCTCATAAGGACCCTATAGGGCAGAGTAGAACTATCCTGTGGATTTCTGAGACTGTAAATCTTTGTGGGAGTAGAAATCTTCATCTTTCTCCTCCAGCTGGTGGTTTCAAACTCATAGCAACTATATATATATAGTTTATGAGACTGTAACTCTTAATGGGAGCAGACAGCCTCATCTTTCTTCCAAGGAGTAGTGGGTGGGTCTGAACTGCTGACCTTAAAGGTTCACAGCTGAAAAAAATAACCCACCACACCACGAGGGCTCTTTAATACCTGATTAACTGGGGGCCAATGTCAGTGTCATCTATTTTATAAAAGCATGAGAAAGACTGAACTGACAATGATTGAAAAGTTCTTATGACCAGGCATTTTAGATACATAGCATTGGACTGCTAATAACATCAAGGTTGATAGTTCAAATCCACCCACAACTCCATGGGAGAAAGATGACGCTGTCTGCTCCCCTGAAGAGTTACAGTCTCATAAACATTACATATGGTTCTTATGAATTATCATCAACTGGGTGGCAGTGGGTTTGGTTTTGGTTGGTACATACATTATCTCATTGAACCTTCAAGGGTGTATTATCTCCATTTTGCATGTGGGCTGGTGGTGAAGTAACTTTCCCAAAGCTTGCATATCAGTAAGATGTGATAAGTGAGTATTTGAACTGTGAGCCTGAATTTGGAACCCATGTTTTCCTCACTTTCAGACTTAGAAAGCAGATAATTTTATTAGAATTCTAACAATTTTGTGGCTCAGTGGAAAAAGTTTAGGGGAAGAATTTTAGGCATCAGGATCAGAAAAAAATCCTTTTTGGGAAAGCAACCTTCAGTCATAACAATAACCATTAAGAAAAATGCAGAGTAAAGAATTCTTTGCAATTTTAGTACTTTCTTCACTTTGAGAGTGAAACAGGTTATGCTATGACAGGTGTGAGCATAGGTGATTTTTTGGTGTGAAGCAGATTAGGGTTGAGGCATTTTGTTTTTATTATTTAGATAGAATTCACAGTCATAAGATTTACTCCTTTCAAATGGACAATTCATTGGGTTTTAATATATTCATGAGATTGCACAAACATTACCACTGTCTAATTATAGGACATTTTACTCCCCCCCCCACCCAAAGGAACCCAATAGCATTGAAGTTCTATGTTGTTAAGAGCGATTGAGTGGGTTCTGACTCATCGCGACCTTATTACAACAGAATGAAACACTGCCCGGTCCTGCACCATCCTCACAGTCATTCTTCTATTGAGCCCATTGTTGTATTGGGTCAGTCCATCTTGTTGAGGGACTTTCACTTTGTTCACTGACAACATGTTTGAAGTATGTGAGATGAAGTCTCACCAGCCTTGCTTTCAGGAGCATTCTAGCTGTACTTCTTCTAAGACAGATCTGTCTGTCTTTTTGGTAGCCCACGACCCTTTCATTATTCTTGGTCAGCACTATAAATCAAACTCGTTGATTGTTTTTTCAGTCTTCCTATTCAGTGTCCAACTTTCACATGTGTATGAGGCGATTGAAAATACCATGACTTGGGTCAGGCATACCTAGTCTTCAAAGTAACAGCCTTGTTTTCAACACTTTAAAAAGGTCTTGTGCAGAAGATTGATCTAATACATCACATCTTTTGATCTCTTGACTCCTGCTTCCATGAGCATTGATTGTGGATCCAAATTAGACAAAAATCCTTGACAAACATTTTGCCATTTATCATGATATTACCTAGTGGTCCAGTTGAGAGAATTTTGGTCTTCTTTACATTGACTTGTAATCCATATTGAAGGCTGCAATCCTTCTTCTTCATCAGCAAGTGCTTCAAGTCGTCCTTACTTTCAGCAAGCAAGATTGTGTTATCTGCATCTCCCAAGTTGTTAAGAAGCCTTCCTCCAATCCCAATGCTTCATTCTTCTTCCAGTTTCTCTGATGTGCTCAGCATACAGATTAAACAAGTATGGTGAGAGGATACAAGCCTGACATGCGGCTGTCCTGATTTTCAACCATGCAGTAGTCCCTTGTTCTGTTCACACAACTGCCTCTTGATCCCTGTACAAGGTTTTCACAACAAGGTGTTCTGAAATTCCCATTATTCTCATAACATTATTTGTTATGATCCCCACAGTTGAATGCCTCTGCACAGGCAATAAAACACTTTTCTGTCAGTTTGTTGTACTGTGGTGACTCATGTATGTATTGCTGTGATTCTGGAAGCTATGTCACTGGTATTTCGCTTAACATCAATCAGGGTCACCCAAAGTGAACAGATTTCAGCAGAGCTTCCAGACTAAGATCAGACTACAAAGAAAGAATAGGCTGTCTGCATCTGAAGAATAGCTACTAAAAACCTGATGGACAGCTGCCAGTTATAGATAACTACTGATTCACTGTCTGAGTATACATATACTGATATTTTATATAAATGAAGATGCGCAACATGTAATTTTTTGTGTGTCTAGGCTCTTTAATCCTCATGTTTTCAAAGTGCATCCATGTTGTAGCATTTATCTGTACTTTATTCCTTTGTTATGACTGAAAAATACACCAGTATAGATGTTTTCTACATTATACTTTATACATTATCTGCTCGTCAGTTGACTGTGTGCTGGGGTTCTTTCTACATTTTGGCTATTATAAATAATGGTACTATGAACACTTGCATAGAAACACTTGTGTGTGGACCTGCTTTCTCTTGGCTATGTGAGATACACTTAAAAGTGCGTTGCTGGGTCATATGGGTCATATGATGACTTCCTGTATGCTTTATGAGAAACTGCCAAACTGTTTTCTAAAGTGGCTGTACCATTTACATTTCTACCAGCAATGTATGGAGGCGCCACTTTCTCTACTTACTCTCCAACATTTGATATTTTCTATCTTTGTGCTAATAGGCATCCTAGTGAATATGAAGCGAAAGCTCATTTTGACTTGTATTTCCCTCATTATTAATGAAGTTGAACATATTTTCATGTGCTTATTGATCATTTGCATATACCATTTGGAAAAATATTTATTCAGACCCTTTGTCCACTTTAAAAAAAATGTGGTTTGGGTTAAAGTCCACAGACCAAATTTGTTTTCCATTCAACAATTCATACCTTTGCTCATTTTAAAAGTGGACATTTTTCGGGGGTTTAAATGGAGAGAAAATGTTTTGAGAAACGATGTACAAATGCGCTTTACACAATTGATGTGTGTATGGATTGGGATAACAGTTGTATGAGCCCCTAATAAAATGTTAAAAAAAAAAAAAAAATAAAAAAAAAAAATAAAAGTGGACATTTTGTTATTGAGTTGTAAGAATAAGAATTTCTTATATATTCCAATATCTGATATAATTATTTGCAGTATTTTTCCATTCATAGCTTATCTTTTCACTTTCTGTATATGTCCTTTGATGCAGAAAGGTTTGTGGTTCTGATGATGTCAAGTTTATCTATTTTTTCTTTTGTTTTAGGTAAATATATAAGGAATGATTGCCTCATCCAATGTCACAAATACTTACACCTTTGTTAGCTTCTAAGAATTTTACAATTTGGCCAACTTAATTTGTTAGAATGGTGGATATCCAGTTTTACTAATACCATTTGTTGAAAAGACTCTTTTTCTTCCACTCAATTGCCGTGGCACCCTTGTTAGAAGTCAGTAGGTACATGGGCTTATTTTTGGATTGTCAGTCTTATAAGATTGACCTGTATGTCTGTCCTCTTACTCACTGCCATCGAGTTGATTCCGACTCATAGCAACTCTGTGGACAGGTAGACCTGCCCTTGTGGGTTTCCGAGGCAATCACTCTTTATGAGAGTAGAAGGCCTTGTCTGCTACCATGAAACAGCTGGTGATTTTGAACTGATGACCTGTGGTTAACAACCTAATGCATACCCACTATACCAGCATACGTTTTAAACTTGGGAAGTGTGTATGTCTTCCAGCTTTGTTCCTGTTCAAGATTGTCTTGGCTATTCTGGGTCCCTCAAGTATAATCCAGTTTTAAAATCAGCATGTCAATATTTGCCAGAAAAACACCCAAAACATTGAATTTGGATTTGTATAATCAATATCTTTAATATCAAATCACCCAGTCTTTGAACATAAAATATCTTTTACATTGTTTGGGGTTTCTTTAATGTCTTTCAAGGATGGTTAGTTATTAGTGTACAATCCTTACATACTTATTTTTAAAAATGTATTCCCAATAATTTTTTTTGACACCAGTGTAAGTGGAACTGTTCTCTTAATTTCATCTTCAGATCAATTACTGCTAGTGTATACAAATTTATCTATGGATCTTTAATGCTGAAAACTTACTGAACTCATTTATTTTGGTGTGGGCTCTTTAGGGTTTTCTATATTCAAAATATGTTATATGCAAAAAAAGATAACTTTAATTATTCTTTTCCAATCTAGATGCTGTTTATTTCTTTTTCTTGCCTAATTACCCTGGTAAGACTCTCCAGTACAATGGACTTCGTAGTAAGGAAGTATAGTATGATTAGGAATACAGTATATCATTTTGGGACACAGGTATGTCATTCATGACATCCTCCTCAAACATGGGCCTGGATCTCCTAAGTCACCAAATGTGGCATAGTCAGCTTCACAGGGAGCTCTGGAACGTCATGGGGGAAGGCTAACAAGTGTAGAGTTGCAGCAGAAAAAGCAGCTCCAAGTGCACGTTGGATGGGGAAAATAAGAGGTGGGGGGTTCTTTGGGTTATTGAGTAAGCTAGTTCTGGTTAATAGGAGAGAATGATGTTCAATAGAGTATGAGGCATAGTGGTTGCCCCGGATGGAGGTCAGAGTGAGTGAGGCAGGAGGGTTTGCTGGAGCTTCAGTGGTGTTGGCAAATTCTATTTCTTAAAGCAAGTAGTGAATCCATGAGTGTTCATTTTGCTATTAGGTCCTCTAAGTCCCATGTATGTTACATCATTTATATACACATCCAACCTTTCATTAAGAAAAGGCAGAGGGGATAAAAGAAAGAAAAATGGAGGGATGAAGGGAGGAGATTGTGTCTCAGCATGGCACTGTTGTGCTAGTGATGGAGAGCCAGGCAGCTTTTGGTTAATGTAGGTCATATTATAGCTATCTTGCCCATTTGGAGTTGTTATGGACATATGTGCCCCCCTATTTTCTTCTATAACCTGTAATCAAGAGGTAATTTCTTTGAAAGGAGACTTGGGAAGAAGAGAAAAGATGAAGCTTTGGAACAGATTTTGTTTCTACTTTTTCAAAGGAGAAAGGAGCGTGTGTGGGAGGGGGACCTCATATGTCCAGGCATCAGCCTTGGCAGACAACTCCTTCTGAGCAGATGGAGTGAGCATTTTATCGCCTGACAGACTGACTCAGACCTGCTTCCCCGCAGCCAGCCACTACTGGGCCTGGCCTCAATCTCATCAAAAGCTGCAGGATAAATGCCACCCCTCCTTCCACTCCACTAGTGGCTAACTCTAATCTTCCCAGAAGAATAGCTACCCAGGACACAGTATCTTTTGATCTCTTTTAAATGGCCATTTACTTAGGCTGAAGTGTTTAAACAAAGGTTGTATGGCTCCCTCAATCCATGTTGTGTTAGGGAGGATTTTTAAATTGGATTGGAGCTTGTTGTTTTTTCTCCCCTAGGAGCATGAAAAATAAGGAGACCCTGGTGGTGCAGTGGTAACACTCCCAGTGCTAACAAAAAGTTCAGTTGTTCAGCCCCCAGCTGCTCTTCAAGAGAAAGAGTTATAGTCTTGGAAATCCTACTGGGCAGTTCTACTCTGTCCTGTAGAGTGGCTGTGACTCAGAATCAACTTGATTATAGTGGGTATGCAGTCCAGTAAGATCAGGGCAGGGAACAACTCTGGCAAAGGCTTAGAAATACTATACAAGAAGTAATCAACCTTGTATTAAAACAAGCAGCCTTCTAAGTGAGGTGACAGCTAAGCCCACGTAGAAATAGCAAATTAGCCGGTGTGATCCAAGGATTGTAAATAACAAAGTCCATGATCAGAAGAGGGGATGTATTAGAGCCTAGATTCTGAGACCCAGTTTTGAGAGAGCTATGGATGACAGCGAAAGGCCAAAATCCATTTATTGAGATCCCACAGGAAATAAGCCTCTGTATCAGTGGTTCTCAACCTGTGGGTCATGACCCCTTTGGGGGTCAAACGATCTTTTTACAGG
>NW_022103928.1:26242692-26243889 GCF_000313985.2 Echinops telfairi
AAAAAAATAGGAACCAGCCTTCCAGAAGTTTCAGAGCTTAGTCCTAGTCACGATTTTAGCAACCAGGAAGATGAACATGTTCTGGATTCGAGCCACAGACTTTTGGTTGGTACCATTGCCTCTAGTCTCTCTGCTGCCAATCGAAGCTGTAAAGGTTGCCAGACTCCCTTCCCTAAAGCCCTGCTTTCATCATGCCATTCCCCACTCAGACATCTCCAGGAGCTGCCTCTCTGCACGAGTCTAGGCATACTGTCCAGCTTTGTGATTTGTTATGTATGGCTTCATGTCTTTTCTTCCTCCCCAGCATTCTCCATCTGCTCCTGTCAGGTTGGTCCTCTCCCTGTCCTCCAAACTGTGGTATTCCTTTCCACTTAGGTCTCTCGATTCTCTAGCTAATCTTACTGTCCTTTAAAATGTGTAGCTCAATCTCTATTCCCTGAAGTTAGCCTTGATCACCACTATTTTCTCGGTTCTACTAAACGTACATAGTAATTTCCTGTTTCCCAGATAATTTAGTGGTCAATCATTTCCTAATTTTGAAGTAATGGACCCTATTTTCTATTTCTTATTGTCCCATGATACTTAAGATGCATCAGGGCACAAAGCAGTATACTTTGTGAAACAATTAAGGACTGACTTTTTGGTAAATGATAACAATTAGTATTAATACATTATTTTACACGTTACAAAGGGTTTTCATATTCATCTCATTTAATCTTCCCACAGATTCTGTGATGTTCTTGTTTCAAGATGAAGGTATTACATTTCAAAGAATTGAAATAATTTGCTCCAATAGCTGCAATACTTTGTCTCACAGTTGGTAACTGGCAGAGATAGGATGGGGGCTCAAGTTTTGGGTCCTGTCAAAATGCTAACTTGCCTCATTTTTCTTAAAAGCTTGGTTATCCTTGAGGTTTTTGGAGATGTTGCTGTTCATGACCATAGAATTGTGCCGGAAACTTAATGAGAAGCTAGTCTCTGTGTGAACTAGACACTTACAAGAGACCTTGTGGGTGTTTCAGAGTCACAAAAATCCATATCCACCTAGAACTTCAGAGCATGATCTTATTTGGGAATAGGTTTGTTTGTCCCCCCCCACACACACACACTATGATGTGATTGTTAAGATCTAGAGGTGAAGGGCTCAAGTAGAAAGAAAATGTTTTGAGGATAATGATGGCAACAAATGTACAAATG
>NW_022103928.1:26244859-26245913 GCF_000313985.2 Echinops telfairi
GAGAGAAGTGTCTCCCGCCTTCAAGGAGGAAAATCAGGAGTTCCCAGAATTCTCAGGAGAAGACCATGCCCACACAGAGACCTCATTGGCTATGACCCGATTGACAGACTAGACACCACCCCTTCACTCTTAATCCTCTCAAGTCCCAAATTGATCCCAGATTATGTAACTACCACAGGAGCTCTTACAGACGTCATAATATTTCATAGTTCAGTCACATCAAACAGTACTGTACAATTGCTAGCACAATCAGTTTTAAAACACTTTTTTCTTGGACTCTGATATCAGCTCCCCCTCCCCAGGAACGCTTTATCTGTATATCTATCATCTATCTATGCCATCTTACACTATTGACTATCTCCTTTCACGTACAATTCTGTTGTTCACTCCCCTTGAGTGGGGTTATACAGTAACCATTCTATCAGCTCTCACCCCTGCTTCCCGTACCCTCAGGGCTGTAATTCTGATGTTTGGGGTTGGAGGGGGATGTGAGGGCAGGCAGATTGATCCCCTTGCTGCCATCCACTGAGGATGGACTCAGAAACTGGCTCAACGTGGTATCCAGAGTCAAGAGAAGTCAAGAACTCTGCTCTGGATCTCCAGCTAGTAGCCACATTCTCTTAAATTTCTGATTGAGGATGAGAGTCTTTTTTTTGCTCAGTTTTATGTCTTCCATATTACCTATCAGTGATCCTGTTTTCCTCTTTGCTCTCGCCCCTATCTTCTAGGTTCCAACATGAATCCTAGGAAGGCAATGCTCATTTTGCCTAGTTCTGACATATTCTTTTTTTCCTTAGTGACATCTCCATCCCTTAGAGTGTACGCCACACTCTTCTGGGCCTTGTTGTCTGCTCTTGATCACGTAATTCAAAATGACTATTGTAGTTTACTGCATATCACTTTATAAAGAGACCTATGATAGCTATTGCAGAATGCATTATAATCATGTTACATATTTGCTTCTCCAATCAAACTGCAGATCCTCAAAGGGAAGGACTCCTTGCTCATTTTTACACTCAACATGCTTAGCTATTTGTGTCATAGTCATTAAATG
>NW_022103928.1:26247658-26248937 GCF_000313985.2 Echinops telfairi
GTCCTTCTCTAGCAATTGCTCCATCCTTGAAGATGTATCCGAAGCAAGAGAGTTGGACAGTATGCTGTGGTGGTCCATGCTTTTCATTGGCTTCTCTTCAGAAGGAGATTACCTGGCCTTTCTTTCTAATCCATCGTATTCCAGAAGCTCCTTTAAACTTGTAATATACAAGTTGCCACATGATGACTGACAAATGACAGATGAGTGGTAGATACTTATTTCTCAGTCCTCCTTGAGTCGTGGTCATCTAATGTTATGGAAATGTGGTGGTCCTAGATTTCTAGATGAGCACGTGGCATCCCTTTGAACTGTTGACTTGTGAACTGTGCTGCATTCCTGATACTGAGAGAGAAGAACAGCACCTACAATCCAGGATTTCTGTGTTTTGTTCTGCTCTGTGGCATGTCCTATGTGCAGATGACACAGCTTGCTTGCTGAATGTGAGGAGGACTTGAAGCATATCAAGGGCTGCAGCCTTCAGTGTGGATTACAACTCAATGTAAAGAAAAGCAAAATCTTCACAACTGGACCATCATGATAAATGGAAAAAAGGTTGAAGTTGTCAAGGATTTTGTATTGTTTGGATCTACAAGCAATGCTAATGGAAGCAGCAATCAATAGATCAAATGACACATTGCATTGGGTAAACCCGTACAAGACCTCTTTAGAGTACTGAAAAACAAGGATGCTGCTTTGAGGACTATTGTACCCCTGACCCAAACTATAGTATTTTCATTGGACTCATCTACATGTGAAAGTTGGACATTGAAGAGAGAAGGCCAAAGGAGAATCAATGCATTTGAATTATGGTGCTGGCGGAGAATACTGAAAGTATCATGGACTGCTAAAAACAAAACAAAACAGATTTATCTTGGAAAAAGTAGGACCAGAATGATCTTTGGGGCAAGCATGGTGAGACTGTGTCTCATGTACTTTGGACATGTCAGAAGATCAGTCCTTAGAGAAGGACATCGTGCTTGATAAAGTAAAGGGACAGCAAAAAAGAGGAAGTCCTGGACCAGATAGTTTGACACAGTGGCTGCAACAATGGACTCCAACACAAGAATAACTTACGGCTATTCTCATAAGAGGATGGTGCAGGCCCAGGCAGTGTTTCGTTCTGTTGTGCATAGGGTCGCGATCAGTCGGACCTACAATAACAACATGGCATTTGCTTTGTAGAATTTATAGTATTTTAGAGCTTCAAGAGAAAATTACCAGAATAATGTAGCAAATATACATTGATTATGATTATGCAAGTATGCTATGCACTGTACTA
>NW_022103928.1:26250268-26251737 GCF_000313985.2 Echinops telfairi
GGCAGCTCTACTATGTCCTATAGGGATATGGTGAGTCAAGATCAACTCAGTGGCAATGGGTTTAGTTTGGGTTTGAGTTTAATATATTTACTTTTTTTTTCAATTTTAGTGACTGCTTAATGACTGATGTGGTTATAAGAAATGAAAAGTGTCAGAGTTTTATCTTAAATTGAGTGATTCTACAGTAAAATATGTAAGTTAATTTGTTCTTTGCTGTACTTTGTCTTTTATTCCTGGGTTAAATATATAAATTACTATGCTGTTAAATACATAAATATTGAAATTGGAGACCATTTTACAAAGTCCATGAGAGCCCAAATACTACCTTGGGTATATTCCCACCTAACTCTTAAGAACAGCTCAAGAATAGATCTGACATGTTGAACACCAGTGACAGAAACTTGACTAGTTGTGGGTTGACATAAATAATATCATACATGAGGAGAGCAAAAGATAATTTAAAAAAAGGAAATAAAGAAATAACAGAGGGGTTGTCAGAGACTCAGAAACTTGCTCTTGGTGATAGAACAGCTAAAGCAAATGGAAGAAATAAGAAAATAAGGGAACTGGACAGAAATTTTCAAAGGGAAGCTCAAAAAGACAAAATAAAATATTATGATGAAATTCCAAGACCTAGAATTAGAGAACCAAAAAGAAAGAACGCACTCAGCATATCTCAAACTAAACAGATTAAAGAAAAAATACAAGCTGAAATATTGAAGGGTTCTGTGGACAAAATATTGAAAGATGCAATAAGCATCAAAAGTAGATGGAAGGAATATACAGAGTCACTGTGCCAAGAAGAACTGGTAGCCATTCAGCCATTTCAAGAAGTAGCGTATGTTCAAGAATCAATGGTACTGAATGAAGAAGTCCAAGCTACACTAAAGGTATGAGTGAAAAACAAGGCTCCAAGAATGGACAGTGGAATGGAAATGTTTCAACAAGTTGGTGAAGCACTAGGAGAACTCACTTGTCTATGCTAAGAAATTTGGAAGACAGCTACCTAGGCAACTGGTGTAGGACCATAGTTGTGCCATTCAAAAGAAAAATGAACCAAGAAAATTCAGAAATCATTTAACAAAATTACTAATAGCACATGCAAGTAAATTTTTTTGAAGATCACTCAACAATATTTGCAGCAGTACATAAACAAGGACCTTTGGAAATTCAAACTGGATTCAGAAAAGGATGTGGCATGAAGCATATCATGACTGACATCAGATGGATCTTGGCTGAAAACAGAGAATACCACTGTGGTAGTTACATTATCTGGTGTCAATTTGGGACTTGAGAGGATTAAGAGTAAAGGGGTGGAGTCTAGTCTGTCAATCAGGTCATAGCCAGTGAGGCCTCTGTGTGGGCATGGCCTTCTCCTGAGAATTCTGGGAAGTCCTGTTTTTTGCTTCTTGGAGATGGGAGAGACTCTCTCTCTTGGCTAACTCCCTCAGAGATGCTCTACTCACAAG
>NW_022103928.1:26254106-26274015 GCF_000313985.2 Echinops telfairi
GAGGAGGACTTGAAGCCTTCAGTATGGATTGCAACTCAATGTAAAGAAAACCCCAATCCTCAAAATTGGACCAAAAGACAACATCATGGTAAATGGAGAAAAGATTGAAGTTGTCAATAATTTCATCTTGCTCGGGCGCACAATCACCGCTCATAGAAACAGCAGTTTATGAATCGATTGCATTGCGCAAATCTGCTCTGCACGACCTCTTTAAAGTGTTGAAGCAAGGATATCACGTTGAGGTTTAAGGTGCACCTGACCCAAGCCATGTATTTTTAATCACTTCTTAGACTTCTGAAAGTTGGACAATGAGTAAGGAAGACTGAAGAAAAATCAATGCATTTGGATTATGGTATTGCTGAAGAATATTGAAAGTACCATTAACAGCCAAACAAACAAACCCCAAATCCAACTGAATAAATCTCTCTTGGAAGAAGTATAGTTAGACTGCTCCTTAGAAGTTGGAATGAAATGTACAAATGCACCTGACACAATGTATGTATGTATGGATTGTGATAAGAGTTGTACAAGCCCCCAATAAAATGATTTTCTGAAAAAGTTGGGATGAAGAGACTTTATCTTATGTACTTTGGACATATTGTCAGGAGAGACTAGTCCCTGGAAAAGGACATCATGCTTGGTAAAGTGGAAGATCATCAACAAGATGGTTTGACACAGTGGCTGCAACAATGAGCTCAAATAAAACAATTGTGAGGATAGCGTAGGACCAGGCAGTAAGAAGCATGGATATGGGGTTGAACATTGGAAGAGCATACTTTGTACTCTATAACTGTTACATACCAAGTCAAAAACAACTGCCTTCCTCATTTTTCATGACTGCAGGGTATTTTATTGTATATTTTTGCCCTAATTAAGGAAAAGAGAAACACCTTGGACAGAAAGGATAATTAATGACATGTGTTTCCTTTAAAAGTGGAAGGAAATAAGGTCCAGCTCGCAAGTGGAGTTTTGATGTTAGGCAAGGGGGGGCGGGGCACCTGATTGATAGATTATTTTAACAGAAAGGAAGGAAGAGGCTATGCATGAAAACAGTGCTGCATCATCGGATAGCAGGAAATCAAGGAAGTATCCATCTGGTGGTTTCTATTTTCTCTGTTAAGTACGTGGTGCTAGGTCATCTGCTGAGAAAGAGGAATAAGATGGAGGGAAATCTATTTGAAGGAAATGAATAATATTTTAAATCAATTTTGTCTTTTGACCAAATTTTGACACATGATTTACTGAGAGTTGAGGGCCCTGCGGAGGTTGGTGCCAGTGTGACCGATGGCTGCTGTTATTGTTGTTGTTGTTTTCAATCCTCAGCAGCATGGGGCACATTTGAAGAAGGTGGCTAACAGCTCATTGGGTTTTTAAGAGATTTTACCAGGTGGAGAGAATGAGAGGGAGAGGACAGCTAGGTTACTGAAACATGAGTGACAGCATCTGAACTGAATAAAGAGGCCAGGAGGGAGTGATAGATGGCCAATGATTCTCAGCCTCTAGTGTACCTCGCATGAAGGGCTTGTTAAAACAGAAATTGATCTCATTTGTTAAACAGGGTGAAAAGCTCTGTTAGTATTAAGGAGACAGCATGTGAATGACTGTTCTTTCATTTGAAGCCCGCTACTAATGTGTCTTTTGCCCTGACTTAGCTGTTCAGATTTAAGGTGATTCAGTAAATTAATAAGTAACCCTGGATATGAGGGTGCTGTGGTTTCCTTGGTATCTGATTGTTAGACTATCTATAAGTCACATCTCGTGCATATTCCAACCTCTTGCATCTGACTTTAATGGAAAATGCCCATTTTTGTCTCTAGTGGCCCCCAGTTGAAAGATTTAACCTCTGTTTGTCTTGTTTAGAGTTGTTTTTAAAATTGTGCTAACATATATACATAAGTGTACATACATATGAAGGGGCTTCCAAAAATTCATGGAAAATGGAATGTAAAGATAATTGATTTTCCTATGAGCCTTTAAAGCCCTCTCATGTGTATATGATATAAAATATGCCATTTTACCCATTTTTTCAGTGTACAATTTAATCTCTCTGTACCTTTTAAAAACTAGGCAATGTTACTTGTCTCAGAGTTCTTTCAAGTTTTTTGAAGCTGCTTGCCATATGCAAAGTCTTTCTTTTAGTTACCAAAGTCAGTGACTTTCTCTAAAAGCCCAACCAAACTCTCTGCCATCGAGTCAATTCTCACTCAGAGTGAGCCTCTGGGACAGGGTAGAACTGCAGCTGTGGGTTTCCAAGATTGTAACTCTTTATGGAAGAAGAAAGTTCCATTTTCCCCTCCTGGAGCAGTGTGGTTTTGAACCGCTGACCTTGAAGTTATCAGCCCAACACATAGCTACTGCTCCACCTGAGTTTCTATAAAGATGATGACAATGAAAATGGTGATGACTAATCTTTATTGAGCATTTTTGGTGTGTCAAGCATTGTGCCAGGTACTGAACGAATAAGACAATCTAAGGAGTGCCTTCTTAGTAAGTGCTTTCTTATACTATCTCATTTAATCCTTTCAGCAATCTTATGAGAGTATAAACTATATTTCCCCCATTTCACAAATATGTTAAATGAGGCCAATATGAGTTAAGTCATTTTTCCCAAGCCATTCAGTTAGTTAGTAACTGTTGGGGCTTAAATCCAAGTTGCTCTAACTCTGGATTCCTTGCCATAATCAGCATACTGGAATGCAGAGCTCAGTAGAGCAGTGTCCACTTTTGCCCACGATGTCACCTTGTTTGAGAATTTTGCAATCATATGCAAGCTCATAAGTCTGAAAGTCAGTCTTTTTCAAGATAGAATTTCCTGTAAGACAGGATTGCTAGGACGTTGTGGATATACTGCAAACTGGAGGCACTTCGAGTTCAGCATTGTTCATGCTCCCACCCTTCTCGGTCACTCCACAGATATGTATTGGTCACTACTGGAGTAACACCTGGTGGTGCTTTGGGTTAACCTCAAACAGATGCTCCAAACCCATCAGGTGTAGGAGAAAGTGGAGGCCATCTACTCTGACAAGATTCTGACTTCTCTAAACTCATAAAAGAAACTCAGCGAATCAATTCCGACTCCTAATGACCCTGTACTAGGGCAGTTTCTGAGACTGTAACCCTTTAAAGGAAGAGTAGAAAGCCTTATCTTTCTCCTGTGGGTTCAAACTACTGACTGCGGTTAGCAGCCCAACGGGTAATCCACCCCACCGCCACCCCAGCAGGGCTCCTTAGATTCCGATTTGGAAGGACGAATCAGAGGTCAGCACCTTGGAGAGCTCCAGGCAGGCGCTGGAATTGAGCAACAGAAGTTGCTGCTCAGCAGTTGCTGGCTGTGCACGATTGTAATCCTTGCAATCCAAGGATGTTGGGGTTTATCAGAGCAGACCTCTGGATTTTGTCTCGTTTAAACCTTTTTGTGGAGTGTGGATACTCTGACAGTGATGACTACAATTTGGAATGGTTTCATAGACTTGCCGACTTAGAAGATATTTTTAATCTCTTATGTAGCTTCTCTATTTTGGATATAGGGAGAGTAGAGACCTGAAGAACAATGAGAGAGCAAGTCTCTTGCCAAAGGACCATGGAAAATCATTAGAAAAGTCTGGGCAACAATTCAACTCTTTCGACTTTCAGGCAGGCCAATGCTTGGTGTGTGATGATGGACCTACACATCTTTAATTCCTTGTTTCCTCTCAATTAAGCCTGCTTACATTAGAAAATTAAAAGAAATAATGAGCCCTGAACAATATTTTTAGCCCCAAAATTAGTAACTCTGAATGACGAGGTACTCAGATGACGTGGTAGGGTTTGGCTAGGGGACATGAAGGACCGATTTCTTTAGTTGCTCTTGATGGTTTTCAATGGACCCTATCTCTTCTTGGTTGTTGAACTATGAGCAGAGGGTATTGTGTACTGAGTGGAGATATTGCATCATCTTTTAATGTCTCAAAGCTTCTCTGTACGGTATTGTCTCCATTTTACAGAAGAGAAGCCGGAAGCTCAAAGAGGTTAAAGTTATCCTCAAAGAGGTTATTCTGCTCAATTTATTTCTGGTGCTTTGTTTTGTCTTTAATGTACTCACCACGTGATTAGTATGTGTTTAGCTCCTAGGGGAACTATAAATCATGTGTATTTGTTCTCTAGAACTCATGAGATACTTGAAGGAATCAACATTTGAAAAACTGGGTAGAATTTGACCAAGTATTAAGTATTGACCAAGTATTGACCAAGTCCATTGTTAGGTATATGATGGGGGGGGGGAATTAAGTGTACTATTAGAAAAGGGCACAAAAATAAAAGTCCAAGTGAACCAAGAAACCTAGAATGCTACTTTGAACTTGCTACCGGCCCCCTCCTCTTCTGCAAGATAGTGTTTCTGTACTCCCATGTATATTGTTTCATTTTTCCTTTATAATAAACCTGCTGCAACCAACATGGAAGGTAGTACTCCCATTAGAGAAATGAAGAAAATTAGACAGCCAAATGAAAGTACATTGAACCGCTTGTCCAAGATCATACATTTAATTACCAAACTTAACTGGGCTACCACCCCCTTTCCAGAAAAAAAAATTCAGTGTCCCCACAATGTAAACCTTTTGCACTATGGCCTGTAATCCCATATAAAGTGTAGGTATCAGCTTTTACGCCCCCCTGGGTTGTTCCAGTGCCACCAGGGATGGTATTGTCCACTTTGGGAAACACTAGAGCTAGGAACCTTTTCATTCTCATTACCTGATAGGTGTGAATTTAGTTCTTACACTTCCCCTTTCGATCGCAGCCATAAATAAAATTATTCTACAATTTGTACTTGTATCAGCAGTTGGTTGTTTACATGCTTATAACGAAACCAGCTACCATTGAGTCAAGTTTGACTCCATGTATGTCAGAGTGGACCTGCGCTCCATAGGGTTTCAATGTCTGATCTTTCAGAAGTAGTTTGCCAGACCTTTCTTCTAGATGCCTGGGGTCTGTGTAAACCACTAGCCTTTTAATTAGCAGTGGAACATTCCTGTTTGCACCACCTAGGGCCTCCTTTGCATGATTTTAACTATGAAAATACTTCTTTCTGCAGAGCTCGGGGATGCACTGTTGTGGTGAAATGAGTTTCTTTATTGGCCTTTTGCTGCTGTTCTGTGAAACAGAGAGAAAACAGAACAGCTTGGGAGGTTTTTATCCACTGGGCCTTGAAGAATTGTTATAGTTATTGTTGTTATGGTTGCCCTAGTCCTTTGGAGAAGCTTGTTACTTTCACTGAGGAAGAACCCGCTGTTAAAGAAAGTGTCAGTTATTATGCAAATAGATGGAGCCACTTACAAGGCGATTGACCAGTTTAGTCCAGGGTAGAGATTGATCAGTTATTAGGGAAATGGGCTGTGTAAAATTTGTCACTTGTTTGAATAAGCAACCCAAGCCGTGGAGGTTTGAGGGGCACCTCCCTATCAAAGCAGAGATGTTCCTTTGGGGATTAGGATGCACCTGGCCCAAGTTGTGGCATTTTCAATAGCCTCATATGCATGTGAAAGTTGGGACATTGAATAAGAAAGACTGAAGAAGAATAGATGCATTTGAATTGCATTGCTGGTCAAGAATATTGAAAGTACCCTGGACTGCCAAGAGGACAAACAAATCTATCTTGGAAGAAGTACAGCCAGAATGCTCCTTAGTAGCAAGGATGGTGAAACTTCGTGTCTTGTACTTTGGACATGTTGTCAGGAGGGTCCAGCCCCTGGAGAAGGACCTCATGCTTAGTAAAGTAGAGGAGCAGCGAAGAAGAGGAAGACCCTGGACAAGATGGACTGACACAGTGACTGCACTCATGGGCCCAAACATCAGAATAATTGTGAGGATGGTGTGTGTTGTTGTACACAGGGTTGCTATGGCCAGAACTGACTTGATGGCACCTAACAACAACACTATCATCAAGAAGAGCCTGGAGCTAATTGCATCTTTTGGACCTGGAGACACTTCCCTGAGAACTTGTCGACCCAGGAGACAGCTGTACAACACTGGAGTGATGGCAGCAGAAACAGGGGAGCATCATGAGACAGTGCGGTGGGCTTTAGGGTCCATGGAATGAGGCAGCTACAGAAGGATTGCCTATCTCCATAGCAAGAGCAAGATGACTGCCTTCAGACAGAAGGCTTGCTGGTGGGGCAAGATGCCTTGGGCACTTGGTGGAGCTCTAGGAGCTCACTAACTACAGAGTGAGAGAGCCGAGTGCCTTTCGGCAGGAGGCATGCTGCTGGAGTGGGATGCCTATGGGCACTTGTGGGTGGAGCTTCAAAGCTTTAACACTTGCCTGAGAAGGACTGATGCCAGGCATCAGCCTGGGGGTGGGGGTGGGGGTCTTGGTGGCAGCACCTGAGAAGCAGCTTTTCTGCTCAAAGATCTAGATCCTAAGTTAGTCCCTTTACTAATCCTGATGATGTTATTCTCTAACAAACATTACAACTGAGTATGGTCTGTATGCTCTGCAACTAATTAAATTCAGCAGAGTGCCAGGAGGAGGACAGATGGTGTCAGAATTGGTTTAAAAAAAAGGTTGGAGAATGAAAGTATATCTGCCCTCCATTCCATAGAAATCAGCTTTGGACTGATGTTGATGGTGATTCTCATGCTTCCTGAAGTTAGATGAGTGATGACGCTACTGTCTCCCATTACACCTGTACTCTGATTGCAATTCTTACCACATATGAATTTCCTCCTCTGAGAATTAGCAGCTTTCTCATCTTTTCATGTGGATAAAATGAAAAACTATATATTGTTTCATCAGAATTCACTGTTCATCTGGGATTGGCCTATCCATGTTCCACAGAAAACAGAGTTTGAGGCAAGGATGAAATGCTAATGCTTTGCTGGGAAATGCCATCGTAGAGCAGAAAGAATGAGTGAAGAGGGAGGTGGAGCAAGAAAGATGAAGAAGCAAAGGCAGGATGATGGATTACCACACTGGCTTCTGCTTCACAGCAAGCCAACAGCTGAGGAAGTTGGTAGGCACACCTGCTTTACTCACTCAGGACATTTCCCTAGGAGTGTACTGACCACTGTTAGGGAATTGAGGGTACTAAGGGCTGTCCTATGAGAAGTTTGTTGGGAAGCTTTACCCTATCCACTTTACAACTAAACCCAAACTCAGAAAACATCTAAGAGTAAAATGATTTGAGCCCCTCAAGGATGTCAAAAAGGCTGTTTTGAGATGTCATCCATGAAGGAATGCAGCATTCTTCAGGGAAGGGCTAGAGAGATGGGGACACTGCTCGCAGAAGATGAGGCTATATTAAGAAACAATGAGTTCATGTTTTGAAATTTGTGTTTAATAAAGGTTTCTGTGATTCTATAGTAATACTTGTTTGCTTACCTTTGAATTTGATAAGAAAGTCTTCAAATGAATGTATGCAGTGCTCGCTATATGAAATTAGACAAAGGGAGAGAATAAGCGTAAAGGGGAAAAGAAATACATGAAAGAGAATAGATTTCTACACCCACGGAAAAGGCATGTGGATTTTGTCATTGTGTTCTCTGTGGATGGGTTTTGGGGGAATTGGCATCTTCGGTCATGAGAACCTTCTAATTCCGGAGCATGGTGTATCTCACCACTCATTTCATTTTTCTTTAGCAAAACCCTCAAATAGGCTTTGTGGGTTTTCAGTGTGGAAGTCTTTCACATATTCTGTCATCTTTATGCCTGGGTGTTCCTTGTTTGTTTAATGCTAGTATGGGTGATATTATTCTTTCCACGTATTTTTCTGTTTGTTGGTTACTATGACACAGACATTAAACCACCTTTTGCATAAAAAATGAGAATGTCACTATTTTTGGCAATTATGTTAAAAATTTTTATTGTGAATGAGGCGAAGGTTTGCAGTATCATCGGTTTTAAAAATTAAATATTTAATAAGAGGTTATGATTAAAATTAAAAGAAAGTAAAAGTAAAGATTGTTTGAGGAAGCACTACTTTTGAAAGAATTGCCAGGAAGGGTCCTCCAAGGTGGCATTTGGGAATGAAGAGAGGAGCAAGTCATTGAGTTATCTTGAAACCAAGTATTCTACCTTCTCACTCGCTTCTGACTCATCGCGACACTTCCGAGTGTTCTAAGGAGAGGGAAAATGGTGGCTTAATGGTAGACTATTTGCCTTCCGTGTGGTAGACCTGAGTTCAATTCTCAACTAATGCTCCAGCTCATGCCCAGTCACCATTAGTGGAGGCTTTTCTGTTGGTAGGACACACAACAGATTTTAGCAGAGCTTCCAAAATAAAATGGATAGGAAGAATGGCCTGGTGATCTACTGAAAATCCATCCGTGAAAATCCTGTGGATCACAATAGTCAGGCCCTCAGCCAATCATGGGGATGATAGAAGATCAAGCAGTTTGATTACATCATACAACAACAAGGAGAGAAAATATCAAGTTCTAAGGCACAACTGGATGGGTGGGGTGGGGTAAGGTGTCATTTACTGCAAGACTATCCTTTTACCACTACCTGTGTCCTGTGTGTCTCTTCATGGACTTTGTATGTCTTCTTAAGTAATTTTAAAATTGTGAATTAGGTAGAGGTTTACAGTTCAGATCATCAGTTTTGAATTCAAGAGTTTTAAATTACTTATCAAACACCCAGACATCACCAGTTTCACATTCAATAGTTCATACACATTTTGTCTTAACTCATCCATGACAATCCTCTCCATGTAGCATTACAGATCCTGTTTCCTCCTAGTGTTTCCTGTTTCCAGTCCTCCTCCTTTCCTGACCTTCTTAACTTTGTCCTTGGGTAAATTTTGTCCTTTTGATCTTAAATGGTTGATTATTTTAACAATGGGGTGAATTCACTTCCAGACCTGAAGGATGACTACGAGCCATACACAGTCTTGGGGGTTTCACCTATCTCTATCCAACCAGTAAGCCTTGTCTCTTAGCGATTTGGGCCTTTGTTCTACATTTTCCCTAACTCTATCTAGGACATTCTACTGCGATCCTTTTCAGAGCAGTGGTAGTGGTAGCAGGCACTATCTAGTTCTTTTGGTCTCAGGGTTGTGGGGCTGGTATTGGCTTGGTACATTTAGGCCAATGGACTAAATGTTTCCATGTGTCTTTCAAATTTCATTACTATTCTTTCCTCTGGATGGGGAGAGACCAATAGTTGCCTCTTTGGTGGCTGTTTGTGAGCTTTTAAGACTCCGGTTGCTACTCACTTAAGTAGGATGTAGAACATTGCCCTTGTGAGCAATGTTGTTAGTTGACCTTGGTGTCTCCAAGACGATGATCTTGAGTTCCCGGAGACTGAAACTCATCCCTTTAAGGGGTTTGGTAATGTCTAAGAAGGTTTCATGATGTTGTCCTCTGTGTTCTCTACATTCATAGGTATATTTGCAGCAAAGGTAAGAACACATAACAAATATCCTCTGTTGAATATATATATTACATACACAGATATTTGTGGAATTGCACTCAGATTTATGGCTTTTAGCATCTTTTTCCATGTAGTAACTTTATCTGTACTCTTAAATTTTCAGGGACCTGGCCTCCTCCACTCTCCTTGTCTTTCTGTCTTTCCATTCTTTTGCATTGCTCAACTGTTACTCTGAGACAATCAGAAAAGATTTTATAATAAAATATCATGAAAATACAAATGTAAGCACATACATTGAGTTGGCGCACTAATTTTAAAGGCATGTTAAAACTAAAAAATAACTCTATAGATAGATACTCAAGACATAGTCTTTATTTTGATCTGTGACAGTGTAACTTTTTTCAAATGGGACCAAAATCACCTGAATGTTTACTTTAAAAGCCTTTCTCCTAGGTCTTACCCAGTTTTCCTAATTCAGAATCTCTGCATTTTCAGACAGTTCACATGCCTGGAATTTGATCTTTATCATTTCCTCAGCTTCCCAATTTATTTTTTTATTTTGTTTGAATTTCTTACATACATTGTGTGTATCACCAGGCCATCTGGAGGCTGATTTTGATAGACCATTTGCATGTTTTTGAGACAATAGGTTTCTGATGTAAGTTGGAGATCTTAAATACATTTTCTTTTCAGCAAATTAATGATCCTTTTAATGATAGTAAGTGATTTCTTAATCATTCCCAGCTGCTTTGTCAAAGACATTAAATTAAGATATATTTTTATGCTGTGTAGCTATAGGACGGAAAGGGGAATCAGAACTTGGGGCTCCCCCTCCTTTCTCAGAGTATCAGTTATTCCAGGCATTAACCTTAGTGTTTCCGTATGGGGTAAGATAACAGCCATTTACTTATTTTCCTGACAAGAGATTGTTCCATCTCTTTAACTATGCCAATGGCAGGAAAGCCTCTCCTGAGACCAAGGGCTCCTTCCAGTGCGAGACAATTGCCTTTGTTATTTCCACTCATTAGTTACAGCATCAGCTGCTTTGATGGCATATTAACCTCTAGCATTTCAAAGAGTACCCAGTGAATAATGCAAGATAAAAATACTGGAAGGGCCGGATAGGAAGCTAATACTGAAAAAAAAAAAAAAGAGAAACACCCAGAAAGAAGTATGGGTGCTAGAAATGGATTTGGTAATTTTGCTTTCCTGGATCTAGTCAAAGGATTCTGTTCAAGTCTCTAAAAGAAGCTTTTACCAATTTGAGGGAAAAAAAAAGAAGTTTTTACCTCCACCATCTCTTCACCCATCTTCTGAGGATCCCTTCTCATTCCAGTTCCATGCGAGTCTCCACCACTTCCTCATCTCGGAAAGCCAACCTCTAGTAAAAGCCCGTGAGCCCCCATCCCTAGCCATTTGTGCAACACCTGTATCCCACCACTGAGGTATTTCTGAATAAACCTCCTTGGTTAGGAAATTGCATGCACACTAGGCAACACGTTACCCGGATGATGCCCCAAGAGGCCCATTGATTAACCATAAAGATGAAAATGAGGGCAAGAGGTATCTGCTCCAACATGGAAAGAGTTTGGAAGTCATCACTCCAGTCCTTTCCATGAGGAAAAGCTAAACAATGCCCCCCCCCTTTGACCCATCAAAGGGCTGAGGATTTAAAGCAATGACACCCCCAACCCCGCACCTTCACTCTACCCCAAATTTGAAGAGACAGGCAAATCAGAGAGTTACAGCTGAGATCTGCTTAACTGGAGCAGAATCTGTTAGATTCACCAACTGGTGGAAACACTTTAAGAGTAATTTTGATGCATGGCTAGAGGCTGAGTGTGAACTACCGTGAGAGTGACCCAGACCCAGCGGGTGCGGTCTTAGGGTATCTCCATGCTTTGTGAGTTTTGCTTTTAGGTACATCATCAGCTTCTCATGGCGAAGAGGGAGAACGGTGCACCCAAGAGCAACTGCTATGGAATGCAGTCATAGACTTCTCGGTAACAACCCATACCAAATGCCTGCTCTCTAAGGGGAAAGACCTTATCAGAGCCTTATCTCAAAGGAAGAAGTGGGGAGGCAGTTCTATGGCTTCACTTTCCTCTAACCAACCTTCCTGTCTCACTTAAAGAGGAGAGGGAGTTAAGAAGAGGCAAGAGACACAGGTGTGCTAAAAGGTTGAAATTTAATCTCAAGATTATAGAGCACATCCTGTACTCCACATTTTATGACCAACTGGGCTCCAGCTTAAGAGCTTTGGATCAAACTGCAAGAGCTGCACGATGCAGACTGTCTGAGTAAGAGTTCTGAGGAGAGCCCAAAGAAAAGAGGGGAGACAACAACCAGGACAGCGGAGGAATAAGAATAGCCAAATTCCTAGCCAGATTAACACAATACTTCATACTAATGGCCTATTTATCTCAACTTTTATTCATGATACATTTTATGTGCTTTTCACAAAAATGATAAAACAAGCTAACAGCAGAAAAAAGAAAAAAAGCCCCAAAACAAACCCACACTCCAGAGACAAAGCAAGCATCAGAACGAGACTCAGATGTGACACCAATTTTGGAAAGATCAGACAGGGAATTTAAAATCAGTGTGACTAATACTTTAAGAGCTCTAATGGGAAAATGTAGACAATGTGCAAGAATAGATGAGTAATGTAAGTACAAAGATAAAAATGCTTTGGAATTAGTAGTTATGGCTGCATGATCTTTTGAATACACTGTATTCAGCATTTTAAAAGGGTGTTCAAAAGTCAAAAGTCGAAGACATTGAAATGTAGGGTTTATTCTGAGCCTTTAATCAGAACTTTCTGATTAAATAAAGAACTGCAACAAAGCATTTGGCTCAGAGAAATCTAGTGACTTAAAGAGAAGAGGAGAGAAGACTAGAAGATCAGCCATTAACCAACCTTAGCATGATGGATTGGGCCTGTCCACCTCCTTTCACGGAGACCCACTGATAACAGATAACTTCTATCCGGGCAGTTAAACATGTTATTTTGTGGGTAAGAAATTAAAATTAAGATGCCTGTTAATAATTTTTTAAGAGCCCTTGTGGCATGGTGGTTTTGAGCTGGGCTGCTAATTGCAAGGCCAGCAGTTTGGAACGACCAGCCGCTCTGAGGAGAAAGTCAAGGCTTTCTACTCCCAAAATACACTCTTGGAAACTCACAGGGGCAGTGCTACCCAGTCCTAGGGCCACTAAGAGTCGGCTTCTAATCAGTAGCAGTGGGTTGTTATTAATTTTTCTGTTTGATAGAAATAAATATTGTGGTGTGGGAATTATATCTCAAGAAAAACAAAGCAACAAATTTGAGTCAAGTATGTCTATCAGTTAATAAGGTATCATTAATAGTTCATCCTACTACAAGATGTAAATAATAAGAGATGCCAGGAGTTTAGGGTTATTGGAACTCTGCATTCTTACAATTTTTTTCTGTATAGCTAAAACTGCTTTTAAAAATAAAGTTTATTTACAAAAAATGAAAGCAGCTGTTTGAATATCAGAAATGAAAACAGAATCTCATTTCTGAAAACAGAGGGATAATTGGAAACAGTTGTTTTAGAAAAAAAGATCCTGAGGGAGAAAAATATCTAGTCAAATTGCAACGCATGAACTGAGTATGTTCATCCAAACTCTTGGAAGCATGGGCAGAAAATCTGGCAGCTCTCGTGTAAATTGGAGATTATTTGCATAGCTAGTAAGTGTTTCAAAGAATTTCCTCTTCCCACTGCAGCATGCGTGCATTTACATCAGAAGGCTTGTATCAAGTAGAGTATGGAAACCAATATGTTGGAACCGCAGCAGCACACAGGGTGCAATGGTAGGTACATTCCAAATGTGTAGAGCATTTTGGTTTAAGAGCCTGTGCAGGAGCTTTGTTCAATTCAGTTTCACATCTCCACAGAAGAGGAAGACCGGATGGATTCTTCTTTTAACAAGGGAGAAGCAGCAGAACAAGCCCATGTTAAGGTTTTAACCTCAATCATTTAGTGATACAGAGGGGAGCTTATTCCTTTAATAGGTCTCTCTGGCTTTCCTGGTGAAAATTCTTTTTATCCTACAGTGTCATGTCTTCTATGCAATAGATCTTTCTCTCCAAATACTCATAATGACCCTTTAGAACAGAGAAAACTACCCCCGTTGGATTTCTGAGGCAGTAACTCTTTGCAGGAGTGGAAAGCCTTGACTTTTTCCCTTAGAGTAGCTAGTGGGTTTGAACTGCTGATCTTGTGGTTAGCTGCCCACCAGTGTCCCTCTGTTTTGAACTGCTCTGACAAATGTAGTTGGCATCACTGTTTTGGTTTTTAGCCCTTTTCACCTGTTCAAATATTACGTTTCTGGATTACTGGAACACCTGCATACATAGCTTTTTGTTTATGAGAATACATGGGAGAAATCCCCTTTAGTTCTCATAATGAGGCATGGTTAGGCTTCTCCCAAATAACTGGTTTATTTTCATTTAATGACACTGCAAGTCTGGGTTCTCCCTTTTATTGTAAGGAAACTGAGTGCTAACTTTGTCATCCATCCATGGCAGCTGGCCCAGACCTTTGAGCAAACGTGTATTGGTTTCAGTTTGTTCCGTCTATTTTTCCCTTGCCTTCACACAACCCACTGCCACTGAGTCAATTCCAACTCACAGCGGGCCTACTGGGCAGAGCTGACCTGCTCCTTCAGGTTTCTGAGAGGAAGTTCATACAGAAACAGATCCCTCCACCTTTCCCTAGGAGTGCCTGATTGGCTTAAAGCCCTGACCTTTCGCTTGGCAGTCCAAATGCTGACCCCATTGCCCCTCCGGGGATTCTTTACTTTAACATTATGAATAATTATGTTTGTTTTTTCCTCTCTGTTGTATGTGTGTTGGAAAGCACTCTTTAATCCTTCATAAAAGGATTTAAACAATGGAAAATCCTTTGTGAATGAATGATAGGCAATGTGGTGTGGGCACTAATTAGAACGTTGTGTGAACTAGGGCACTAACCAGCCTCACTTCCCTACTTGTAAAATGGGCTGTTAATGGTAAGGTAAGCCACGTGATGAGAGAAAGATGAGACTTTTTGCTCCTGAAAAGATTTACGGCTTTGGAAACCACAAGGGGTAATTCTATTCTGTCCTACGGGGTCACTGTGAGTCAGAATCAAGATGAGAATGCTAACAGGTATTTTAATTGTGTATGTAAGTCTGATCCCACTACGTATAAACTTCCTGACAGCAGAAATTGTCCTTATTATAGGTTGGGAAGCATGTTGCTCAGGCCGAATGCCTGTTAGGATCCCCACCCCCACCCCCCACCCCGCTATTTATTTATTTAAAATAATTTTATTGGGGGCTCGTACAATTCTTATCACAATCCATACAAACATCCATTGTGTCAAGCACATTTGTACATTTGTTGCCATCATCATTCTCAAAACATTTGCCTTCTACATGAGCCCTTAATATCAGCTCCTCATTTTTCCCTCTCCTTCCCACTCCACCTTCCCTCATGAACCCTTTGTAATTCATAAATTATTATTACTTAGTCATATCTTACACTGTCTGACTTCTCCCCTCACCCACTTCTCTGTTGTCCATCTCCCAGGGAGGAGGTTATACGTAGATTCTTGTAATCAGTTCCCCCGTTCCACCCCACATTCCCTCCATCCTCCAGGCATCGCCACTCTCGCCACTGGTCCCGAAGGGGTCATCTGTCCTGGATTCCCTGTGTTTCCAGTTGCTATCTGTACCAATGTACATCCTCTGGTCTAGCCAGATTTGTAAGGTAGAATTGGGATCATGATAGTGGGGGAGAGGAAGCATTTCAGAACTAGAGGAAAGTTATATGTTTCATCATTGCTACCCTGCACCCTAACTGGCTCATCTCTTCCCCACAACCTTTCAGTAAGGGGGTGTCCAGTTGCTTTGAGTTTCCACTCTGCACTCACCCTCGTTTACAATGATATGATTTTTTGTTCTTTGATGCCTGATACCTGATCCCTTCGACAGCTCATGGTCACACATGCTGTTGTGCTTCTTCCATGTGGGCTTTGATGCTTCTGAGCTAGATGACTGCTTGTTTATCTACAAGCCTTTAAGACCCCAGATGCTATATCTTTTGATAGCCAGGCACCATCAGCTTTCTTCACCACATTTGCTTGTGCACACATTTGTCTTCAGTGATCATATCGGGAAGGTGGGCACCCACTGATATGATTTTTTGTTTTTTGATGTCTGATACCTGGTCCCTTCTACACCTCATGGTCACACAGGCTGATGTGCTTCTTCCATGTGGGCTTTGATGCTTCTGAGCTAGATGACTGCTTGTTTATCTACAAGCCTTTAAGACCCCAGATGCTGTATCTTTTGATAGCCGGGCACCATCAGCTTTCTTCACCACATTTGCTTATGCACACATTTGTCTTCAGGAAGGTGTGCATCATGGAATGCCAATTTAATAGAACGTGTTCTTGCTATGAGTAAATACTTGAGTGGAGGTCCAATGTCCATCGTCTGCTTAATACTAAACCTATAAATATATGCATGTAGATCTATTTCCCCACTATCCTATATAAATATATTTACATATGTACATGCCTGTATTTAGATCTCTATAAATGCCCTTTGCCTCCTAGTTCTTTCATCTATTTCCTTTTACTTTCCTCTTGTCCCACTATCATGCTCAGCCTTCATTTGGGTTTCAGTAATTTCTCTCAGTTACATTGCCCTTGCTAAATCCCTACCTGGTCTCTCACACCCTCCTTGCACTAATTTTGGATCACTTGTTGCTCCCCTGTCCCTGGGTTGGTCAATACCACCTCCTTACCCTCGCCTCCCATGTCCCCCTGGAACCATTGGTCCCATTGTTTTCTCCTCCAGACTGTTCATCCAGCCTATTTTATCTAGGTAGATCTGTATAGATAATAATATGCACAAAAAAACAAGGCATAGCAAGACAGGCAACGGATGAGAACACAGCGATGACAACAAAAAAGAAAACCAATGACCCATAAAAGAATAAATTAATGAAAAGAAAAGAAAAAGAAAAAATTTTTTAAAAGAAAGAAAAACCTGTAAATAGATCAAGGTCTGATTTTTGAACTCTAGGCGTGTCCTCCAGTCAAGTCCGATGGGGCACCACGCTCTGGCCCTAGAATCTATCCTTTGTACTCCCTCCAGAGCTCCCTGCTCTGCTCCCTGCATTGCTCTGCCACACGCCTTTAGTGTTTTGCCTTGGTGTCGTGGGGTCAGTCTGGGACAGTCCCGACACTGAGTCTCCAGTGTTGTCCCCCTTAGGGCCCTGGGCCAGCGAGGGACGATGTGTCTTATAGTGGGATCAGCCATATGTTCCACTCTGTGCATTGGCTGTTCAGAGCGGGGATATCATCCTCCAGGCCTGGTGGGCTAGGATGTGCTCCACTCTCTCTTCCTCAGCATTCATTTGCTCCCATGTGCTCTGGTCAGACATGTCCCTCTTCCCTAGCTGCAGCTTCAGTGCCGTCCTCTAAAGTAAATTCTTCTGGGGGGAGGGGCATTTGTCCACGTAGCTGGTATGAGGGCCTGTTAGGATCTTAAAACATCCTTTTTTAATTGAACAACTTTCTTAGCCTTTGTTCCTACATGTAGAGTCATTGTTATTAAGATTTGCAAGTCAGATCTCTCATTCTTACTAAAAGATAGAAAGGTACATTTATGTCCTATAACACTGAGGAATATAGATGTTTCTATGCTGCAGATGTTGTAAACTGTTTGCAAAGGTGTTTGAGGCTTTCTGTAGGGACTTGGCCAATAAGTGCCTGCACTTGTGCCCAAATAATTGACTTTTATCTGGCTTATTTATCAGCTGAGTATTGCAACCTCTGTAGTACATATTGATAATAGTAATAAATCATGCCAGGAAATGAGAGAGGAGTGTGAAGTGTGAAAATGAGTTATTGTCATTGAAAGACAGCATAGGAGGAAACGTAGATGAATTGAACTTGGACTTGTACATGTTAAGTTTGGCCTTCTCTCTGATATCCCCTTTCCTGCTCCCCTCTGCCCACTGAAACAGAGAAGTTGAATCTGATTTGATCCCAACATTGTTGATCTCAAACCCTTTGTCCATTTTTTCCCATCTTTTTTACACTTTGGGAGCCTCATTCTCTCTCTCAGTTCCTTAGAATCATTCTCTCTCTCATTATCTTCAACCTGCGGGACTTCTAACTGGGGAAATGCTCCCCCTGAACCAGCATTCTAAAATGTGCATGGTCCGAGGACTAAGCTGGCAAGACCAGGCTTTGCTTGGAGCTCCCAAAGTGCGAGAAAAGCCTTGAGAATTACGAGCACCTTTATGACTTGAGCCCAGAGCACTGAGAGAATCAATATTTTCTCTCAGACAGCGCTCCTGCTGCCTCCTCTTGTAGCCCTGTCAAGCATTATCAAGCAAGATTACGTCCCAGACAGATCCACTTCTTTGCAGCTCCACAGCAGCCAGGTTTATGGGAAGGTGCTCAGGCCCAGCCTAAGGACCTGATTGGGATTGGTGCTGCTGGTGTTCTGAAAATTGCCAAAGATTCTGAGGCTGTCTGTTCCTCTCCTTAGAAAGCTTCGTGCTGGCATAGTGCAATTTCATGGAGATGAAAAAGGAGGCATTTGCAGAAGCATCCATTTCTCCCTCTACTGAGTCAGCCCTATCAGCATATTACTTGCTCAAGAATCACTCCTCTGACACAATCAAGCAATTGTTTAAAAAAGAAGCAAAACCCAAATTCTCTTGACCCCCTACTCTTCTATAGCTCCCATTCAAATCCCCTGTTCTCTTACTAGGGAAAAAGGAGTTCTGGTAGCACTCTGGGATTCAGGCTGCTTACTGCAAGGTTGATGGTTCAAACCCACCAGTTGCTCTTCAGGAGAAAGATAAGACTGCCCTAAGGATTTATGGCAGTGGTTCTCACAGGGTTTGCCTAAGACAATCGGAAAACACATAAATATTTCACAATATATAATTGCATGTTGTTTTGTGATTAGTCACTATGCTTTAATTATGTTTAGTTATGCTCAATTTGTAACAATGAAAATACATCCTGCATATCAGATATTTACATTATGATTCATAACAGTAGCAAAATTACAGTCATGAAGTGGCAACAAAAATAATTTTATGGTTTGGGGGTCACCACAACATGAGGAACTGTATTAAAGGGTCACGGCATGAGGAAGGTTGAGAACCACTGATTGATGGTTTTGGAAATGCTAAGGAGCAGTTTTGCTCTGCCCTTTGGGTTGCTATGCGTCAGACTCAACTGGATGGCAATGGGTTCCCTGGTTATAAACTTCTCAAGCCCCATTTGTCCTCTTATTTTCGCTTCCTAAGCATCCTTTAAGTTTTCATTTGGAATGAGGTTGAATGTAAAAAGTACATTTGTTACACACCTTTTTTCTTTATTGGAAATATTTTAAAATCCACCTGTCTCACTGGTTGGATAGAGGTAGGTGGGACCTCCAAGAGCAAGACCCTTCATCCCCTTTTAGGTCTAGAACTGAGCTCACACCTCTGTGAGAAAACCCAATCATTTAGGATAAAAAGGGCAGCCTTTACCCACAGACAACTTTCAGAGGGCTGGGAAAGGAGGAAGAAGGGAAACAGGAAGCGTGGGGAGGAAGTAGGATAAGTGCCGGCACCTTGAGAGAATTGCAATGTGCATGTTGAAACAAAGTGTGTATGAACTACTGAATGTAAAATTGATGATCTCTGTCAATCTTTATCTACTTCACAACCGAAAGTGTTTTAATCTGTAAATATTTTTATGTTACTTTTGTACTTAATGGGTAGCTTTCTGACTTTACATTTTAGGGTGGAAGTCGTTTTTCCGTAGAATGTTGGAGGCATTGCTCAGCTCTCTTCTGGTTCCGGTATTGCCCTTGCAAAGTTTAGATCCACCTTGAGTTCTCATCGTTAAAAGGTGATCTGTTTACTGCCAAGTTCAAATAACAGTTCCAGAAATGAAGAATGAAACATTGTAAAATTTATTATGAGGATGGTTGTACAACTCCAACTGGAAGGTTGGAAATCAACAAAGAATAAAAGAAAATTTCCTAGAATTCAAGTACATGAAAATGTTCACCAAAAGTCCAGTAAATAAAAATAAGACTTCAGAAAGGTTTATGATTTTACATTTCAGAAGAGCAGAGCCCAAGGGAGAGTTCTTAAAGCTTTTATTCTTTGTTGTTTCCAACCTTCCAATTGGAGTTGTACTATTATTTGAACTTGGTCGGATAATTTTCTTGAAAACTTACCTCTCTTATATTCTATCTTTGAGTTTTTGAAAGATGTATTATTTTTAATTATCCTTGGGATGACTTTTGACCCATCTGTTGAATGTTCTTCAAATATTTGGGGGATTTTCTAACTACCTTTCTGTTAATGGTTTCTTGTTTAAGTCTGTTGTGACCTGAGATCTTTTTATGATATCTATTGTTTCAAATGAGTTGTATGTGTTTTATGGCCCAAGATATGATCTGTCTTAGTAAATGTTCCATGTGAGCTTAAGAAGAATGTAGGTAGAAAGAAAATGTTTTGAAAGTGAC
>NW_022103928.1:26274743-26275972 GCF_000313985.2 Echinops telfairi
TCATAATAAATTTTAGAACATTTTATTACCCCCAAAAGGAACATCCTAGTCTTTAGCAATCAACTTCATGCTTTATAGCTCTAGGAATTTGTTTATTTGGAACATTTCATATAAATGGAATCGTACAATATGTGGTCTCTTGTGAATGACTTCTTCAACTTAGCATAATATTTCCAAGTTTCATCCATTTTCAGCATCTATCAGTACTTCATTCCTGAACAATATTTCATCATTATGAATAGATCAAATCTTGCTTACCCCTTCATCAGATCTTATATTTGTGGACATTCATAAGCAGCAATGTGTAAGCAGGATGTATCCTGACATCTGGCTACACCAGAGAAGGAGAACCCAAATCCTTACCATCCCAAGACTTAGTGTCATGAGGCAGAGATCAGACGTGCCTCCACCCTCCATTCTTTATTCTGACATCAACTATTCCTTCCATGACACTCTGCTTGTCTTCTGGGTTTCATAAACTGTTGCAGGTACTCATGTACAATACTCATGATTAAGGAGCTTTAGTAGGAAAGTTAACAGGTTACCAGAAGTCTGGATTAGTTAACAGTAAGGATACTGTCATGGGTCCACAGCAACACTTCTTAGCCAGCAGCCAAGTCTCTTTTCAGTCCTCGGCCTCTCAGCGACTTGGTCCTTTGGGTTCTGCCTCCATAGGCCAGAAAACCAGTCCACTGCTCTGCCACAGTTTTGTAGATATGACACATGCGACTCCTCTGTTAACCCCAAGGCCAATGGTTGAAACCCACCAACCTCAGAAACCTTATAGAGATTCAGAATTTACTTGATGTTTTTGTTGTCTCCCTCCACCCCTTAGGAACCTTCCAAGAATGTTTCTTTTTTTGTAAGTGTTTTTCTTTATTTTTTACAGTAGTGGTCATGTCCTTTGGAGATAGACTCATTTCACTCAGCATAATGTCCTCTAGGTTCATCCCTGTGATGTTGTGCAATTCATTGTTATTCTTTAATGTTGAAGATTATCCCATTGTGTGTATGCGCCATAGTTTGTCTATCCACTCGTCTATTGGTGGGCACATAGGCTTGTTTCCACCTTTTTGCTGTTGTCAATGATGCTGTGATGAACGTGAGTATGCATGTATTTGTTTGCCCCTTGACTCTTTTTTATTGGGGGCTCGTACAATTCTCGTCACAATCCATACATACATCCACTGTGTCAAGCCCTCATCATTCTCAAAACATTTGCCCTCCAC
>NW_022103928.1:26276811-26303651 GCF_000313985.2 Echinops telfairi
TAACTGGTCCCTTCTGCACCTTGTGGTCAGACAGGCTGGTGTGCTACTTCCATGTGGGCTTTGATGCTTCTGAGCTAGATTTGCCCCTTGACTCTTATTCTGCTGTGATATATTGTCCCATATGGTAGTGGGATTGCTAGATCATATGGAATTTCAATTTCCAGCTTTTTAAAGAAGTATAATACCATTTTCTATACTGGTTGTATCCTTTTACAGTCCCACCTGCAGCATATCAGGATTCCAATCTCTCCACACTTTTGCAAATACTTATTGTTTGAACCTTGCAATTAATATTTATGTGTGCTGATATCTCTAATGGATAATAATCACAAGCATTTCTTTCTGTGTTTGTTGTTTCACTGAATTTTGTTTTGTTTTGTTTTTGATTAAGTGTCTGTTCATGTTCTCTGCCCATTTTTAAATTGGGTTTATTTTTGTGGAAGATGATGTGTTGAAGTTTTCTCTATACTTTAGAGATCTGTTCTTGGTCTAGAGATCAATTCTTTGCCTGATAAATAGTCGCCAAACCTGCCCCGCCCCATTTGTAGGTTTTCTTTTTACCCTTTTGGTGAAATCTTTTGATGCACATATTGTTTAATTTTTAACTGCCTTATTTGTCTTCTGCTGCTTGTGTGTTTTGGATGTTTGATAGTATATTTATGCCATGTAGTATGGATCCTAAATTTGCCCTCAGTTTTTCTCTGATGATCTCTTTGGTTTTAGATGGATCTCTTTTGATCCACCTTGAGTTAGTTTTTGTGTCTGGTGAGAGATAAGGCTCCCTGCCTAGCTTACTGCAATAGCCTTCTTAGGATATTCCTGTTACCTTTGACTTTTTGGCTCTCCTTCAATGTTTCCATAGTTTGCATATTCACAAGCCAGATCTTTTGAATGCCTAAATTAAATCCTGCCACACCCCTACTTAAAAGCCCTCCCTAGCCCTTAAGGACCATCACGACCTGACTCTTGTCTCTCTCTAACTCTCTAAAAGTCCACTGTTCCCCTAATTTATCATGCGGTTGCCATGCTGACGTCTCATCTATTTTCTGAACATGCCAAGCCTTTTTCACCCTCTCAGCTTGCAATTAGCATTTCATTTGCCAGGGGTGCCCTTTACCCAAATCTCTGACTGTTCCCTTCTTCTCCTTGGGACTCAGATGTTTGACACCCTACCTAAAACTTCCCTCCCCGCTGCGCCATCCTCCCACTTGGCGAGCTTATTTTCTTCATAGTTCTTATCAGTGTCAGTCCTTATTTATTCATAGATGCAGATTCCATGCGGGCTTGTGTTGGGCTTAGCATAATGTTTGGGACATTATGGGTGCTGAGTAATATACAGGGCTGAGCTGGCTTATAATTAGTGTGTGTTAGGAAGCTAGGTAATTGGGAAAGACGAGACTGGAAATTGCTTAACATACAGACTCCAAGTTTAAAAAAAACTAGATTCATCTTTCTGGGCTGTCAGGAGAGTGTGATATTAAGCTTAAGTTATTGTTTACAGATCATTTGCCTTTCAGGAGGCTTACATTGCCCCCTGCTGCCCCCCTCCCCCCCCTTCCTGGTCTCTGTGGGTCACCCAGCTGTGACCTTAAACTTGAAATAAACATGTAGAGAAGCCCTTTTCCTCAGCACTAGTCAACATATTTCTACCTTGCCAGCTCATAATGCGCTCTTTTTTTGTGAACTCACCTTATAGCCTCTGCTCAGTTGATAGAACCAGGTAGACACTTAGACCAAGCCAGACTCACCTCTGTAAACTGGGAGTGGGCCTCGGGGTTTCAAGTTTAACAGTGAAAACTGAGAGATACAAGATAGAGTGTCTTTGGTCCCTGATGACTCTGCTGTTTCTGATCCCAGTACCTCAAAAGGCTCAGCTTAAAAACAGAAAGTGGCTCGGCTTTGGGAGTCTCTGGGGATTCCTGTATCCTTTTAATAAAGTCTCCTTTTTTGGGGTCAAACTAGTTTGTAAAATAAGTTTCTTTCTTGTTAGCAGAAGAGCTGCAATACTTAACACTAAGTTAATACTTCACACTAAATACCTTGCCGTTAATTACTCCATCCTAAATTAGACAATATTTTCTCATGTTGATAAATGAGGAACCCTAAGTCGAGCCTGATGAAGCGATGTTCCCAAGTGCTTCCACGTCATCAGTGAGGCGTCCAGATGAGAACCCGGGATTTACTTTAGTCCAGAGGCTTTCTGTGGCATCATCCCACCTCTAGATAAGCCCAAGGCTACCACCAAGCTGGCTTTTGTGACATCCTCATCTTTTCCAAGTATTGAGATCACAGGAAAGGTTTTTTCATTGAATGTTTAGATACATATATTGATAAACTTGTTGCTCTAGTTGAGAGAAAAATTCTTTGGGTACAACCAATGTGAAACCAACTGAAACAAGATATAGGTTTTTTTGTCCAATAGAGGGGAGCATGATTATGGAAGGATGCCCTGCCTTCTAGACAAAGAAAAACCCAACCTGCTGCCACCAGGGCCACTCCAGATAACCCTTCCCCATAGGACTGCCAACACTGGAATCGTTATGGAAGTGGACGGCCATGTTTTTCTCCAGTGGGGCAGCTGGTGGGTTTGAACCTCCATCCTTTTGGTTAGCAGTGAAGTGCTTCACGACTGTACCACCACTGCAGGGACATAAAATAGACTATGGATGAAAAAAAAAAGATTATGGATGCTGCAAATTTAAATGAGCAAATTTTAATCTTGCAGTTTTCTTTAAACTGGAAAATTATATTTTCTGGATCACTAATTGAAGAGATATGTTATTTTTTTCTTTTCCCTGATAACAAATTTACTATCTGCTAAGAATTAGTGGGGGCAGTATTTTACTTCTATATTTGGCCAGGGGCTTAAGGAAATACATCCAGTGCTGAAATTCTCATTGGGAATACACACAAATGCTTAAAAAATTATTAATTTATTCATAAGAGCATGCACAATAATGTTACACAATATTCACAACCCCAGAACTCCTAAAAAAGGAGTTATTGGGAACTTCCAATTTCTGGTCTAACATGTAGAGTTTGGAAGTCCTCGCTCCCCCCCCCACCCCCCACTCCCCGTCACAGCGAGGAAGAAGCTGCAAAACTGAAAATCAATGACTCTTTTCAGGTCCATCAGACAACTGAGGTCACAGGCCAACCACTGTCCTGGAGACTGGTGATAGGACCAGAGAAAGAAAATGACAGCTTATTGGGAAAAGTAAAGAGTTGGAGCACTGGTGGGTGCTTGATGAATTGTTGGAGGCTAAAGGTATAGTAGCCTGAGAAATAAATCCTCCTGGACCCCCAGCTTTTTCTGAGTTTCACATTCAGGAGCCCCACCAGGTTTTGGGGGAGGAACACTGGAAAGAAAAGGAACATTTTGAAACATGCCCAGGGCATTCTGCCCTCCAGGGAGACAAATGACCAGAGATGGTACAGTGTGAAGTTCCCGTGAGGCGAACATGTGTGGGAGGAGCCCAAAGCCTTGGTGGCACAATCGTGAAGCGCTTGACCACTTGCAGAAAAGTCGGTCGTTAACTCCCTGTAGCGCTCAGGGAGAAAGGTGTGGCAGTTTGCGTCTGTACAAATTTACCATTGTGGGAACCTCGGGGCAATTCTGTTCTTGTTCTGTGGAGTGGCTAAGAGTCAAAATCCGCTGGACAGATAGCAAACGGGTTTGGTTTTGGTGATCCATATGGGAGAAGGAAAACACCCTCGTAGCTTGTCTGCCTCAGCAGACAGGTGTGTATGTATGCCGTGTGTGTGTGGGGGGCAGGGGGCGGTTGTCCAGGAAGCTGAGGCATACTTGTGCAGGGCACACCACGAAGGCACAGGCTCACAAAGAAACAGATCTGTCATAACCTGACAGAATGCCTGTCCCTTCCCCACATCAGTAGGGCTCTTGCACAACAGTAGGGGATTCCAGCCTAAAAGAACTGCAAGACACAGGCCTGATATGGAGGGGGGGGGGCAGGGGGCGGTTGTCCAGGAAGCTGAGGCATACTTGTGCAGGGCACACCACAAAGGCACAGGCTCACAAAGAAACAGATTTGTCATAACCTGACAGAATGCCTGTCCCTTCCCCACATCAGTAGGGCTCTTGCATAACAGTAGGGGATTCCAGCCTAAAAGAACTGCAAGACACAGGCCTGATATGGAAAAGTCGGTGATGCCAACCCACCAGTGCCTCTGTGGGAAAACAAACCTACAAGCCTTGCTTGAAAAGACTATAGACTAGGACATTCTGGGAGCAGTCCTCCTGTGTCACATGGGCCCCCTCTGAATCAGAATCAACATCATCAACAGGGAAACCCAGAGACGGGCAGGGGAGACACAAACAGAGACAACAGAGGGATTTTTAGCCTTGAATACCTATCAAAACTCCAACCAAATCCCCTGCCATCGAGTTGATTTCAATTCATTGTGACGCTACCAGGCAGCGTAGAATGACTCCCCAGGATTTCTGAGGCTGTAAGTCTTTACGGAGACAGATTGCCTCATCTCTCTCCCAAAGAGCGGCTGATGCCTTTGAACAATGGACCTTTAGGTTAGCAGTCCCATACTTAACCCACTGTGCTACCAGGGCTCCTGTATGACCTACAGCTACTCATAACTCCAAGGACCCCTGGTGGCTTGGTGGGTTACTCATTCTGCTTCTAACCACCTCAGCAGTTTGTATCCTCCGGCTGCTCTGGGGGAGAAAGATGACATTTTCTACTTCTGTAAAGATTTACAGCCTCAGAAACCTGTGGGGCAGTTCTATTCTGCCCTAAAAAGTCACGATGAGTCGTAATTCACTCAACGGCAGTGGATATAAACTCCTAATTCCATTCAAGTAGAGAATGACTCATCGTGGCAGAGTAGACCGGCCTCGTAGAGTTCTCAAGTCTGTAAATCTCTAAGGAAGCAGACTGGCACATCTCTCTTCTTCAGAGCAGCTGGTAGGTTTGAACTGCCAACCTACGTTTAGCTGGCAGCCAAGCACTTAACCATTATACCATCAGGGCAGGGCTCCATCTTGCACCTGTAGCCAAAATAAAACACAAAGTGCCATTGAGTGGCCAATGCCAGCTATCGACCCTGTGGGACAAGATAGAACTGCCCTATGAGTTTCCAACACTGTCACTCTTTATGAGAGTTGAAAGCCCCATCTTTACCCCATGTCAAAGCTAGTGTTTTGAACCACTGACCTTGCAGTTAGCAGCCTGCTATACCATCAGGGCCCCTCTTAACACCTATAGCAAATGGTAAATAAAGCCTAACTCCTAGCCAGATAGACATAAAATCTCACACTAAAGGCCTTCTACCTCAGTTCTTGTTACCTAATAGCATCATGTCTGTCTTACAGATGACAGAAGAGGGAGGGTGTTGGACATGAACTTACAGTTTCCTCATCGATTTATTTCTGATTAGTTTCCCTGTTTGATTTGCAGATAATTTTGTTGTCATGTCTCCTCTGTAATCTAATCGACAGAGCTAGTTAAGCAACTGGTTAGCTTGCTCTTCGAGTGTGCTGCCAGCGACTCAGTGGAGAAGGATGCACTCCAAGACTGTGACCTTCACAGCACCTACTTCTTCCTCCTCCCCTCTTCCGTCCTCCCTCACTGTTCCTATCCCTTAGACTCTGAGGCGTAGAGTAAGGCAGAAGGCCAGAGCGGGTTGACTTGGATATTTCTCTTAGGAAAATCCATGTAGAATATCACTAAGGCTTCCTGCAGATTTCAATCAAAGCGTGCATAGAGTGTTTTCAGGGTATTTGCTGCCTCTGTCGTGGTGAGAGAAAAAAGTTATCTTTAAGAAAGTGAAGCCTGGTTGTAAGAAAAAATATCACCTCATTGCTAAGTAGTGTGAAGAAAGTAAATAGCATTATCTAATGATATATTTTCACTTATGAGAGGATTAAGCATTGCTAGATTTTAACACTCACAGCTTTTTAAGACAGGGAACAACAAATTTTAGTCAAAGGTTAATCTGCACTGTTGGCCTCTTTTAGTGCTTGGCGTATAAAGACTTGCTAAACGCACAATGCATTATGAAGAGAAAAGCTGCCTCTTACTTCTGCACACAGAATGGTCTTTTCTCATGCTGGAAGTACGCTCATAATATCAAGTACAAAAAAAGAAAGCCCAACTGAAAGGCACATGGAATAGCTAATATTACCTTTTGTTGATTTCAAAAGGAACGAGCTATTGTTACAGGCATTTTGCAAGTCTACCACAGAAATGTAGCTGAGCGTTTTTCTTTCTTCTTTCCTTTCTCTTTTTGTACAGTCCTTATTTTAGTTCATATCATCAGGTTTGATTTTTTTTGATACTTGAGCTTTTAGTTTCTTCCCTCACCTTGCCATGTAGATATCTGTGTGTATGTGTGTTGATATCTTGGCAGTCCCCGAGTTTTATCAACTTCTGACTAATGAACAGCTCCTACTGGTCTTTTAAACATGGTCAATGAAGCTAACCAGGAACAGACCTGAACTGTTCACAATTTGGGTGAGTTTTCATGGTTCCCAGCATGGGAACAATGACAGGTTGGAATGGGAGATTTGGAAGAAGCATAGCGAGCGCTTTCAGGAGCCTGAGGCACGAGATTGGAATATTGGCAGGACCATAGAGAGTCACCCATGGCGTCAGCATAGAGCTACGCTGTATGGAGTACCTCTTTATGGGAGCAGACAGCCTCATCTTCCCCTGGGGAGCCTGGTGGGTGTGGACCACCGACCTTGAGGTTAGTTGTCCAATACCAACAATACTTATCCAACAATACCACCACCACTTCTTTATGCAGAATCAAAGACATTCAAAATCTCTGGGGGTCTGCTGCTATCTTTGGGCAGGGCAGTGCTGTTCAGTTCAAAGTTGCCTTATATTTATTATATACGTTTGCCCTCACTCCGAAACGATTGAACCAATCCCTATTTTAAACAAAGTTTTCATCACAATCACATTCTCTGCTGAACATGCCATTTTTAAATAATTGAAAAGGCTTCAAGTTCATCTTGCACCAAAGTGAGGCTAAATAAAAACCATATGCATATGTTTCTACTGATCCACAAATTCTTTTTTAGTTTTATTGATATAAAATCCACAAATCACTCACTTCCATAGTTGAGTTGCTTTTAAAAAGAGTTGCATATACATCATCACAGTCAGTTCTAACGATCCCTCCCCTCTCCCACATCCACTATTTGATCCCCAATTCTCTTCACCCTCCCCAGCCCCCAGCCCTGTTAAACCATTTTATCAGTTATTGTCTCTATGCATCCACTCCTGTGTTTCATAAACTGGGAAACCTAACAGAAACAATAAAAAATAAAACCAAAATGAAACAGAAAGAACATAATAATACAAAGATAAAAATACAAATAGAGTTTGAAAGAAAAGACCACCAGCAATGGTTTTTTTAAAGCCCGAGAGGGCTTTTTTTAAAAAAAGCTTGTCATGAAACAAGCAAGAAATATTTAAACCTAGAGCAAATTCAGATTGGGTCGAAAGGGAGGTCCTCTGACCAGGTATCATATTATACCGCAATTCCATCCTCCATAATCCAGGTTACAATAATCTCTGTCTCATAGCAAAGCTGTTCTTGTTCCTCACCTGGGGCCAGAGGGGACGTGCAAGAGGCTGCATCTGACTAGAGACTCTGAAGATGGATTTGGGAGCCCCTACTTTCTCCATAGCCTTCTACAATTTGGGTGTTCACAATTTAAGCTCTGATACTTTTCCCTTCATCATATTTGGATTTTGTTGTGGTCATCTTTGGATCACAGAGGCTCGTGTGCGTATTCAATGTGGACTTAGTTGACAGCTCACTTAGATGGTTGCTTGTTTGAATACAAGCCTTTAAGACCCCAGACACTTCCAATTGATAGCTGGGCACCATCTGCCTTCTTCCCCACACTTTGCTGTAGCACCCTTATCTTCAGTGATCTCTTCATGAAGGCAAGTCCTGAGCAGGGCCCTGCTATAAGAATTGTCCTTGGACTGGGGCTAGAATTAAGGGAAGCCCAGAATCCAACTACTTGTCCCTGTGACTCGCACTTTCTTAAGGACACAATTAGGAATGGGTCTCATCCATAACCTGGGGCTGCCTGTGTGTCTGTGTGATATTATTTTCAGTTGGTTTTCAAAGCAATAAGATATTGTTCCAGATATTTTGAATTTCTACAATCAAAAGGTAGCTGAGACATTCTTTTTTGCATTCCTTATTATACTGCATATTACTGGGCTCTCTATGAAAGCAAAAAAGTAATGTTGCTACTAGAGTTCTCATTCATACACGTGCAGGTTTATTCCAAACAGGATGTTTTTAAGCATGTCTCTGTGACCAGTGGAGGCTGCAGACAGTAAATCAGTAAATCAGTTGACTTAGTCTTGTGAGGGTCTTGAAAACAAAAAGGATAATTGTTGGTGCCGTGTGGGGTGGGACGAAACTTTTGAGGTTGAATTTTGCAACAAGTTTATGGGCATGCTGCCCCAACAATAGTTTTTAGATGGACCAAACACTATAAGGAAGGCTCTCAAACCTTGATCTTGACCCTTCAGACTTCTGTTTACATTTATAAGGAACCCATTTTGAGACCCCGAGGATGCCCAAACTGCCCTTTTGATGTGGTAAATCGAAGAAGCACAACCAAAATGTTCCCTCGATGTGAAGACAGTGAGACATCCTTTCACACACTTGGAACAGGTTGTTGGGAGGGGGTCGGCCCATGGAAAAGGACATTGAACGTGGTCAGGGACAAAGTCAATGAACAAGAGGAAGGTTCTGAAGGAGATGAGCTGCAACAATGGGCCTCAATATGGCAACAACTGTGAGGCTGGTGCAGCCAGGCAGGATTTCATTCTGTTGTGCACAGGGTCGCGGTGAGTTGATACCAACCAGTGGGTGGAAGGCAGGGAGGTAGGGAGGGAGGCAGAGAGAGAGAGAACCAATTGAAGGCAGTGGTTTTAACCCACCAGCAATTGTTGGGAGAAAGTTATCCCAGTCTGCTGTAAATAATAATGCCCTTGGAAACCCTACAGAGAGTCCTACTGTGTCCTACAGGTTGCTATGCGTTGGCATCAACTGGATGACAGTGGGTTTGGTTTATGGATACTCACCGATCGACATGCTTACGTTCCAAAGACCAAGTCCTTATTCGAAAATTGGTGACATGTGGAACTTCTGTGACTAGATGGGCTTCCAGCTCTAAGAATCATTCAATGGTACCCCCAAGGCTGCTCCCTCCCCTGCAGCTTCTGTCCACTTGTGTCTGCACTGTGACCACTGTACTTCTGGAGGGCTGACTGGCTTGCACCATTTCAGGCCACAAGCAGAGCCGATTGAGTCAGCCTTTGCAGCCAGAGGAGACTCCCCCTCCCTTGACCCACGTGGCATTCTTGTTTACCAAGAAACCGTCTCTTCTGTGCCCCTCTGCATCCTTCGTGTAGACTTGTGGTCCAAAGCACACTTCTACTAGCTTGAGGGCCAGCTGCCGGCTTCTGGGCTGCCCCAAATTCAGGGAGGCTGAGGAGCAGGTGGGCAGGCTCCCACAGGAGCGGGACTCCTCCTGTTTCTCTCTTTATCCACATCCAAGACGGGGGAGATGCAGGTGGTGGGAAGGATGAAAGACTTCGACCTTAGGAGTAAAATGTTCTCTTAAAACAGATGAGTTTCCCATCCAAGTACAAACCAGGCCTGACCCTGCTTAGCTTCCGAGGTCAGACGAGATCAGGCATGTTCAGGGTGGTCTGGCTGTATGGATTGTGATAAGAGTTGTATCAGCCCCCAATAAGATGATGTTTTAAAAATTAATTAATTTAAAAAACCGGATGAGTTCTTTCTTGACTTTAAGATTATTTAAACATGTATTTTTTTACTATTATTGTCAATGTAAAATGTTGGTAAACAAGATAATAAAGGTGTAGGTGTGTGTGTGTATCCTGTTGCAATCAAGTCAATTCCAACTCATAGCAAGTGGCTAGGACAAAGTAGAATGGCCTCACATTAGTTTCAGGGCTGCAACTTTATAGCAGCAGATTGCCATATCACAGGGTGACTGGTGGGTGCAAACAGTTAACCTTTCAGTTAGCACCTCAGTGCCTTAACCATCGCCCCACCAGGGTTCTTAGATATACGTACGTGTGTGTGTGTTTCGTACTGTGGCATCCATCACAGCGCATGTTGCTGTCGTGCAGGAAGCTATGGCATCACTATTTCAAATCCCAGCAGGGTCGGCCACGGAGCACAGGTGCAGTGAAGTTTCCAGACTGAAAGCAGACTAGGAGGAAGGAATCATTTGCCCTGTTCTGAGAGATTATTCACTGAAAACCTTATGAATTTGTGTGTGTGTGTGTGTGTGTGTGTGTGTGTGTGTGTGTGTGTGAAGGCAAAGAGTATGGCTAGTGTGGTTCCCATTCCGGCATGGACGGGGTCATTCCAAACAACCTGTGTTTAAATGTGTATCTGTGACCATCGAATGGCTGCAGACAAGTTCTCTCAGAGATCCACCCGTCCTTGTCTCAGCGGGGTGCATTAAATAGAAGGGCCAACCCCAACAGTGACTGCCCAGAGAATCTGCTGGGCTAGTTAAGTCGAAGGCAGAGCGGTCAGCTCAGAATTTTATGTCTACTCTTTTCAAATTCCTAAAGGACATCTTAATAGATCTTCCTGAAGAACACAGAATGATCACAGGGGCTTATTATGAAGAAGTTTTAAGAAAATTGAAAACTACATTAGTAAGATAAAGACAAGGAAAGTTGTACCAAGACTCCCACCTTCCCCCATTTCAAGAATGCAGGGATTAGCTTTTTGAGGGTGGTAGAAGTAAGGGCTGTCCTAAGAGAATTTCTTAGGGAAGCTTTATCCCATCTACCCTACAGCCTTGATCTTGCGCCTATCGACTTCATTTTGTTTCCAAAACACAAAGAACACCTAAAGGAACAAAATTGGGTCCTTCAAGGGTGCCCACATTGCCAATTTGACATGGTGTAAATCTAAGAGTGCAGAATTCTGGACAGGATGGGAGAGATGGGAACATCACCTTCAGAATGTCATAGGCCTAGATGGAGGAGGGTCAAGAAACAGTGTCTTCACATTTTGATATTTTTGTTTAATAAAGTGTCTTTGATTTTGTAGCAGTACTTTTGACTCACCTGTGCTTGTGCATATGAGCATGTTTATGCATGCTTCCATGTATACATACATGCCTACACACACCCAAAGTGACCTCAAAAAGTTTGTGGGAAAGTGGAATTAAAAGATAATGGATTTTCTCAAGAACTTTTGAAGCTCCTTTGTGTGTGTGTGTGTGTGTGTGTGTGTGTGTGTGTGTGTCTGTGTGTGTGTGTGTGTGTGTGTGTGCACCCCAATGCAGCTCTGAAAGTATACTGGAGAAAGCAATTTACCAATCCTTTGTAACAGACTCAACAGAGTGTTATTCTGAACATTTCTGGAGTTTGTAAATATTCTATAATTGAATTGATGATTTACAGCAGTGCTTTAAAACTAGAGTAACAAAATCTCAACAGGAGTATTTTTCTCAGTAGCTATTTATTCTGTCCTTCTGCTACCACATGTGCCCCCTCACCACCTGCCAGCTCTTTCCTATGTTCAATCTGCCTGCCTAAGTATCTAAATAGTTTGATCAGTAATCTCTTGGCTTTCTCTCCCCGTCAGTATGTTTATAAACCAACCTTCTTATATACCAAATAGTCCCAACTCAGGTACCATTTCGTTTAGTAAGCTTTCTTATAAGTCACACTGGTTTTCTGTGTACGTTTGTTTGTTGGGTTTGTCATTAGCTTTAGCAATTTGCTCAAAGGTGTAAAATGGAAGGAACAATGGGCAGAAATTATGGAAGACAGAATCAGCTCAATATATGCTTGTCTGCAAGCACCCCTAGCTTTCGTATCTGTCCAGGTCTCAGTATATAGACATAGACATGGCTAAGCTTTTTTTTAAATTTAATTAATTCATTTTTTAATCGTTTTATTAGGGGCTCATACAACTCTTATCACAACCCATACATACATCAATTGTGTAAAGCATATTAGTACATTCATTGCCCTCATCATTTCTATAACGAAAGAACACACAGGCAGAATCATCCAAGAGAAAAGGTGCCTGGGGGGAAGCCTGGAGGAATCAGCGGAGTCCCTGCCCAGGGTAGTCATTCCGGACGCACTTGGTTGCTTCAGCAGCAAGTTGGAATGTGTTGTCTCCCAGGAAAACTCATTAGAGCCGCAATGCCAGGATTTGTGTTGGAGCTAGGCATGTAAGTACTCTCTACCTAATATATACCAAGATTTCGGACTTTCCAGAAGGAAAGCAGGTGTTCATGTGAACCATATTGTTTGTGCCAACAGTGAACCACTGTTATCACTTCTGGGTATGATGATGTCATCCTAAATCCAAGTTCTCAGATGCCAGCCTCGGACCAACTTTACAAGTAGGCTTTTCTAAGAGAAGCAATCTCCTACCTGCTAGGTACTTTTGTCTGTATAGTGTGGAATCAGGAAAAACCTTCTAATATGCTGTCAGAGGTGAAATAGAATAATTTAGAGAGTAGTGAACACCTTGTTATTAAGAAATATTTATAAATAAACTGTATAGAAACCTACCTGAAAAGTGTTAGAGGCAAAAATCCATTGTGATGATCCAACCTTGGGACTTCAATGGTTATAAAAAAAAAACAGTTTTATTGGCACTCCATCCACATAAGATACAATTCAGTAGTTCAGTCATATCAAGAAGAGTTGTACAATCATTACCACAATCAATTTTAGAACATTTTCTTCTTCTGTGTACTCATTTTTATTCCTAATTATTTTTTAAATTGTGGCAAAGTAGACACAACAAAGCATTCTCCAAGTCAACACGTTCTACACATATCATTCAGTGCCATGACGTGTTCTGTTGTGGTTTCTTTTCTCCATGTGTTATTCATCATTCAAGGGCATGGCATTGTATTAGGAGTCAGGAGACCCAGGGTGTGGGTTCATGCTGCCACTATGCGCCTGTCTTCTTAATTTGTATATAAAGGATTTGAACTAGTTTATCTCAAGGACTCTTGCTAGAACTTTTCTTTCTGCCCCCAGAGAGAACAAGTACATTGGGTTACTTTAAAAGTTCTTGATAGTCAGGGTGATGACAGCATTTTTGAAATAAGTCATAATGATGGTTGTACAACGTTGTGAATATAATTAATGCCAGTGAATTTTACACTTAAAATGGTTAAAATAACAAGTTCAATGTGATATGCATATATGTTACCACAATAAAAAATGGGGGGAAAAGTAAGATCTACTATGATGCATAACCATTCCTATTGTCCTTGGTTTTGTCTTTTGGAGACATTCCAATCAAATCTGCCCCACTTTCCACCTTGGATACCTTTGCCCAGACTAAGAATCCCACCACTCTTGACAATGGTGCCAACAAAGTTTGCAGACAAGCAGTTGAGTTGATCTTCTTTTCCTAGGATGGTGGAATCAGGGCAGTGTCTTAGCTGTCTGGTACTGCTGTAACAGTAATACCCCAGGTGGATGGTTTTAACAAGCAGAAGTGCATCCCTGCATTTAGGAGACTAGCTGTCTGAATTCAGAGCACTGGCTCTATCGGCTCCCAGTTGAGGAGGAAAGCCCTCGACTCTTTTCAACATTGTGTGTCCGGCGTATTTTGGAGATCTCCATGTATCTTGGCCTCATTCTTTCCTTTGGTCTGGAACAGCAGTTCTCAATCTATGGGTCGCAACCCCTTGGGGGGCCGAATGACCCTTTCGCAAGGGTCGTCCGATTCATAACAGTAGCAAAATGACAGTGATGAAGTAGCAACAAAAACAATTTTATGGTTGGGGGGTCACCACCACATGAGGAAACTGTATGAAAGGGTCACGGCAATAGGAAGGTTGAGATCCACTGGTCTAGAAGATTTTCAGTGCAGGGCCCTGGGACCAAAGGATAGGCTCCACTCCTAGCTCTTCTTTCTTGGTGGTCATGGGCCTTTCCTCCCTGCTCCCTGTTCTCTCTTTTGTTCTCTTGCAATATAAAAGATGATGCAAGCCACGTCCCCAGGGAAAAATCCTCTAACACTGGATCAGGGCTGTGATATTATTAAGGGTTTTGCGTCCCAGCCCAGCCCCCTTACATCAGATCAGGGCTGGTCACATCAGATCACATCATGAAAGATGATCACATCATCACATATACATCGCTACATAACTGCCAAACCACTTAAAATCATGGCCCGCCTGAGATACATACTTTGGAGGGAGGGACACAATTCAATCTATGACAGGCAATAAGAGTTGGGGAAACTTAAGGGGAGAATTAAGGATGGTAGAAATACTTGTTCTTTTCTCTTGAAATTTTTCCTGAAAGCTGGACAACTTTCAAGTTTAGGAAAACACTCAGAAAATACTAGACGTGTTTGAATGTTCCAGAAACTCCTGCGTCCTTAAAACTTCTGTCTCTGTGGAGAGTCGTGATTCTCCCTGAGCATAAAGAGCATATGTGTGGGCTGCTGCCTCCCACTGAAGATGGCCCTTCAGCATCTCTTCCACCCAGTGGTCTCTGGTGAGGATGGTACAGAGCCTGACCATCTGCTACTTTTAGTCTGTCTGGAAACAAGAGCCCATTGAGGTTGAAGAAAGTCTAATTCCTCCATCTGCCTAGCTAAATTACCACTACAACTTTATTTTATCCTCTGCATTGTCAACTCTACCAAGTGGATAATGACCAAAATCGGGAAGCAGAGACATCCTTTGAGGCTATGTAAAGTGTTTCATGGGTTGGGGTGGGAAGAGAAGATTATTGGGAACATCACTGCCCAAACATCTCTCTCCTTACTCCTGTAGCTCAGAAATCGCATTTATGGCAGACCTTGTAGACTTTAAAAACAAATCTTTTTACTGTGCTTTAGGTGAAAGTTTACAGAGCAAATGGGGCTCCATTGAACAATTATACACATTTTGCTTCATGATATTGATGACAATCCCTACAATGTAATAGAATTCTCCCCATTTCTTCCCTGTGGTCACTGTTTCTTCTTTTTTTCCTCTCCAACCATTTTATGAGCTAATCCAGACATCATACCATTTCGTAGTTCAATCATATCAAGCAGTGTTGTACATTCCCTATCACAATCAGTTCCCAAATACTATTTTCAATTGTGCTTCTTTCCGATCCGTTTCTGCCTTCTGAGCTTTATCCCTGGGTAAATGCAGCCTTTATGATGTTGTATGGTTGGTTATTCAATAACACCTCCTTGATGTTATTATTTATCATATAGGTCTGTCTAATGCTTGACTGAAAATTGGGCATCCGCAGTGAGTTCCAGTCCAGACCTGAAGGGTGATGAAGGGTTGTGCACGAAACCATAATCCTGGTCTTTTTGTGACTCAGCTATTTTCTTTCCACTCTACCTGGGACTTCGTGTTATCCTTTTCAGAGCAGCTGGCAGCACTAGCTGGTCACCATCTACTTCTGATCCCAGGGTCATGAAGGCTGGTCCATTAGTCCTTCGAACTAATTGTTTGCATGCATGTTTGATTTTCTTTTCTTTCTTTTCTTTTTTATTAAATAATTTTATTGGGGGCTCTTACAAATATTATAACAATCCACAAGTCAATTAGATCAAGCATAATTGTACAATTCATGCCACCATCTTTTTAAAAACATTTTCTTTCTTCTTGAACTCCTTGATATTAGCTCCCCTTTAGCCTCTCCCTCTCCTCCCCTCCCCTGCCATCCAGGAACCCTTATTATTATATCTTATTATATAAATATATATATTTCCATATCTTACCCCATCCCGTGTATCCGTTCACCTACAGTTCGGTTATTCATTCCTCTCTAGTGGGTTATGCAGTCATCATGGCTATCAGTTCCCTCTTCCCCTTCTCTCTTCCATAACCCCAGGAACCCTTACTCCCATTACTGTTTCTGAAGGGTTTATCTATTTCGGATTTCTTGCATCGAACGAACTTAATTATAAAAGTGAACACATGCAGGTCTAACAAGATTAGTGAGGTAAGACTAAGACCATAATAGTGGGGGGTAGGAAATAATTAAAGAACTAAAGGATAGTTATGTGTTTTCTCAGTGCAGCACTGCACCCTGGATAGATCATCTCTCCCATGTGGCCTTCTCTGAGGGGCTGTCCAAGGGTCTGTGTTTGATTTTCTTCATGAGAGACCAATAATTGCCCTTCAGATCACCACTTATAAAATTTTAAAATCCCAGGCACTACTCACCAAAGTAGAATGTAGAACATTGTCTTTGTGAACTCTGGTTCTGAACCTATAGGCTCAGCAAGTCATTCCAACAGAGTGTTTATGGCTAAGGAGTTTTTATAACTTTGTCCACTGTAGGCTTTACTATATTCTTGGATACATTTACAGCACATATAAATATATATGTAGAAACATTCACTGTCAACCTATATATCCATGCATGAAGTTCCATGCAACACCCCACACTTTTTCACCCTGTATGTTAGGCAGGGTTCTCTAGAGAAACAAAATCAGGACACTTATGATTTTATATATATTTATATAGATAGGTATAACATAAGAAATAAACAGCTAATTAATCTATAGAGCAGTACAAATGATTCAGTGCAACTCACTTCCGTGAAACAGCTAATACACTGGCAGTCCTTCAAGTCTTGAGGGCCGCTGGGTGCATGTCAAGGAAGCAGACAGCTGAGTCCTCATAGAGCAATTCAGGTAATCCAGACACAGGCAGCAAACAGCAAGGCAGGTCACCAACAGTGAGCCAGATGACAGGGTCCGACGGTCTCCAACTCAAGTGATGTATACTTCAGTAGCATGGTGAAGCAGATCTTGAAGGAACCTCAAACTACAGTAACACAGTCCACAGGTTTGGTGTCCCACAGGTAGTGTAGCTTGCAAGTTGAGGCAGAGAACAAGCTAAGGCAGCCGCATACTGGTCTGATCATTAAAGAGCAAGAGATAAGAAAGGTGAGGCTCACCAAGCCATTTATCTCTCCACCCTTCAATTAATCCCACATGTGTTTATTGGCCAGGTTGGCACAATAAACCTACCTATCACACGCTGCATTTTCCTTCTGATTGTTCCTTGGCCTAACTGGAGTCACACTACGTTATATGATTGTCTTACAGATTGACTAAGAGGGATTTTCCAACATCCCACAGTACCCACCCTCTACCCCCCACTCACACCCCCACCCCTGCCTACAGATAGCCCAAGTGACAGACGCAGGTGAGCTTATTATTCAGGAGAGAGGAGCAGCATAGCACTGAAAGGTTTACTGCAAGCTGAGAAATTAGATGATATATTCCAATGTTCTACTAGGAAAGACTCAGGTAAAATTGTATTCCATAATCTTTCATTTGATTCCATAATATATTTGCATGTGTTTTAATATCAGTATCATGTTTTCTATTATCCTCGGGGAAAAGAAAATCAAACCCTTCTCTGCATCTTCCCATCATAACTTTGATGGATGGTGGAGTTAAGTCTGAACAAATAATAAAGACTAAACTATTTACAGTAGTTTATTTCAGAGGGGAGCTTTAAGAGGAATTTCATTTAAATTATATTTTTATCTTACTTGAATTGATTACAAGGATATAATCTTCAAAAGAGTTTTTTTAACCACACATACTTTCTTTTAAAAAAAAAGTTGAGTGAAATCAGTACTGAAGTGTCAGCTGGAAGTGTCTGTGCTTATCCTGTGGGGATAAGCCTTTTTTGACACATTACGCCAGTATAAGAAGCCAGAGCTCAGAGAAGATGACAGTCTTGGCCTGATCGTCTGTCAGAAGTATTCTGATGGTTTGTAGAATGAGTGATAGCTTTTCATGTTAGTATTTCTCAGCTGTAATGGTTACAGCCTGTTAAGGGCAAATCTGATTATTTCCTCTGTGGGAGATCAACTAGGCGATCCATGTATTGCAGTCTTTCAAGAGGCAGCATGCACGCTGTGGTAGAAAAGGACTGAGTGTTGGAGTAAAGAAAAAAGGCAGGAAATAAACAAATATCAAAACACTTGAGTTCTATTTATTATTTAAGAGACCTAGGAAAGCTAGGACACTTCTCTAAGCTTCAGCTTCAGTGACCTTCTTTATGAACAGTGTCTATCACCTCTTAGGGTTGTTGTGAAAATGCAGTAAGATAATGTATGTGGAAGTGCCCAGCATAGCACTTGGCACAGAATAAATACTTAATAAATATTATTCTCCTTGCTGCTCTCTGTTTTGTTGAGAAGCACTTTACTTCTCTGAGTGTTTTCATATTCGAGGTCTACATTGATCATCACAACTCAAGTCAAGCCTTCCTTACCTTATAAGCGAGCCCCAGAGAGGGAACTTGGCTGATCTGAGATCACGTTCAGCCTAAGTAGAAAAGCTAAAGTTGTTGACTTGTCTCAGGCTCTTATTCTGCTTTTACGTTTAGGGAATGCGCGCGTGCGTGTGTGTGTGTGTGTGTGTGTGTGTGTGTGTGTTCTCTCAAACTCTCACTGCCTTTGAGTTGGTTCTGACTCGCAGTGACCCTGAAGGACAGGGTAGAACTGCCCTTAGGGTTTCCAAGACTAACTTAACGGGAGTCAAAAGTCTCATCTTTCTCCCAAGGAGTGGCTGCTGGTCTCAAACCTGCTGACCTTGTGGTTAGCAGCCCAGAGAATAATATATAGAACATATAATATGTATATTATATATTAATGGGGATTAATATATATATGAATGGGAATTTATATATATGTATATGTATATGTATATGTATATATATATGAATGGGAACTTAAAGGTGACCTCACCTCTGCTTCTAGTTCTTGACTCAACCTCTCTGCAGGCTCTCTATTGGAATAGAGAGTCAGCCATCAGATAAACATAAGGCAGCAATCTATATAAAAGTTTCCTTTTGTATAGGTTTATTTATTTTGAAAGTTTTTTGTGTGATTATTGTTTATTATTGAGGTGTTTTTTGGAGGGTTTTTTTTTTTGCTTTACTCGTGCCCCATGTTGGGCGCCAAATGATGGCGGCAATTTCTTGAGCAGGGAGAAAGAACATGGAACGTGAATAGACATACATACACAGAGACAGACACAGACTCAGAGACAGCACAGGGCTGCAGCACAAATTAGACACAGACAGAGACGGTACAAAACTGCCGCAGGCTTGACAGCCCGCAGTGCTTTATTATTTATCTACTAAATACTGGCAGTGTTCCCAGACAAGTTTGCTATTCTCACACTTAAGTTTCTTATAGCCTTGAGAGTAAGTTCCTTATCTCGGCCTATACCGATATTTTCATTTCTACCAAGGAAATACTGTGTGCAGCTGTTTCCACAAATACTACTGTTTGCAGTAGTTTATGAAAACCAACTAGAACAGACGTTTGCGTACTGTCCTAGACAGATACAAGACTCTAGACACAGTGCTCCTCTCATGGCTCCTTCACCTAAGTCTTTACAATATCCTGGATTCTAAGGCTAGTACTTCCAGGCCTTCAGAGTTCCCAGCTTAGTTTGAATCAGGTTCTTAGGATTGGAAGGGCCCCTTAAGAGTTATTTAGTAAAGCCGTAATTAGGTCTTCTTGTGCACTAGGATTCCATGTAGAACTTTAATCAAACCCTTCAGTGTTGGGATCCTAGATTCGAGCAAACAAACAAACAAACAGATGATTCCTCTCCAGGTGATTCTCATGCAGCCTCTCAGAGCTGTGGGCCAGTGTGTGAGATGAATCCTCTTTCTCATCCAGCTCCCACCAGTTCTCCAGCCTCTGGAGCAAGAATGGAATATTTCTTTTTGACTCTCTTGTGTCCTTCTCTGTTCACGTCTTAGTCTCAGCTCACCTCACCCTCACTGTAGCATCTTCTTATCCCAGGACTTCTCTTTGCACACCTATGTAAGACACCCCACCCCTGCCCACACACCATGTACTAACAACATCCATAGCCCCAACCATTTATTTTCCACTATATCCCTGGTGTTATGTTGGGCACTTACTTATTGTTTGTATTTTAATTTATAATTCTATGAACGACCCTGTGCAAATTGTTATTCCTGTTTCCACAGAGAAGTTAGCTAACTTGCTTAATGATCATGAAACTAACTTGATAACAGAACTGAATCTTGAGATGTAAGTTATTTTAACTGTGCTTTTATAGCGTTCACTGCTCTCATCTTTTGTTTAGATTTTCATCCAAATGAAGTGACTCTTCATCAAAGATGAGATATAGACATTTCAAGGCAAGCCTTTATCTTTTCTCCTAGTGAAATCTGTACCCTATCCAAGCCCTGGTACCCCGTGAAGTCTTCTCACTATACTCCTACCCACTTAGATCATTCCAAGTTCTTCTGAACTCAGAGCATGGATTAGCTATCCCACAGAGTTGACATCCCTTGGCCAGTCTTAATTATTTCACCTTACATTCATTAGTTCACGTGTCCTCATCTAGACTGTAGGCTTCTTGGGCTCAGGCATTATGGTCCATACAGCATGACATTCTGCAATGCTTCAGAATGTTTTACATTATTGATGCACCTGGAATATTTGGGAGATTTATGCTCTTTGTGTCAAATTACAAACATGGAAGTAGGGAATGCTTGACTAGAGATTGAGATGACTTTGAAGTAAAGGTTTAGATTTCTTTCTCTGTACCAATGAGCCTTTGGAGCCCTGCGAGTAACTCGGCAACAGTTTTCTTTTTATCCATTTCATTATTTCCCTCCTCAGGAGTCCTCTGTGCTGCTGCTTCCCTGGGGCCTGTTAGCCATCCCGATCAACCTTCCTCTCTGCAAAGCCCCTTTGAACTTGAGTTTATTACGCTCTCCCTTTGGGCTTCTGTATCGTTATTAGCAAATAAGATTAAAGTAGTCTTTAAGTGAATTTCCAGCTCTAATAGTGTATGATGCCGCCGTCTAGAAGCTTTGCTGAATGATGGAACAACGGTTTCATGTTTCCTTGCTATAGCAGTCAAGTTTCCTTGCTATTGGCTTACTGAACAGGACACAACCTTCTTCATCTAAGCTCCAGCCTTAGTTGGCATTCGTATTGATGGTCTATGTGGATTTTTACCCAAAGAAAACTTTGGATATAGGGACTGTGATGTTTGTCAGGGTGAACAGCTACAGCTGAGAAACACATGCTAGGAAAAGGTGATTGATGTCATTAGGCCCATTCTGACAAACGTGGGATTATTTTCAAAGCACACACAGCATCTGAGTTATTTTTATCTCGTCTGGATCAGAGTCTGGGGCTCGTTCGCCTCCGCTGGGAAGGTGGTGGGTAGACGGTGTAATGATGGCTCTGCCTGGCAGAGACATTTAGTCTTAACAATGGGCTCCTATTTTTCCTTTGTTCTGTTGGGAATTTCAACAGTAACAAAGAAATTTAGTAGGAAAAGATACTTCAAGGTGGGGAAAAGAAGCACCTTTTGCTGAGTGCGGGTTGCTATCACCCCTGACGTGTGTTCTTTTTCCACAGCAAAGTCCTTTCTTCTGTTTTGAGTGCCCTCTTTACTGAGACTAAGTATATACCCTAGCTGCTTGAAAAGAACCTCATCAAAAGAACCAGGTAGCATGGCTGGAGTTCTGAAGCCTCCAACAATGACCCAGGAGCCCTGGTGGCACAGTGGTTAAAGTAGCTTGGCTGCTAATCAGAAGGTCAAAGGGCGACTGAAAAAAAGACAGGGTACATTGGAGAACCTGGAAAGCAGAGGGTCACTGAAGCCAAAGGAAAATAATATTCAAGACCAAAAAATCTACACAGGTGTCTTCTTGTTACTTTCCACTCCCTCTTCAGTCAGCGCCATTGGTTTCTACACCAACCCCTTTCAGCTGCGCCAAAGTGGCTCTTTTCAAAGGACAGTGGCCTTCAATGGCACACGTTTGGTGAACGTTTCTTCATCTTCATCAAACTTGTCTCCTCAGCGTTTAGCACAGCAGGTCATCCCCTCCTCCTTTCTCCCATGTCAGTGGCCTCTTTCTTTTCGGACCTTTTCCCGGGTCCTTCTCCCTACTCATTTATCCATAGATGTTGGGCTCCTCAGAGGTCAGATGTAAGTCCTGGTTTCTCCCCGTGAAAAAAATAATTAAAGTAATCACAACCATTTCCACAGGTTCTGAAACATCTTGATCTTATAACTTATGATTTAAAAAAAAATCTACTTTAAGGCTCCTCCTTTGAGGGTCAATTATCTGGTTGACATGTTCATTTAGATGTCTTATACATATGCTCAAAACAGAACTCTGTGTGTGTGTGTACATGTTTACTCCTTTAAACTTAACCTCTTCCTCATTTTTCCCATCATAATAAATAGGAACCACCATTCACCCAGTGAAATGAGAACGTTGAAGTAAATTTTGGCCATTCTAAGTGTCCTTACTTCCACCATTCTAACAGAATAATCTAATACCCAGACAAGTCTGTTCTATCTCCAGAATTTATCTTGAATAATTCCATTTCTTTCTAACCCAGACTACCATCAACTTTCATGTATACTCTTGAAGTAGCTTCCTAATTGGTCTCTCTGCTTACAGTCTTCCCTTCCTTCGATTATTTTTCTTTCTTTTTTAAAAAAAAATCATTTTATTGGGGGCTCGTACAATTCTTATCATAATCCATCCATCCATCCATTGTGTCAAGCACATTTGTACATTTGTTGCCATCATCATTCTCAAAACATTTGCCTTCTACTTGAGCCCTTAATATCGGCTCCTCATTTCCCCCCTCTCCCTCCCTCATGAACTCTTCATAATTCGTAAATTATTATTTTGTCATATGTTACACGGTCTGACGTTGTCTCCCCTTGCCCACTTCTCAGTTGTCCATCCCCCAGGGAGGAGGTTATACGTAGATTCTTGTAATCGATTTCCCCTTTCCACCCTACATTCCCTCCTTCAATTATTTTTCATGTAGAAAAGGAAAAGAGTATTCTAAAACTATAAATTCATAGGGCATGTGCGAGCTAATGATGAAATTAAGCATGTTCACATTAAGGGAGAGGTTCTTGTAGGCTCCTTCCAAGTCCTACAGCAGATCAGGGGGTGGTTTGGAGAAGGACCCAGGTGTCCTGACAATCATTTCACAACTCTAGAAGGACATTCTCACTGTTCTGATTCCAAGTGACATCTCCTCCAAGGGAAAGAAGAGGAAACCACATGGCACTTTTGTTTATTCTGTGAGAAGACTTCTGCTGTTCTTTTCTGTTAGAAAATCCACTTGTAACAAGAGCTTCTGTGCATGCCTGAAAGTTCAGAGCCTTTGATGAGATTGACTGCTATTCCTAATGGGAGAATAGCCTCTTTTCTGAGAATCCATTCAGAAAGCATTGCTCTGTGCTAGATAAACCGTGTGTAAAGATGAATAAGGTACAGCATCTGTCCACAAAGATTTCTATCCAATAAGGCATATAAACAACAACAACAACAAAACTAAACTCACTGCCATCAAGTTGATTCTGACTCATAGCTACCCTATAGGACAGGGTAGAGTTGCCCCTGTGGATTCTGGAGAGTAACTCTTACAGGAGTAGAAAACCTCATCTTTCTCCCTCGGAGCAGCGTGGTGTTTTTGAAACTGCTGACTTTGAAGATCACAACCAAATGCTACCAGGGTTCCAATAAGATACATTTAGCATTAGCTGTAATAAATGTATGTCAAGCGGTCAATAATAAAAGATGTAGGACTGATGGATTTGGCTGAGGGTTAAGTGGGGCAAGGAAGCCTTAACAACGGCACTAGAACATAAAGGATGAGCAGGGGTTTGCCAGACAAGAGAGAGGATATTTTGGAAGGGAACCTGAGCACAGGTGTGGAAATAGATCAGAAAATAATATGTAAATACCATCTAGAAGTGTGCAGCGATCCCTACATCCATACGGATGGCAAGTGTGCATTAGAAAACAGAGTAGGAGTAAAGAAAGACCAAAAAAGATCAAGATAAGCCAAGAATTGTCTGATAAGAAAGTGAAGCAAGACTACAGTGAGAAAGGTGGAATAAAGGATCCCCCCAAATCCTCTGTATCAGAGCAACAGAAAACCTGGGAAATTAGAACCGTGGACATGAACAAACTGCTTGCTACAAGTCAGAGGGCATATATATTTTTAAATGGCAGGCTTTGAGGCATTGTAATGTACCCTATTTCCTTTCCATCCGTCTCCTTAGCATCACTGATGCCTGAAGACCAGAGCCCACATTCCCCATTCAACCAGCAGCCACTGCAGAGGGCAGAATTGGGTTGGAGCTGCTTTAAGGCTCCATTGCTGAAGGAGTGCCTTTGTTTGTCCTGTCTGGTGGCTCTCAGGAATACCTCCCTTACAAGGCTTGCCTTTATCAATGAGACTGGCTCAGTGCCTAAAGCCCTTTTTCCTCAGGACATTTGCCCCCAAACAATCATTGGTAATTCTTGATTGTCATGTCTGCCTAAGACGGTGGAAGCTTAAAAGGAAAGTCTGGAGAACAAGTTCACAGGATATTTTTTTAAAGAAATTCTGACATATTCCTGGGATTCTGAGGGGCCATGCATTTGTGTAGGGCTGTGCACATACCTAGAAAAGACCTAAGGACACCCTCTAACCTCTGGTGACTTCAGGCTCTGCCTAAGCACGGTGTGTGGGCTAGGGCAGAGTTGTACGCCATCTGGTTGAGCATTGAAGGTGTGTTTCAACATGCAATAGACTGCTTCCCATTCAATTACTGCAGCCATTAGGATGCAGCAGTTCCCCTCTTTGTATGGACCTAAGAGGAGTAAAAACTTATATCCATACAAAGAAAAAACCTGTACATAAAAAAATGTTCAGAAAAGCATTATCAATATTGCCCCCAGAGTGAAGGGAGCCCAACTGCCCATCGCCATATGTATGGGCTGTATTCATTCAGTGGACTTATCATTGAGTCATGGAAGGGGTACATGCTATACTATGGAAGGGTCTTTAAAACATTAGGCAAAGTGAAAAAATTAGGTACAAAAGGCCACCTATTGCATGATTCCACTCATATTGAATGTCCAGAATAGACAAGTCCACAGAAGCAGTAAGTAGACTCAGTTGTATTTTGAGTACCTTCCAAGCTGGGTGGGCTCCTCTTCTGGTGCATCTCTGACAGTGTTCTACTGTTACTCGTGAGGATCTTAGTGGCTAATCCCTCTGAGTGGATATCCTACGCTCTCTTCATTGTCTGTTCTTAGTCTGCAAGCTCTACTGAAACCTATGCACATTGGGTGACCCTGTGGTATTGGAAATACCAGTGACATAGTTTCTTTCCAGTATCACAGCAACACACCAGTTTGACATGACTGAATTAGTGATAATGATTCTACAACTTTGTAAATATCTTAGAAACTGCTGAATTGTACACATTAAAGGTGATCTTTAAGGTTTGTGAATTATATCTTAATTTTTAAAAAAAAGAAAATGAAGAAGCACAGTACAGGGATCTGAGAATGAGGATAAGTTACCTGTGCAGTTCTGCAAACATTTTAGAGTATGATTTAGGGATCCTTATAGAGGATATGGAAACGAATTGAATGGATCTCTATGAGTATATATTAAATCTACTTAGGACAATGCACAGTGAAGGCACTCAACCAACAAGTAACAAGTAGATCAAAGTGCTTCCGGGATACAACGGTGAGCCATGATACAATCCCTGCCATCTAGCTTAGCAACTAACTGTTAAGACAAAATTCTACAAGATCAACTATGACCAAATGATGCAGATGTCTAAAAGCTGGAGAGAAGTGAGGAATCGGTGTGTGATTGAATAATCAGGAAAGCTTTCTGGAGGAACATAAGGAACTTTATTTGAAATGTAAAGAACAGGCAGAATTTGGACTTGTGAAAATGGTGCCAGAAGAGGTTCTCTGACCAGGTATAGCAACGGTTTTGTTTGTGAAATAGCAGCAGCAGCCAATTCTGAGTCATGCTTAAGACCTATTAAAAGCTTATCATTGCTGATTCGTTTGCCATTCTTAGACCAATTAGAAATTCTAGATATCCTTCACAGATGGCAGGATTGTTCAGTGTGGTTTTCACAAGGATCCAGAGACATCTTGGACGCTACATATGTTGGGTTTTCTTTTTTCTTTTTTACAATTAATGAGAGAATAAGAGATGACAATGTGTCATGAATCAAGGATTATTAATATTCAAAATTAAAGAAAATGCCAATAAAGCTCATTCTTTTATTCTCTGACTGCCCTACTTCAAACCGATCTTAAGTATTTCTTGGTTTTTAGTTCCCAAAGCTTCATTCCTTTTCCACACTGGACTTCAAAACAATGATTTGCTCCATCTTTTTGATGCAAGATCTTGGAAATATGATGAGCTATTCAGGTAATGATCTTGGGTTTGTTGTTCATTCCTTTTAGTGTCAGTGGCTGAGCATTATAACCTTGACAGTTTCTTCTTTGTAACAATTAAGTAACGAAACTCAGATCGCTTTATACTCAGCTTGATACTATGACAACTTTAATAGAGACTGGAGTATGATATTTATGCAAGTTAACCTCAGGAGATGGAGTGAAAACAAGACCAGAAGCTAAAAAAAATAGCAGAGAGGCCCCACTAGACTACAGGTGACAAAACCAAACTAAATTCACTGCCGGCAAGTCAATTCTGGCTCATAGTGCCCCTGTAGGGCAAGGTACAGCTGAGGCTGCAGCTCTCTATGAGAGTAGAAAGCCTCATCTTTCGAGATGAGGAAGGCTGCTGGTGATTGGTGGATGCAGGTACGTCTGCGCTCCTAGCCAGAGACAGCTATTACTTCATTTTAAGAATTGAGGGGAGTTCGGGGAAAATGGCGCCCCGATAGGACACACCCGTCCAGAGCTCCTGCTGCCAGACCAGAAAATTGAGAGATCACTACCCTC
>NW_022103928.1:26304768-26305880 GCF_000313985.2 Echinops telfairi
AGCAGGGGGTTCTCCCCTACAAAGAGTGGGGGCATCCCCAGCCTAAAACCCGAGGCCCTACAAATGACTGGGGGAAACGCCTGGCCACCACTAGTGGGGCTCCACACTACTGCGGGAACACCCACCCAATCTCCAAAGTGATCTCTCTGTCTACAGTAATCCCCCTACCAGCTACAGAGCTCTACATCAAGGTGGGTATACCCACACGCCCTCCTCAGCACTCCAGTCGCAGAGGAAAACACCACAGGCCAGCCGAGGTGCTCCAAGAACCGTGAAAGCTATTTAGAGATCAGCCGGGGAAGCAAGGAACCTCGTGGGCCTACAACAACCCAACCAGTGTCACATGAGAGAACTATCCAACACACATTCCAAGTAATGGAATACTGGACGGTCAAAACCTCATCTTTCTCTTGAATAACAGATGGGATGGAGCCAGAGGCTGCTAAGAACCTTGTCCTGAAGGAGCAAGTAGCTTTGAAGGATCAGAGGATATTTCTGATGGCAGAAAAAAATAAAGTAACATGTAGCTATAACAAAGAATATACAAAACAAACAAACAAACAAACAACCTTTCTGCCATCAAGTTGATTCTGATTATAGCAACCCTGTAGGACAGGGTAGAACTGCCCACGTGGGTTTCCTAGACTGTAACTCTTTATAGTGAAAGTAGAAAGCCTCACATTCCTCCCATGGAGTCACTGGTGGTTTTGAACTACTGACCTTGTAGTTATAACCACTATGCCACCAATGCTCCCTAAAGAAGAATTAAAAAAAACAAACAGTTGATGTAATGCTTTGGAACAATTTTCAAGATAAAGTTTTAAATGTTAAAAATGGGTAAAGTGCAAAAGGCTCTAATGGAGTAAGTGAGCGAGATACAAGGACACACAGGTAATGTAAGCACAGAGATGGAAATTCTAAAAGCCAAATGAGAATTCTAGAAAATAAACATATATGTACAGATGTATTGTAACAGAAATGAAGAGTGTCTTTGGTAATCATAATCAGACGCCACTTTACACCCCCTAGAATGACCTCCGTTCTTGCTTCAAAGATTGATGGAAAGATCAGCTACTTGAGCTAGTTGATCTTCAGCCAAAACATTTTTTTTT
>NW_022103928.1:26310243-26352055 GCF_000313985.2 Echinops telfairi
GAGTGACCTACACAATAAGCCAAACCAAACCCACTGCCATCTGGTCACTTCCAATCCATCGGGTTTCTGAGGACTACACATCTTTTTTAGCAATACCTTTTTACTGACCTTCATACATCCAGATCCTGCAGCCACCAACCAGAACATATATTTTCCTCATATGTATGTGTCAAACATTACCTAAGCACATTTTAAAACAACTCAGAAGGAAGAGGCGGTGGTGGTGTAGATAAATGTTAACTTGTTTTTTCCTTTTTAATATTTTCTTGGTTTTGAGCATGCCCAGTAATAAGTGCGTGCAATACATGTAATTGGTGCTTCTGAAACCTCAATCTTCCCTGGGATACGTTTTCATTTTTCCATTTGCAGACACTGCCTGAGTTGATTGGGATGCTGCTTCTGTCTTTGATAACGTAATTGAATCATATGAGCAATCTGATTTCCACTGTTCATGAAGTATAAATTAGGAGGATGCCAACTCAGGCAGTGGTGGCAGCATTAGGCGAGAGCTTTCTCTGCATGTGTTTACTGATGGAAAAGGAAGGAAGCTTTTAAAATCCTAGTGCCAAATCCTTGGCATTCTTGATCCCTGAATTAAGATCTCTTTGCATATCCAAAAGCTTGGTGACGTGGTATGCAGCCCAAACCAGCCAGAGGTACCCCTGCCCCAACTCACTATAACCCTTTATCTACGCACAGTGTTGGGCGCATGATGGACTTCTAACAAATATTGGAGTGAAGGGATGGTGGAATAGCAAGCGACGAAGGAAAAGAGGGATGTAACCCTTTTAAGGTGTCCCTGGGTGTTGCAAACTGTTAATGGGCTACTCACCAAAAGTTTGGCTTTTTGAGTCCACTCAGAGGTGCCTGGGAATAAAAGCCTGACATCATTCTCCTTCCAAAACCAGCCACTGAAAAAGCAAGGAAGCACAGTTCTTTGCTGACACATGGGATTGCCATGAGCTATAATCAACTTGCAGGCAACTCAATTTTTAAATGCCTTTTTAACGCGTATTGTTTGCCCCCTTAGGCGGCCCCAGGAAAGAAAAGGGAATCTAACGTATCCGTGAACTATCTTGTTGTAGGGTAAAGAAGGCACAAACCATCAAAAACCCCAGTGAAATAATCCATAGTATTTTCAAAGACTGCTTGCTGCAGAATGTACATGGCCTCGTGCACTTGGTTTTCTTATGATTTCCCAAGAACACAGGAACTCTTACACTATCGGGAAATTATGTTGAGCTTGGCTTGCAGGGACACTGCATATGATCTTAGGCCCATCTTGTCATCTTTATAAACACTGCAGACTCATTATTCCTATGATTTCCACACTCGGTGCTTGTCTGTTGTGTTAGTTTTTTTCTGCTGCATAACAAATGATCACAAATGTAACGTCTTAAAACAATGCCCACTTATGAGTTGGCAATGCCTGAGGGTCAGTTTTCTTATCCCCTGTGGGTGGGTGCAACGTCCAGGGGATCAGAAGACCAAAATTCAGGTGTTGGCCAGACTTGAGTTCTCATTTGGAGGTTTGGGGAAACTTCAATTCCATATTGCTCTTGTTATTCACAGGATGCAGTTCCTTGCTAGGTGTCAGCTAGGGGCCACCCTCAGCATCAGGGTCGAACGACCCTTTCACAGGGGTCGCCTAAGACCATTGGAAAACACATATTTCTGATGGTCTTAGGAACCGAGACACCGCTCCTCTATCCATCCCCAAGTGGGTCCGCCCACCTGCAGATGCACCCACATATGAGAACCTGGCGTGAAGACTGTTACCCATGCTACACTGTGCTTCATGATAAAATTTCATTTATTTGTTATTAGAAATAAATATTTCACAATATATAATTACATATGTTTTATGATTAGTCACTATGCTTCAATTGTGTTCAATTTGTAACAATGAAAATATATCATGCATATCAGATATTTACATTATGATTCATAACAGTAGCAAAATTACAGTTATGGAGTAGCAACGAAAGTAATTTTATGGTTGGGGATCACCACAACTGTATTAAAAGGTCGAGGCTTTAGGAAGGTTGGGAACCACTGATCTAGAAGCTGTTTACATTCCTAGACACGCTCATAATCCTCTCGGTCTTCAGTCAGCAATGGCTCATGGGAACCTTCTCTACTCACAGAACCTTGTTAGAGCACCAGTTCTTCCCTGGTGCTTCTGTGAGGAGATAAGGCCCATAAAGGCTTTTCTATTTTAGGCCAATTGTGCCAGATAATAAAGAGCTCTCGTGGCATTGTGGCTGAAGGAAGCACTTGACTGCCAACCAGGCATTTTGCAGGAAAAGCATCTGACAGTCTGTTTCCACTAAGATTGACAGCCTTGGGAAATCTCTGAGCCTGTCCTACAGGGTTGCTGTAAGTTGCATTCAACTTCATAGCAGTGGATACCATGTAATCATAACCTTATCATCGAAGGAAAAGCCATCACATTCAGCGATCACAAGATTAGGACAGGGAAACTCGGAGGCTATTTGAGAATTCTACCTACCACATTTCTATGCATATTTTATCTTACTTATTAGACACAGCAGTACTTAATAAATAGAGAGTTTTATGTTATCAATAACTAAAAATTAATACTGCAGTTGTTATGAGAACCACAATCTTACTAATTTCTCCCTAAATTTAAATTACTTTGTTGATGTTGCTGAGAATCCATACAACAAAACATACATCAATTCCATGGTTTCTACATGTACAATTGACTGATGTTGGTGACATTCATTCTCACTCTCCTTTTCTGAGCTGTTCCCTCTCATCAATGTAAACGCACTGTCCCCAATCCGATCTTTGGGTTGCTGTTGTCAATTTGATCCCATAGCCGTTTGCCAAACCCACTGCCATCAAGTCCGCTCTGACTCACACCGACCCTATAGGTCAGAACTGCCCCCGGAGTTTCTGAAACTCACATCTTTATAGGAGCAGAAAACCCCATCTTTCTCCCTCAGAGCAGCTTGTGGGTCTGAACCACCGACCACATGGTTAACAACCCAATACTTAACCCACTGGGCTACCATGGCTCACTGACTCCATGTAGATGGTTCTTAGCAGGAAAGCATGCTCCAGGAAGGCATGGTTAACTAGTTAAGGTAAGCTCTTGTTTGATTTTAAGAAGCCTTAAGGGTAGTTTGGGCCTTCCGGTTTAAAGACATCTCAGAGCCACAGTTTCAGGGGCTCATCCAGCCTGCATGGCTCCAGGAGGTCTGGAGGTCATGAGAATTAGACATTCTATTTTGTATCTCCCCTCCTTTTGATGAAGATTTTTCTATAAGCTTTTACCAAAATGTTCAGTCGTAGTAGCTGGACACCATCCAGTTTTCTTGGTCTCATGGCAAAGGCAGCCGTTGTTCGTGGGGACAAACCGAGCCACACATTGTACAGCCCCTCTTCCTGAGTCCCCTTTCCCTCCGTTGCTCTAGGTGTTCTTGATCACTTTCATATCCCTAGTGTCGGACATGATCTATGAATGAGAGGATAAAGCAGAAACAAACCGGTTCTGACGCATCGCAATCCTCCATAGGGCTCCCGAGACGGCCAGTCTCTCTTGGAGCACTCACCTTCATCTTTCTCCCACGGAGCGCCTGGTGGGGTGGTCTGCTGACGTGGTCGGTGGCAGCCCAGCTTGTACCCCACGACACCATGGGGGGTCCTTACATTATGTAGCACGTGTATTTTTCTAAAAGCACATGTGATTCCATTAGTAATTTCTTTGCAGTTTCACTAAAATGATAAGAGTACTGATAGGGTCTTCTAATTTGGTTTTGTTTTTCTTGCTACTTCCAAAGCACCGTTTTGCATATTGCTTATGTACATTAATGTCTTCCATGTTTTGTTCCTGGTATAAAGAAATGAGCAGTGATATAGGAGACGACGCTTGAATTCAGATGTCCAGATGTTGGCCTTGCCACTGCTTATCTAGGGATGGTGTGTGTGCGTGTGCGTGTGTGTGTGTGTGTGTGTGTGTATGCACGGGCACTCATACGTACTTTATAGGTGAGGACAGGTTAGATAATTTTTTGGATGTGAGTGGCCTATACTGCTATCTGTTTCATCACCATGTGCTTTGTATACAAGGAGACTCCGGAAGTTAAAATTGAACTCCATTTTTTTCCCCCCATGAATTGTTTGAAGTCCACTCATATTTTGTTTCCAGGCATTCAGCAAATATATTCCAACTGAAAGAATAAATACTTGATGCTAACCAGTTCTTCCTGGTAGGTGGAGGCTAACAGGCTAACAGACAAATATATCTTTAGAATTGAAAGCCTACTGCCCTGGGACTGCCTAATGTTATTATTTCCCTTCCTGCTGGAGTAGCTTTTTAAGGCACAGTTTTGAATGATGGCTGGTGTTGTTGCAATATAATGACATTTGCTCGACCCTTATTGACAATCTGCTCAAAAAGTAGATTAGCAGATACTTATCCCATCAGAAAGCTGCTCTGCTGCATGTCACTGTTATCAGTCAGGCTGGATAATGCAATTTGCTGCTTCGTTCAGCTGCTAATGGTCATCTAGAGAGGTCATTCCCATCTCAAGTGCCCCGTGTGGAGGATTTTGGAAGCTAGTACTGCATTTTAAAGACTGACACAATATGGTGCATTCAGCCATCTCTAACCGCCTCTCTCATGCTGCCATACAGAGGAGCCTTGGTGATATAATGGTTATGCATTGGGCTGCTAACTGCAAGGTCAGCAGTTCAAGATAGCAACCACTACTTGGGAGAAAGGACTCTGTCCTTCAGACTCGCTATGAGTTGGAATCAACTCAATGGCAGGAAGTTTGGTTTTTAGTTTGAACTTTCCATATAGGGTGGGTTTAACCCACCATTCATTAAAGCCTTGTGTCTATAGAAGTCCTACCACAGAACACCGTTCACCTAAGAAAGTGAGTGGTTGGCAAAGGATGCCTTAGCTCTCACGTCTGTGCTTTTCTCACTGTAATGCAGCCCTTAACAATCCCATCCGATTTCTTCTCTACAATGAGCCATAGTCCCTTATTTGCAGATGACCAGGCCTTTAACACGTACTGGGCTTCCGTGTGGGAAAGTATATACTGGCTTTATGTTTAAAGGATGTCTCGAGATAGAAAGGTTTTTTCCAAATCCAATTTTCCTATTTTTGAGCCCAGAGACCCTTTTAAAACTATAGATCTCTTCTTGTCAGCCCTTTTCTCTTCTGGAGTAAACACTGTCATTAAGACTTCAGCTGTCTGTTTTTCTAACAAAGTTGCCCTAGGAATGCATATTTTAAGATGCATCTTTCATAAAGTATTTAATGACTATGCATTGTTTTATTTTAACCAGTTTAGGAACCAATTTCCCCAGGTTTTCCTGACCATCTACTTAAAAGAGGATGAGGGAAGAAATAGATGGGAAGTGGAGGTGGGGCGGTAAATGTGTGTGGAGAAAATGAAACATCAATTCTTAATATCTGGTTTGTTACTTTATTTAATTCATGTGAGCCTTATGCCTACCTGGAGATGCCTACTCCTCTGCATGAGGAAGGTTTTTCATTTTTGCTTTCTCTTACCAGAAAATTATGTGATTATCAATCATTTTCACAGCACTTTATACAGAATTGGAGTAGGATGGACTCAGGGTGGGGCATGCTTGGGGTCTGGGGCCATGGGAGAGGTGTGTAAGAAGCTGAAAGAGAAGTGCAGAAGACAGGAAGCTGCCCAAGGCACAGGCGTGGGCTAGCGCGGACTCTGACGTCTGAAGAAACAGACTCCCTGGTTTTGAACTGTACCATCTTGAGCGAGGTATTAAATCTCTCTGGCTGGTTACCTGATCCTGAAGTGAAGGTAATATCATATATTACTATCTTTAGGGTTATGATGATTATTTAAAACAAAATATGGGTATTTGCTATGTCAATTTATTATATTCATCAGACTGATTACAGAGCTTCTTTTGGGCAGTGAGGTTGAGAATATTTTTATACTTTCCCCTTTTTGTTTGCAATGAGTCCAGTGATTATATGGCACCAGAAGCTGAGTAAAGATACTTCCACTTTAACAAACCGGGAAATGTGTGAAGTGTCTATCTGTCCTCTGTCTAGTAAGTGTTCGATAAATTTTAGTTCACGCTTCACCTCTTTTTCTTTTCCCTCCCCACCACGTGCCCCACCTATGAACTTCCTTGATGGTTGTTCTTGAGACCTGCTCTTCCCCTGTTAAGGAAGAGCATACGGCTCAACTATAATGGCACCGTCTCTCCTGGGTTTGATGTAGATTTGGGTGAGAGGAAGAATCTCTGTCTAGGCCATTGGTTCCTAAACTTGTTTGGCATATCAACCTCTTTTCAGAAAAAAAAAATCTCAGAGCTGTCAGACAATTTAAAACTTTTATACTATGGTCCACAATCCAGGATCAATACCCCTAGATCAGTACCCACCAAGGAACAGTATTTCCTGCTCCGGGAAACACTGGCTAGACTGTCTGTGAGAGGTAACGAATTGACAGACCAAGCCTGAATTTGAATGCTGCCTCTTCCCACGTGCTAGCTGAGTAACCTCAGAGAAATGATATAATGAAACATGTGTTTCTTCCTTTGGCAACAATTATATGCTTATCTCATGGCGTTGTGGTCTGTGTGTACCCAGCACACTGTTTGACACAGTGTGACCTCCTATCCCTGTCAGTTGCCATTAGCATCACATTATCATCATCACCGGATCCCATCCAGACCCTTGAGGCCCTTAGGCCCTATGTGAAGAAGGAGGTCCTCCGTGGAACTTTGGCTCAGAAAAAGGGCTCTTCAGCGTTTAACAGGTCGTTCTTTTCAGATCTTCCTATTTTTAATTTTAAATGGGTTTCTGACTCAAAAGCTCTGAATTTGCCTTTAGTGTCCGTTTGTTGCCCACTGTACCAGTCTCCTGAGCAGGCCTGGTTCATGGCTTTATTTATTTATTTTTTTAAGAATGAAAAACCTGAAACTCCTTAGCCATCAGTTTACTGCACTGGGGATTCAGGAAAACTCTTGGCAGATTGGTCACAGCTCCATGTTGAAGAATCAGAGAACCCTTGGTCAGGGAGCTGTTATGGATCACTTTGGGACCGCAATGTCCTGTGTGGCTGGAAGGAGACAACGTGGTGCCTGGTGACGTGAAATCACACCTGGGGTTTAGCATCACTTAGTGCCAGGCAGCTTCTGCAGATGCATCTTCCAGAAACTACTTAAGAAATAGGACGGCACTCTTATTTAGGGCCCCTAATCGACCTTTGGTATGGTTTGTAGCCCTAGAAACTCTAAGACAATAGGAAAAGTGTTTAATTCTGAAAACACAGGAGAGTCTAATTGAAGGAGAGGCCCCAGCCTTTTGCTTGGGCTCAGAAAGTGCAAGACCTGAGTCCACGACATGGATCAGCTCTGTCCTATGTGACGTATCCCTGGAAGGCTCAGGGTCAAAGCCCATCAATTCATTGTATTCCTTCACTCAGCATTGTCTACCTACCTGTGTCAACTCGACAGTGACAGGGGCTACTTAGGTTTCTATAGTAATTCACTTTACTGTTTGAGGGGACCCACCCTGAGCTCAGAACAGTGCTTCAACTGTGAAGGACACACACCCATAGGTAGGCTGTGCTTTCAAAAAGTCTCACGACCACGGAGTTGATTTCGACTCCTAGTGACCATGGATATACAAACACTATTACTCTCTCACAACTTGGGTATATTTGCAAATGACTTCACATAATATTCTTTTCATGATCACAGTGACTCCTATATTCTTGGTGAATTAAGACACACATTTTCTATGTGAGGGTTCTAAGTCCAGAAGAGGAGACATCTGTACAGCCAGGGTCCCAGCACACCACTAATGAATGGCAGACTAAAGCTAAAACATGAACCCATGTTTTTCTGACCCCAAGTAGAAATTCCTGTGCTTGTACCACGGCCACCTCCTTATCTATGTTGTCTTGCACTTTACACAAAAAACAAATACTTTACAAGTTAACTCATAACAAGTTAGACATAGTCTATATGTCTAAGAAGCATTCCACTCTATTCTACTTTCTAGGAATGAGTGTGGCTTAGATGGGCATCCTAGTTCTGTGCATTGACATCATCGTGGGTTTGGTTTTATGTTCTACCTGTTTTCCTAAGGAGAAGAGAGTACCTATGTAACCTAATAACTGCTGGCTTCAAAGTGGAAGTATTTTGAATTCTTATTTCTATAAAACAAGCCATGGAGATGTTGGTAGGGATGACATTGGATATGTATGTCACTGTAAGAAGTATTTCAATGGATGGATGGATGGATTGTGATGAGTTGTATGAGCCCCCAATAAAATGATTTAAAAAAAGAAGAAGAAGCATTTCCATCTTAACTGCAAAACTAACTAAGTCTTTCAATTTATGTCTTTCACTTATTTAGGTCTTTATTTCTTTAAGCAATATTTTGTAGTTTGAAATGCATATGTCTTATATCTTCTTGATTCTATGTATTCCTAAGTATTTTATTATTTTTGATGCTATTATAAATGGAGTAGTTTTCTTAATTTCTTTCTTCCAGATTATTTATTGCTGATGTATCGAGATATGCTGTAAATCTTGTATCCTGAAACTTTGTGGCTTCTTTAGTAGCTGTAAAGGTCTTTTGGTGGGTTCTTTAGGCTTTATTATATTAAGACTTTGCCATCTGTTAGTTACCCATCCTTTCTTAAAACATGGTCATGCTATCATCCTTCAGAGTCTACATTAGGCCCAGTATGGGAAACACAGTCTTTATGATCTGATTTTTTTTTCATTTTCACTTTATAATTTGCAAAGTGAGTTTTTTCCTCTCCTTTTATCCCTTTAATAACAAAGTAGACAAAATATTCGCCTTTTACAGATGACGACACCGAGGCTGTCAGAGAGTTTAATAACTTACTGAAAGCTCCACAACTTAAATGAGAATTGAGGTCTTCAGGCTACGGAGCCATTGAGCAGTAATGTCATTGTATCATTGCTGTCGTCAATAGAACTTGTACCACAGCCTTTTCTGATGGACCCAAGGAGCCTACCTGAGGTTTGAGAACCCTGGTGGTTCAGTGGTGAAATGCACCAGAGGCTGGTGGTTTGAACCCACCACTCCCATAGGAGAAAGGCATTTTGATCTGCTCCTGTAAAAATGTACAGCCTTAGAAACTTTATCTTGTGGTTAGAATCAATATGGAGTAAAACAAAAAATTAAACATATGTGTGTTCACAAAACAACTCATACAAGAATGTTCACTGAAGCTTCATTTATACTGAGCCAGTGACACCTGTGGCCACCTACTTACTGCGAGGGCCACTCCATCATATGGAGAGAGTATCTACTCTACTTGGGGTCACCAGGAAAGACCCAACTCACACCGGCACTGGATCAGATAATGCTATAGTCATAAAGATGAGTTACAGGAGCAAGGGTGGCTGCGAGTGAGTAGTTGGTCCCAAGCCAATGGGTCTATTTCCACAGCCAGTGCAAGGAGAGGTTCTTCATGCACCCTTCTGATGCTGCAGGAGAAGGACCCTGCCCCCTCCCTGCTGGGAACAGAAGCAGAAGTGGGGTTGGCCCAGTGCCATATAAAAGCATGCTTAGCTAAGCAGTTTCTGGCAATGTTGACATCCTCAGGGAAGGAGGGGAGCGATGTGATGATAGCCTACCATCTGCTATGGGCTGTGTTCTGGGTCAAGGCATCCTGGAAAAGGAGTCAGCCCATGCTCTCAGCCCTCCCAAGAAGCAAGGCTAACACACCTGGTCCTAAGCACAAAGTTCATTTGCCTGTGGCTCACAGACAAAGGCAGCAGGCTGCACACAAAATGGTCCCTTTCACAATTCACAATAGCTCCAAACTGGAAACATCCTGGGAGCCTGTCAACGAAGACTGGACTCTCAGCACCAGAAAGGAACAGATTGCTGACAGAGTGCGACATGCATGCGTCTCAAAAGGATGATACCGAGGGAAGAAAAGCCTAACTGTGATTTCATGAATACAAAATTCTGAGAGAGGCAAAACGAACGGATTGTGGAAGAGATCACAACAGTGCTTGCCTCGGAAGGGGCGGGGACAGAGACTGCTAGGAGAGGCTTGCAGGAGCTTTCTGAATGGCTGGGTTGTGACAGGGGTCTTAGTAGCATGAGGCTATTCTCTTTTCAAGACTCAGAAAATGTACATAATATATGGGTACATCTCATGATAAATAAATTTCATGTTAAAAGAGAAAATAGGTCCTTTAGCATCCTGCCAGGTCCCTGCCCCACCTCGCCTCGGCCCATGCTGTACGCAGACCTGACTGGTAAGATCATGACCATCCAGGAGGCAGTGTTAAGTAACAAGAATAAGTGGAAAGGGGATTTATTCTATTGGAGGAAGAAATGGAAGTAAAATGAGCTAATACATTTAGAAGTAAGTGTACAGAACAGGAGAACTTGCGGAGAAACTGGAAAATGATTCCTTCTCAAAACCATGGTCATCCTTATAATGAATAACAATAAATAGTAACTGAACAATGGAGCAACCAAAATAAAGAGAGAGAAAATAAATCAAATATTAAACCCAATGATGTGCATTCTGATGTGTTTAGAGGAAATGCATTGATGTTTGCAGATTACTTTGAAATTCATTTAAAAAAGATGGTCTAATAGATAGATCAACAGACAACTTTGTGAGAAAGCAAATAGGGTATCATGTTAATGGTAGCATTTAGGGAGTGGGTTCACTGTAAAACTCTTTCAACTCTCAACTTTATGTCTGAAAATGCCCTTGAAATCGGAGGGTGGGATAGAGCTTTGTAGATCTAGTAGTTCCTCTGTGAGCACCCTCTTCTGCCCACCTTCCCTCAGCCTCACCAGATGAGCACAAGATGAGATAAAGGCAGTCAGTGACAGCAAGACGGGTGCTGCAGGCGCTCACTCCGCAGACTCCATTGGAGCAGGACAGTGTACGGGCCCTAGGGGCACAGCGGATTCCATGTCCATCGGCTCACCTGAAGACCTACTGGCTGCTCTGTGGGAGAAAGGAGAGACCACCTGCTCCTGCAGGATGGACAGCCCTGGGAACCAGAGGAAGTGCTTGTGGTCTGCCCTGCAGGTCGACAGGAGTCAGATTGACTCCACAGCAGCGGGTTTTGATGGGGGTTAACACCATTAGTCTCTGGCTCCTACGTTGTCACCCATGTTCTCTCTCCTCGATAACATACAGCTAAGAAAAATGCCTCTGACTCCCCAAATTTATTACTATTGACCTTTTTCTCTGGTGGAGGGATGTCTTTTTAGTCTAAGAAAAAATTCACAGATAGCATTCCCAGTAATGATCTAATTTCCTTGTGAACAAAGGCATCCAAATATTCAAAATAGCAGGCAGGAGGGTTACCTTCCAGAACAGATCCCGTCAGGTAAGTGACTTGTGCAAGGTCCAACAACTGGTATATGGTAGAGATAGAATTTGGACTTCATGCCAATTTATTATGCTCCTTAGACCCTAAAAGATTATGTGGTGGAATTTCAGGAGGAAGGACATTCTATACCTCAAATCCTGTGGCACGGGCAGCTACCTCCTTTACAATTTAGCCCTGCAAGTAGAATCAACATCTGGGCAAAGAGAGACCATAGCCAGTTCTTAGTTGCACGTAATGGTCCCAAGCCCTCTAATATTTAGATTGTTTTTGTGGGTTTTTTTTACTTTATCTACAGAAAGCACTCCCAGAAAATTGGCTGTGGAAAAGATGAATTTTTAGGCTATGTGTCAGAGGAAACCATCCAGGTTCAAGAATCCCCAATGTTAATATCTTCCTTGATCTTTAATTCATTCAGTATTTTTTTTAAGAACCCGTTCCAAGGCTCTTCCTTAACCAGTTTAAGAGGAGCAAAATGTGCAAGGGATTACGAGTTCAATTTACACAGGAATTGGAATCCTGAGGGTTCTGTCTGAGCTTCTGTGATATAGCACCCCTAGTTTTACACTGGGGAAGAGATTGTGTTTGGGTATATGGTAGTGAATACCACTCTTCCTTCCCCAGCACAGTACGTAGCATGTAATTGGCTTTCTGTGAATGTTTGATGAATTGGGTAATTGTGGGCTGCCTCAGAGCAGGGTCTAGATGTGCTCATCTCTGTAGTTCCATCTCCTAGATATAATAGGTATTCAAGAATCTTTTCTAAGGAATTAATTGTGTTGAGATTGTTCCTTCTCTTTCAGGTGACTGCCCTTTTAACTAGAGCTTTTTCAGCCAGAAGCTTCAGGGCACTGAATGCATCACTGGTGTCCGGATCACAGGGTTAATGATAGCCCAGGAAAGGTAGACTGAGGTTATTAGCTCGTTTGGGGGACCACATGTTGGGTCGTTGGAGGAGATGGCTTAGATAGATCAGACAGATAATACTGAGCCCCGAGACCTAGACAGCAAAACCCGTAGACTTTTGCTGAACTCCAGAGGCAGGGAAAGCAGAGCAACATAAAACAAAAACTCTTTCATCAGATTTCTGAACTTGAAATTAGGGAGAGTGTATGTGTGTGTGTTTTGTGCTTCACAATGTTGACATAGAAAATTAAAAAGGTGTCCCAAGAGGCTGTGGCTTCACCCTGGTTGGTGACAGGCCAAAGATTGGGTGGTGACGAATCTTCTTGCGGGAGAGTAGCTTCCCCAGAGCAGCCCTGGTATCTACCCACTGTCTTAGGGTTAGCATTAGCCGTTACCACGCTCCCAACCCTTTTCTAGTCTTGTGGCAGTTCTGTTCAATTTACTGAGCAACTGAACTGCAGTTGCATAAAGAAACCAAGAAGAATCAATGCATGTGAATCATGGTCCTGGCAAAGGATATTGAAAGTATAAGGACTTCCCGAAGAATAAACAAATCCATCTTGGAAGAAGTACAGTCAGAGAGCACCTTAGGATTGAGGACCGTGAAACTTCATCTCAAATACATTTGAGAGTGACCAGCAGAGACCTGTCTCTGGCAAAGGACGTGAAGCTTGGTAAAATAGAAGGGCAGTGAAAGGTCCTTTGACGAGATGGATTGACACAGTGGCTGCAGCCATAGCTTCAAGCATCACCACCCTGGTGATGATGGCATGGGACTGGGCAGTGCTTGGTCCTATTGGACATAGGGCAGTCCCAAGCTAGAATGGACTCAGGGGCACCTAACAACAGGGCATTCTGTTTGGACATTAACCTCGGTGGAAGCAAAAGTTACCGCCATTTCAGTGCCACGCAAGAGTTTTCTGTGAAGTAGACATAGGGGGGGTAGAAGTTGCATAAAAGCAGTAGCGCTCATTACAAACACATGCCTTTTACCCCACCTTCATGACTGTGTTCACAACTCAGTTAAGACGTACTGCTCGCAAAGCTTCCAAGTATGGGAACATTGAGTCTACTTTTTATTCCCATAGAAAACTACAAAGCAATTTCTTTCAGCCATGGCCACTGATTCATTCAGCAAATACCTATGGATTACAAGTTGGCTAACCGCTGTGAATTCGGTGTGATATAGGCAGATTGGGTTTCTACCCTTACCCAGAGGCAATCGGTAGGAAAAGGAATACCCTATCTTGTTTACACTTGATCTCAGACCCTACAAAGAAATGCTGGAAATGTCTTTAGATGCACCCCCTGGATTTTGTACCACTCAGTGCTGGCTTACCTCTCCATTTAAACTGCCAGCCCGTTAACCCCAATTCATGGCAACCCACATACCACGGAGGGAAGTTAGGGACATACCTGCGCCATCTCCCTAGTCAGACCTCTGTGGCTCATAGAGTTTGCAGTGACTGATCTCTTAGATCAGTAGATTGTCAAGCTTCTCTGGTCTGTCTTAGTCTGGAGGAAGCTCCACTCAAACCATTCAGCATTACAGCAGCACACAAGCCTCCACTGACAGACAGGTGGTGGCTTCCCAGGAGACCACTGGAATGTGAAACTTTACCACCGAGCCACTATCACTACCGCGATGGAACATAGTCGTGTTCAGTAGAAATATTATGTGAGCTTCTGTGGAATTTTTAATTTTCTAGTAGCTGCAGTAAGATTAAAAACAAAACAAAAGGGAAGCCAGTGAAGTTATTACATTCTATTTAAGACAATATGTCCAAATCCATCTCATTTCAACATGTTATTGATTTAAAACAATTATGGATGGGGTGTTTTGCATTGTTTTGCTCATATTAAATCTTGGAAATCGGGCATGTGATTCCACGCACTGCACCCATATCTCATTTACAGCCACGGGCTCAATGGCCAGGCCTGTCGGGTGGCTACTGCATTGGACAGTGCACATTGACCACAGCGTGCAGCCTTCCACAATCACAGCCTGCCCCCATCTCTCAGGTCTGGCTCTCTAGCCTTCACTACTGTTAGAGATTTTTTCATGATCTGCTCCTTTTCTGGACCCTAGAGAAGAGGATGTGCTGGTGCTGTGGGTTAGATATTGGGCTGCTAACCACAAGGTCAGCAGTTCAAACCCACTAGCCTCTCTGAAAGAGAAAGATGAGGCTGTCAGCTCCTATAAAGATTTACGGGCACAGAAAGTCAATATAAGGTCTCTATGCACTGGAATCAACTTGATGGCACAGTGGATATAGTTGAGGCCCTAGAGAAGCAAACTTCTTTCTGGCTGTCAGGTGTCCTAATTTGATTGGGGCGGTGGGGGGGGGGGGGGGGGGATGATGGTAAATACCCTTTCCACCAGCTGCTTATTGAAATCAGCTAGTGTCCCCTGGACTCTCTTTTTTCTCTGGATCTTCAGCCCTTTTGAACTAAGCTCCCCATTCTCTCTTTATTATATGACTGTTTCCTTGGCTAAACGTTGTGCTCTTTAAGGAGAAGGATAGCATTTTAATCATTTCTGTAGCCCCCAGCAGCCTAGCCCAGCTTCTGGCTGACAGCAGAAATGTGACGTTTAATAATTGAACAAAAGGTTTAATAAGCTTTTCTGGCTATCGCAACCAGCTCTTCTTCGCCCCTCACCGTAGTCTTCCTCTCTTCACACTGGCTTTTGCTGCTTACTACGCTGCGTGGGGCAGTGGTCCCCACTGCTCTGCTGGAGAAGACGTGGCTGTCTGCTTCCATAAAGATTCACATCCGGGGAAACTCTCTGGAGCAGTCCTGCTTCGTCCTGTAGGGTCATCCTGTGTCAGAATGAGCTCAGTGACAGTGGGGTTTTGGGGTATTAGGCTGTAGCTATACAGGTAACCCTTGTTCACTGTGGTGTCCGTTATTATCAGGGGAACACATAACTAGAGCTTTAGACATCGTTCCTCACTTCTTCCCAGGAGTGCCTTCTGCAGGCAGCCTTTGGGTCAGCTGGTTTTACCTGAGTCAGGAGAGCCTTTGGGGGTCTGTTTGAGACCTGGCTCCCGAACTGTCTATGTGTTGATTCCAGATGTTTCTCCCAGCCCAGAGCCTCTCGATCTCTGTCTTTTCTTTCTCTGTCTGGGCCCTCCCCTCCCCTTGAGCTCCTTCTGGAAGCCCAGCTCCAGGTGACTCCCAGGTGGGAACTCCCAGCTGGAGTCCTCTTGCAACTTATCACAAAATCACCAACTCAAACACCACTGAAGCCAAAAGGGGTCTTTAGAGAGTAAGTCCAGGGATTTTCAATGTTTAAAAAAAATCGCTGAATTTCTTTTTGCACGCAAACTATTATGCAGACTCTACATATGAAATATGGGACGCGGTTGAGGGTTCCCTGCGGTTCTCTGGGGCTCCAGAGAATATGTTTGAAAATCACCCAACTCCTAAACAAACGGATTGCTAAGTAGGTGAACCTGACTCACCGTGGCCCTGTAGGACAGAATCGAATTGCCCCAGAGGGTTTCTGAGGCTGAAATCTTTATGGGAGCAAATTGCCACATCGTTCTCCTATGGATTGGTGGTTGTGGGTTTGAACCAGTGACTTCTTGGGGAGCCGCCAGTACTTAACCATTGCGCCACCAGCGCTCCTCTGATAGCCACCAGCTGAGCTTATAACACATGTGATGAAACACATCACATAGAGACCTAAGGGAATGAAGCAACTTACCAGATAAACACAGCAAGCTACTGACAGGACCTGGATCAGAACGCAGGTTTCTTTTCCAGCCCAGCACTCTTTTAACCACAGTTTACTCTTTAGAGCCTTATTTCCCAAAGGGGGAGAAGCGGGTAACAATGAGGCTTTTATATCTACCCTCCTGGTGAGACCTGATGGGGCCCACCTCCCCTTCCCCACTGGTAAACCGTTGGCTTCCTCTTGTATTGTTTTTCTCTGGGACCCAGGCTAGGGCTTGCCTTCCCCTTGGTTCTGTTCCCAGTTTTTAGGGTGCCAAGAAGGATAGGGAGAGAGCGGATTCAGGCAGGCCGGTGGCACAGATGTTTCCTGTCCCTTGGCCAGTCTGGCTGTGTCTTTGAGAGGCAGCTGAATGCCATGGCCAGGTGTGCCTTTCAGGACCTTCCAAGCCCTCAGAGGCGGTAGGTGTTTATAACCCCAATTTCCTCATTAGCTTCTGTTTTTCACAGGCTTCTAACCACTACCTGGGGGAAGACATGGCAGCCTCTGCTCTGGGCACCATCCATCATTCAGCGCTCTCTGTGGTCTGCCGCCCGTGGGTGCCCTTCACTCCTCCTCTGCTTTCTCCCGGGCACAGGACACACTGTGTTTTCCCACCTTGAAGCCCTGTTTGTGCCTTTCTCTCCCCTTCCTTCTCATCGTGGCCACCTGTTAAAATCCTCTTCATGCTTCCAGATCTAACTTCAAGCGCCACCTTTCCACCAGCCTTTCTTGCTTTCTCACCGTATGCAACCTGCCTCTGTTGAATGCTGTGACTCCTGCGCTCCCCTGCCCATCGTCCCCTGCCTTGTGTTGGATGTGTGGCACTGTGGCTCAAACCATGTTGGCTCTCATTTTCAGGCCTTGGTTTCTGCTACCCACTTCTCCAGGGCCCCCTGCACCAGCCTTTCCTTTCCCCTTTGTCAGGTTAGCCCTGTTTAACATCCAGGGTGGACTCAGGATATCTTTCTGGACCCTTCCACGTTGGTTCAGGCTCCGCCTAGTAGGGTGTGCCTATCTCTAGCTTTGCACTCACTACATTTTATCTGTTCACATCCGACTCCCACACTAGATGCTGTTCCTAGAGAGAAATATCTCTGTCCCTGTCTTTCTAGTTAAGGATCACTCATGGGAGATGCTTAATAAATGTTTGTGGAAGAAATGAATGCATACCATTTTGTATGGGTGTCAAGGTTTGAGTTATAATGTACACTTTTTACAAGTATTTGTCTACCACTAGATCACAAGCTCCATGAAGCAGGGAAGAGGAATGCATTCTGGGAAACTTTTTGTCCTTGATCCCAAACCCAAACTCACTGCCAGCAAGTCCATTCCGACTCCTAGCGACCCTATAGGACAGGCTAGAACTGCCCCTGTGGGTTTCTGAGACTGTGGCTCTTGATGGGGGTAGACAGCTTTATCTTTCTCCCATGAGTGACTCGTGGTTTCAAACTGCTGATCTTGTGGTTAGCAGCCCAGCCAGTAACCCGCTATGATACCAGGGCCTCTTTTGTCTCTGATTGGGCTGTGTTTACAGCAAGGTACCTAGCATGCTGGCTGAATTGAATCCTCTGTGTTAGGTACTTGGGGTGTTCATGAGGACAATCAGACTTCTGTTCCCAGCAATAATTTGAATTCGATAACTTGAAATTCTCCACCACTAAGTTCCCAACAACTTGGAATAAAAAATAACAGCAGTCTTAAAAAGAAAAAAACAGAACAAAAGGAGCCTGCAAATCAGGAAGAGAACCTAGAGAGGCTGAACAGTAAGATCAAACAAGTGAGCAACCTCTAGGATTATGTCTTACCAGCCCTGTGGGACATCTTGGGACTCAGCTTCAATACCCAGTGAAGAAAGGAAATGAGACTTGGGTCTCCAAAAGACAGGAAGCAAGGTGAGACCTGCAAGTGGGGCCAGAAGCCTAAATGAAATGAAGAGAAAAGAAAAACTTCTCAGTAATCCATAGTCTTGGAAGAAGGGCGGCCAGCCTGCTCCTTTGAGGCTAGGATGGCCAGACTCCGCCTCACGTACTTTGGACATGTCAGGAGAGAGCCGTCCCTGGAGAAGGTCATCATGCTTGGTAAGTAGAGGGGCAGCAGAAAAGAGGGACTGACACCGGGGCGGCAACAATGGGCACACCACAGTCCTGGTGAGGAGGGTGTAGGACCGGACAGTGTTTCAGTCTGCTGTAACATAGGGTGCGAGGGAGTTGGAGCGGCCTCAATGACATCTAACCACCACCGCCAAGGGAGTTGTCTCCGTGTGAGAACCCATCACCACGGTTGATCTTCACTTGCGTTTTGGAGTTCAGGTTTATATTACTTAATATGCCTGAGGTCCTGGCAAGTTGATTAACTAACATAAAAAAGTATGCCAGATGAAGCGCCGATAAGACTTTAAAAAAATATGCCTAGCCAATGATAACATTGGGAGCCCAGCATATCTAAACAAAACCCCTTTTACAGATGATTTTAAAAAATGTAGTCATGACTATGTTTAAAATTATGAAAGAATTAAAAACATGAAGAGAGAACCAGATACCATGAAAAAAATAAGACATGTGACAAATAGAATTTGTCATGAAGCGAAAAATGTAGTCATTGTGATTAAAAGCATAATAGCTTGTTTAAAGAAAAAGATTAGCTACTGCTGAAGAGAAAATGGTTGAACTGAATTATAAAGCTGGAATTACCCAGTCCATGCAAGGAAACAATGGAGAGAAAAATAGCAAAGCAAGACGCAGAGGACAGAATGAGGAGACCCAGTCACCTCACTGCTGATCTCATCATGATTCATGGACTCTCGATCTGTGAATTTGCATACTTGCTAAAATGGATTTGTAGCCCCAAATGCTTGCAGCACTTCTGTAGTTGTTTGCAAACATGCGCAGAGTCACAAGCATTTTGGGTTTCCAGATGCGCACAGTCCGAGCTGAGGTAAATCAAAACAGTGCTCTGCCTTGAAGTGTTAGATCACCTGTCGTAAACAACTGTCCTTCTCTGGGCCATATTCTTCTTCTTCCTCCTCCTCCTCCTCCTCTCCTTCTTTGTGTGTTTTTGTTGGTGATTTAGCTGTTTCAAATGGCCTCGAAGTGGTGTCTAGTGTTCCTAAGCACAAGAAGGCACTGATGGATGTGTTTGCCTTTTGGAGAAGATACATGTTAGGTAAGTTTCATTCAAGCATGAACTGTAGTGCTGTTGGCCATGAGCTCAGGGTCATGGAATCAACAATATCTAATAAAGAAGGTGTCTTTTTTATACAATTTATTACACGGAGTTTATCTTTAGTTTCCAGATAGTGTAGGCTATTCCAAATCAATATTTTATCAATAAATACTAAACAATATACATTGTGAGATGTGAGATTAACTACTTATAGGGGGGTTGGCTTACTGCCTGTGGGTTCTACAGAACAGTTTTACAGTGCCTTTAAATTCCCCTCTGTGACTGGAAAGTTACATATGTATATATATTTTTTCTTTTCTTTTTAAATCATTTTATTGGGGGCTCATACAACTCATCACAATCCATACACACATCCATGGTGTCAAGAACATCTGTACATTTGTTGCCACCATCATTCTCAAAACATTTTCTTTCTACTTGAGCCCTTGGTATCAGCTCCTCATTTTTCCCCTCCCTCCCTGCATCCCCTCCTTCACGAACCCTTGATAATTTATAAATTATTATCATTTTCTCATGTCTTACACTGTCCGACGTCTCCTTTCACCCACTTTTCTGGTGTCTTTCAACAGAAACACACATACAACATAGCTATACATTGATTGTTTGGGTAAAGTGTGGCCAGAGGCCCAAAGGAACCCGATCCTGCAGTTCCCCAAGGAACAGTGGTTCAGTATTTGCTCATTCAAGTTTGATCCGACCAGTCCAGCGAAGCTCTTCAAATTCTAAGTGTCATGCCACAGGAACATAAAGGCATGTCACATGAGGAATGTTCACGAAAACAGGGCAGTAGCCTAAAGAAGTGACATCCCTCACAAGCCAGACACGTATAAGAAAGACACAAATGAAAATGAAAAATGTCACCCCAGTTTAAAAATCATCTGTCTGAAAACAGACTACACACACACACACACACACACACACACACGCACACTCTGAAGACCTTTTGTTATGAACATTGTAGATTTTTGCATTAGAATGTGAAGTGGGAGTCAATGTCCTATATTTAAGTCCTGCTAACTGTTTAATTCATGCTGTCAGAGCCTGAGAATGCCTTTAGAAACTACAGAAACCCCTCATTTCCAGATGAAGGAACTGCAATCCCATGAACCCCAGCTATAAAAGGAAACCGAGTGCCTGCCACTTAGGAACATTGCCCTGATCAGAATGGGTTGTTTTCTGCACCGTAGGGCAACTAGAAACTTGCATGCATGCATGTGTGCGTGCGTGTGTGTGACTTTATCTGTTCTGGATTAATCATATTTTTGAAGTGTGAGGGTCCTAACTCTGCACAAGCACAGTGAACTTTAAAAAGATATTTTATCACCACGATAAAAGAAACAAAGGCATTTTGGAAGGATATATGTCTTAGTTGAAAAGAGCCTGTGAAAACTTTGATTTCAAAGTACTGGAGCCTAATGAAGAAAAGGTCTTAAAGATTTTTGTCTTGAAATCCACCCTAGGACAAACGAAGAGGGTTAACATTTACGATATGAATAGATTTTAATAGAAATGTACCAAATTATACTTCAGTGTGCTGCTTGTCTTTACTATTTTGCATAAGCATCCATTTGAAAAACTGATCTTCATTACAAAAATCTTACTTCAGACCTCACATGTGAAAGCGAAAAGTGGGGGTGGGGGTGGGGCTGGAGGAGACTTGATTCACTGAGTTCAAGGAGGAATAGACGGTTGGGGGTGGGGGAGTGAGTTTGCCAATATGAGGAAACATTAAGCAGACTCCAAGGCAAGACCCTTGAAGACTTAGATTCTACGTAGTGCAATGTCTGGGTCCGTGCAAGCTTCAGCTAGACTTAGGAAAGAGTTCAGGGACAGCTCTGGAGCTCAGAGCTACAGAACAGGGAGGTATTCAGTGAAACTCGTAAATGATGGGCATGTCCAACTGCAGACTGCTAATCCCTAAAGTCCTTTGCACGATGCTCTTCAGACTTCAAAGAAAAAGAAGGCACAGAAAATATTTTTTTCATAAGTTCTCTTTGAAGGGTAATAACTTTCTATTTGTTCGAGTGGTGTTCTTGATCCTCTCAGGACATTGTTTTGGGTGGAGGGTAGATTAGATATGGGGCTTCTAACAAGGCAGGGCTGGAGCAGGGCCCACCCAGTACACTCTGCCATCCTACTAATCACTGCCCCCTTAGTCCCAGGCAAAGCCAGAGTGTAGGATGGAGCAAAGAAGAATGAATATAGTCTAGCATTTTCTATCCTGTTATACAGACAGGAGAAATGAATGGCTGATACACCCCTCCAAATGAAGATGGCTAAATGTGTTGACTGGCATATATTTGGAGCAATGTTATTTTCAAGAAAATCCTTCCAACATACCTACAGAAGCTTCGAGTGCCCCTCTAGGAGCACTGCCAGGAACGTTAGCTAATAGATATTTTAGGGGATAATTTGTCAACTGACATCCAACAGAAGTTACAGCCTTTTCAGCTTACGTTTGTTGGCCTGAGCAGTGGGGCCTTTACTAATAAGTAATACACTCACTTATCATCTCTTTCTGGAAAAGGAAAACCCTCAAAGCACTCACGTTAGCACTAGGTTACTAAAGTTGAGACCCATTTAGGGGAATTCTCCTGCATTGATCCTGTGGATTAATATAATTTGCAACATGTTGTTTCATTTCAAACCAATAAAAGTTTAATTCTTGGTTTAAAAAAATCATACTTCTTGGAAAAGTAGTATTTAAAATAGTAACCACTTAAAAATAGTCATAAAAATTATTATGTCCAAGTGGGGTTTTTTTTAATATGGCAAATTATCTTTTGACTTTTAAAAAGCTTGTAATATATATGTGTATGTCTATATACACATATATAAAGTAAGCCTTGTCATTTCAAAATTTTTTACAGATACAACTCACTGATAATAAGTATGTTCACTTTGTGATTTTAAGTACAAAATTGTATTTAATTTAAAGAGTGAAAAATAGAAAAGCATGCATAAAGTGAATATTTGAGGAAATCCTTAGTGAATTATGAGTTTTTTATAGCTACTCTATAAAATGCTTTTTGAATATTTCCATATTTTAGAAGTAGGGCAAAGTGATTCATACAATTTGTTCTAGGGTCAGATAGACTTGTTTTGAGTCCTGAATCCAGTCCGTCGTACGTGTAAGACCTAGCAAATGACTTCATCTCTCTGTGCTTTAGTTATTTTATCTGTAAAAGTGATAGACAGACACTACTTACTCTCTTTGATTGATGGGAATAAGATGTGTCCAGTGCTCAGCACAGCAACTGCTACTGACTCAGTATTTAACAACTACTATTGTTAATTTTATTGTAGTTGTTATCATTCCGGTGCTTGGACTCTGAGGGAGATAGCTTGCTGCCCTTCAGTGAAGGACCCCTAATGGTACAGTGGAGTTAGCGTTGGATTTTGAACCAGACCATTCGTCTTGGCACTTCCCTACGAAGGCATGAGTTGCTATCCAGATCCCATGGCTACTGAGTCCATTCAAACTCATAGTGACCTCTAGGATAAGGTGACCAGATTTAAAGTGGGACACCATTGACCGGGGGGAGGGGGGTGTTCTTGATTAAAAATTTGGTCTATATGGACCAAATAGACCGTTCCCTAGCTTGTCATGCATTCTTTCAAAAAATCGGGACTTTTTTAAAATGCCAAAAATCGGGACTGCCCCGCCAAAAGCGGGACGTCTGGTCACCTTACTCTAGGACTGTCAAGGTTGTCATCCTCACAGGAGCAGACAGCCACATCTTTCTCCGACAGAGCAGCTGGTGCGTTCAAACCGCCGACCTTTCTGTGAGCAGCTGAGAACTTGACCATCGTACCACCAGGGCTCATTCTGTCCAGATCCGCATTGGGCTAAATTGATATAAAGAAGATAGCATTGGCTGAGGGGTCAGGAGACCCACAGGTTCCCACTGTATGGTCTTGGGCCACTTCTCCTCTTTAAGCCCCCATGTCTTCTCCTATAAAAACAAGCGGGTAGCTTCTAAGGCCCGGGTCTCTTCCAGAGCCTGAGCAGTGGTTCCATTTTGCCAAGAGCATCTGCATCTTCCTGGGCAGTGCCAGGTTTCTTCCCCAGCTGCCAAAATCCGGTTGTTAGTGCCTCTTCTGGTGAATAATAGCCACGCTTGAATTGGGGCCAGCTGGAAAGCTGTAGAATGGAATGTGCCACCTGGGTTTGGATTTGGAAATCCAAAGTGCTGTTGCCTTTAGGCCCAAGGAGGTTTCTGCCGAGCCCTGGGGGTGAGTAAGCAGATAATGTCAGCCACAGCAGTTGACAGTTTGGACCAAGAAAAGAAGGTCAAGTCTCCTTGGCTAATGAGACGAGATCGTGGGGAGAGCTGGTTTGTTGTTTCCTTCCAGCAATTTGCTACACAAAGTAGTTTCTAGTGTTACAGAATGAACGCATCTATAAAATAATTTCTTTTTAATGAATAAAATTTCCGTGTGCAAATGGTTAATCACTCAATTGCTAGCCAAAAAAAAAAAAAAAGATGGATCGTTCATACTCTCACAGAAGCACCTCTCAGGAGAGACTCGGCCTGGTGGACAGAGGAGTTCTATCTGCACATGTGGGATTGCCACGGTTGGAATGGACTTCCCAGCAACTGTGAACCACGGCATTCCAACAACCAGCTTCTATAAGGCTGTTTACATTTCCTACCTCGCGAGGACACTGAGTGGTTATTAGAACCTCAGTCCCCATAGCCCATCCTATCCATTTAGGGATTTCTGTTGAATACCAAAGCAGATCCAGGTGGCCTGGTGGCTAGCTGTTCAGCTGTTAATCAAAGGGTCGGTGGTTTAAACCCACTATCCACTCCATGGGAGAAAGATGAGGCAGTCTGCTTCCACCAAGATTACAGGCTTGGAAACCCTGGGGGCAGTTCTCCTCTGTCGTTTAGGGTCACTCTGAGTTGGAACCGACTCCATCACAGCGGGTTTACAGATTGAATACTATTTGCTCCCTCATTTTTCAGGGAGTTCCCTTTCCTGCTCTGAGGGGCCTGGTGGAATCGAAAGGGAGGTGTTCTTCTCTAGCCAGGGGTTTGTCCTTGTGTCAGTCAAGTACCTCCTCTCGCTGGATGTAGTTTCCTCATGATAAATTAGGGGAAATGGCCTCAAGCAGAAATTCTCCTCCTAAAATGCAATATTAAAAAACAAAAATAAAAACCAGCCTTACCGCCATGGGGGTCAATTCTGACTCAGAGTGCCCTGTAGGACAGAGTGGGTTTCTGAGACCGTAAATCTTTACAGGAGTAGCCAGCCTCTTCCTTCTCCCCAAAGAATAGTATGTTGTTAATTTCTCAGAATGATAGCCAAAATAGCACATTTCAATGAAATGTCTCAACAGCTCAAAAACTGTTGTAGCCAAAATTTAACATGCGGATGGAGGATGGTCTCATGTAAGTGACCCCATGGCTGTCTGTATGTATAAATTCCTGATCATAAAGGACATCATTTTAACACAAAGGACATCATTTAACTTTGGACTTTTACACAAAGGGGTGGCAGTGGAGGGGAGGAGCTAGCGTGTGGCTAGCAGATACTTGTTACTGAGCACCTATCAAGTGGAAGGCATGATAGCAAAGCTGGTCTGAGCAGCCCCCACGGCCAGGGGCAGGGTACCACCCAGGGGGATTCCAGTATAGAGTAATGCCTGTGAAAGTGATCTCCAGCGAATGCCTGGGAAGGGGTGCTCCAGTCTGCAGGGAAAGAGTCACAGGAGGAGAGAAGGTTGGAGCTGAGGCCGGAGCGTGGACAGGAGGACATGCAGAGATCTGGGAGCAGGTTGTATCAAGGTAGCAAGCAGGAATGCCAGAAAGCCACAGTGGAGTTTAGCGTGTTTGAGGGATACATTGAACAGTCATTTAATCCTAGCAAACTTAAAAAAAAACAACTTTTTTTAAAATGTGAATTGGGTCAAGGTTTATAGAGCAAATCAGTTTTCTCCTCGACAATTCATACACGTATTGTCTCATATCACTGATGAGAAGTCCCTCAATGTAATATCAAGTATCCCACGTCCTCTATCTACTTCCGGTCTCCATTCCTCCACCTGCCCTAATCCTTTGGAACGTTATCCTATGGTAAATGCTGCTCTGTTTATCTCAAATGGTTGATTATTGTGAAGTGTGGTAAATGCTGCTCTGTTTATCTCAAATGGTTGATTATTGTAAAGTGTGTGGACCTCACTAGCATTATTGTTTCCCATATCAACCTGTCTGTTGTTTTCCTGAAAATTAGGCCCTGGGAGAGAATTCATGGCCAGACCCGAAGGGTGACTGAGGGTCCATCGTCTCAGGGCGTTCTACCAGTTTCCATCTGACCAGTAAGCCCTAGCACACTTTGCATGTAGATGTTCTGGGTGAATATGCCGAGAGGTGAAAGAACCCAAGTTTGGATTGTGAGCCGAGGACCCAGGTAAACCAGGCTCAAAACCTGAGCGTCTGTCCTCTGTGCTCAGCAGTGACTGAAAACACAGGGTTTCTGAGCTGGCCTGAAGTGCTTGCTTCTGTCTAACCTGGTGGGCAAAATGGGAGCTCTGGTGGCTTAGTGGTTATGTGTTGGGTTGTGGTCCACGTGGTTGGTAGTTCAAAACCATCTGTCTTTCCTCAAGAGAAAGACTAGGTTTTCTACTCCAATGGCCAGTTACAGTCGGAGACGCCCTGTTGCTAGGAGTCAACATTGACTAGATGGGTGTTTGGTGGGGAAGTGTACTCGTTCTTGCTTTTGAACCAGGGAGCATATACCCAGCCATATGGTGCAATTCTCCATTTGCTATCGACATTTGATTAATATGCAGGGTTGTCTGTACTTATGTAACACTTCAATATACAATTTAATAATATTCCTGAAAGTTCCAGGTGGGCAGAGGTCCTTGGACAGGCCTTCTTTTGAAAGAGTGCTTTGTAACGGTAGTTGTGAGCATGGGGTCAGTGCCCGCTCTTGGGGGCTTCTGCTACAGCAGAGGAGAAACACGCCCACAAGAAATCAGGTGGTGGTACTAAGCTGTGGCTACTTAGAGTGGCAGGTAAATGCGAGACTTCAGGAGGAAGAAGGAAGCAGTGCAGGTGAGGATAGCAGGGAAGATTCCATAAGGGAGGCAGAACTTGTTTGAGCTCTTAGAGCAGCGGTTCTCCACCTTCCTCCTGCCACAATCCTTTTGTACAGTTCCTCATGTGGTGCTGACCCCCAACCATAACATTATTTTTGTTGCTACTTCATAACTGTTCTTTTGCTACTGTTATGAATCAGGTGACTCCTGTGAAAGGGTTGCTCAACCCCCAAAGGGGTCTCGACCCACAAGTTGAGAACCGCTGTCTTAACGGCTGGGAGGGAGTGGTTCTAAGTGAACAAAGGCATAGGGCCAGTAGTTTCGGGAGAAGCAGTTGGAAGCTGTCCAAGTGGGAGATGGGGTGGGATAGGACTCCTGTAGATGTCGGCGTAGCTTGTCCATTGTGCAGGCGCATTGGGTTAGGGGGGAAAGGGGCCAGAAACCAACCAAGTGCCCAGGCACAGGGGTGTGTCCAGCCAAAGCACCTATACAAGGACTCTGCAATAGGTAGGCAGTGTGTGAGCGTGTGTGTGTGTGTGTGTGTGTGTGTGTGTGTGTGTGTGTGTGTTTTGGGGTTAGGGTGGGGCAGGGATAGAGGGAGAGAAGTTTGAAATAGAAGGGTGGGGCCAGATTATGGAGGACACGTCTGTGTTGGCACACTCTCATGAAAGGGTAGAAGCATGTGGCTTGGATGGTAGTGACGACTGTGCATGTAATTTGTCCCCATCTGCTGGAGGTAACCCCACAGCTGTGTCAAGGCGAGGAGCACTGTTTATCGGGCATAAAATGAATCCCCATCATAGGAACACTGTATTTGTCTGCTGTTTGTTTCAAAGCAAACTTTATAACGGACTCACTTTTACTTCAATATCAAATCAGCGTGATTTAATTGTATAAGCTAGTCACGGAGAAGAGACTCTTTTTCAGGCCTCTAACGCACTCTGACCTGCAGCGCCACTGCAATTACAGACAAATGCCTCTCATCTTCCCATCGTGTGTTCTCCTGAGCGATAGCATCCTTTTTCAATTCCTTCTTCTTTTCTGTATTTGATAATCGTGTTATCTTGTGATACTGCGTCATTTAATTATTTCCTAAAATAGGGATCTTCAGAAAATCTGCCAGGAATGAGAACCCTGATTTGCTATTCCCAGCGAAGTCACAGCTGGGTGTTTACTCAGAAATTAGTTCTTTTCAGAGCTTTGGGATTGTTCCTTTCCTGAAGGGGGTCTCATCTGCTACCCAAGGCTGCTGATGCCCTGCTGCAATCTCCTAAGCTACTCTGGCGAAGCCCTGAGCGGGTGCCCTCAAGAGTCCCTCGTGCCCAAGAAGAGTTACAACAATGGTAAACAGTACATTCCCAGACCCGCAACACCAGTAAGAACAATCATGATGGACACATAGGCCAATGGGCAAGATACATGGGTATCCATAGGCGAAAGAGACGACACTCATGACCGTCATAGGTTGGCAGGTGATATTTCTACATACACATGTGTATATCCATGTATATAACAGAGCACATAGGGGCAAAGGTATATAAACTCCTTGGCCATAACAGCACCCTGAGGGAATGGGTCACTGGGCTTGGGGACTTAGAACCACAATCCCAGGGGACATCGAGGTCAGTCGGCATGACATAGTTCACAGAGACAGTGTTCTTCCATATCCTGCTTTGATGAACAGTGACTGGGGTCTTCCAGGCTCAAGAGCAGCCCTGTCAAGTGCACCTCTGGGTCTCTTGCTATCCAGAGCAAAGGAGAGTGAAGATCATCAAAGACATGTGAAACAGGTAACACAATGAATAGACCCCGTAAGCCCAGCCCCCGTGGTCTTGAGACCAGAAGAAGTAGAGGGTGCCTAGTCCACCATTGCAGATGCTCTGGAAGGGGTCTGTCACCACAGGAAGGGACTTCAAACTGTTTATGGAAAATTGAAGCGGAAAGATCATGAAGTTCACCACAAACCTTTTGATGCTCCCTTGTAGACACAGGGGGAGAAAAAATGTGGACCAGAACTCAAAATCATTTCCAAAAGGTGAGCCATGATTCCCGCCCGAGACTATGGCCCTTCCACGTGCTTCAGGCCTGACACAGACCTACAAGGCAAACAGTAACTAACGCCCGGGAGGTGCACGCTCCTCAGAAGCATCCGCCACCAGGGATCCAAAGGGCAGCATTTGTTTGCCCAGGGACAAAGCTCAGGAGGCAGGAAGTCCCGGGAAAGAAGGAGACCCGGGGGAGAGTGCTGTTACAGTGTGGGGATCGTGGTGAATATCACGAAACAAAGGCATGCGGGTTGTTGGATGGAAAACCACTTTTCTTGGTGAACTTTACCTCAAATCACAATCAATAAAGAGGTATTTTTTTAAGCAAAAGTTGTTGAAGCCCAGGACTCAATCAGATTGATCATGGTGGCCCTTTTGGTATTAACCGCTGTGCACTTTCATTCAATTCACTACCTCTGTCAGTAGTCCCTGAGCGTACACTTACTATGTGCCACATAGTAGGACAATTGTCAGGAATACGTAGAAAAATAGAGCAGGTTCCATTTAAAGACCTATGTGATCGCCACACGAGAGCAGCCGGAGAACCGGAATTGCACGTTTCTGCATTGTCGCGTCATCTATCTCAGCCCTGCTTTCTTATAAGATTAAAGACATTGAGACATGCTCCTGTAGTTTGCGCTGTCAGAGGACGTGTGGCTTTGTATAAAAGCACCCCGCCTTCCTCTTCTGCTCCCCTCCCCACACCATGTCCCCTTCACAGACTGAAGAAGGCATGGGTCTCTAACTTTGCATTTTGTTCTTTGTCTTTCTTTGAACTGTTTCCACGTTCCTCCCGGCATTTGAGCCTTTGTCGAGGAGACTGACCCCTGTCCCACAAATATGAACGGTGCTGGGGCTTGTTCACTGGGAGGCCGCAGAGAGAAAAACCCTCGCTGTTCAACTGGCAACGCAGCGCCTGCTGCTAGCCACCCTGTCCCACCTTTCTTTCCCCTGTGTTTTGTTTTATGCTGTTTTGTTGTGATAGTTCCCAGGCCTGATGTCTTAAGAAGGGAACAGTTTTCTGTCATTCCGAGTTTCTTCACTGGATGCTTGTGGACTTTGCCAGTTCCTGATCCTCTGATAAGATTACTTCCCCTGCAAGTATTTTCTTATGCTTACTCACACTAAAACTCATCTGCCACTCTCCTGCCCACATCCACATCTTCTCTCATTTGTCCCTCATCAGCTTGGCATTTTAATCCCTGGAAGAGCTGAATGCCATCTGCAAAGTTGGCCGCCTCCCCATGCTCTCTCCTCCTGATCATTAGTAGAAATGTTAACGAAGATACCGTGCAGCTTGCTCCCCATCGGAGAAGGGTGGGGGCTGCCGAGCATTTACTTCAACAACTTATCCCTCGATTAATAAGATCCAGGGCCCACCACGCATCTCTGCCCTGATCAGAGCAGGGTTCACTTCTCCTGATTCTTTGTCTTCTGTTTCTAAACAGTGGTCCATGAGTCCGTGACGGAAAATGTCCCCTAGGCTGAATAGCAATCTTACGGTTCTTAAATTAGATGACAGGTCCAAATGAGGACCACAAGCCTTCTCCCAGCGCAAGGCCCCACCTGACTATTTTAACTCTCCCTTGTGTCTTGCTTCGAGAATGTCCACAACAGGAGGCCTAGCCCACTCTCTGTCACCTCACCGAATCCTGGTTTTTCTTATCTGTCACTTTGAAGTTCGCTTTGATGTTCGAGCAGCCAGGTCAGTACTATGAAATAGTTATTCCTCTGCCAAGTGCCAGGAGAGTAGCCACCCTGAAGTCCATGTCACTGTGTCAGGTTCCCAAATGATTCCCCAGAGCCCTGCTTTGCTCCCTCTACCGCCCTCCATCTTCCAGGGGAGGTGGTCTCTCAGGTCCTCATTACACCTGCCTCTGCCACTTCTCTGCGTGAGATCTTTCCACGCATTTTTGAAGATGGGACAATTTGGCACAGTAAAGGTGTTAATACCAATGATTGTTGATTTTATTTTTTCAGGGGAGATAATGGCATCGTGCTTTTATTTGGAAAAATCAGTATCTACTGGAGATGACATTTAAGTCTTTGTAGGAAAAAAATGACATGGTATTTTAGATTTGCTTTAAAATGCTCCCACACTCACAACAAGATAAACAAGGCTAGCAGTCAATGAATGAGCACTGGCAAAATGATCGCTCACCACTGGCAAAATGGTCGCTCACAGCATTGTCCGTGCATCGTCAAAGGTTGAAACAGTCTTCTGGTGGCAGCCATGTGTCCCAGAACCCCGGGTGCTCCCTGAAGGCCCCAACTGCATTCACCTTCCAGTGCTGTTACCTCCTCCTTTCTCGGGTAAGTTCCTTTCATTCCCTACTCAACCGGGTCTCTGTGGAGCCTTGCCAGGCGTGTCCAAGCACAGAGAATTGCTGGTTCCTCGGGTTCCAAAGCTCAGTGTCCACACATCTGCTACGCTGCACACTGCATCACGCTCCATTATTGGTGCTTCTGTTTCTCCACTAAAGGGCTGGGGTCCAGCGTTGGGCTCCTAGCAGTGAGGAGTCGTAACCCACCTGCCACTCCTTGGGCAAAGGTGAAGCTATCTGCTCCTGTAAAGATTAGCAGCCTCAGAAACCCTAAGAAGCCATTGTGTGCCGTCTTTTAGGGCCAGTCTGAGTTTGAGTCAACTTGGCAATGGACGGGTCTTCTCCACTGATCTGTGAGCGCTTAGAAGACGCTTGCTTTCCACTGTACTGTTGTTACCTTAGGTGTGTATCTTTAAATATTTTATTTTTTTAAGGTTGGAAGGTGGGAATGCGAATCCTTGTTACAAATCTTGGAGTCAAAAGGACCTTAGCAATGACCAGCCTCTTTTTCCAGACAAACCATGGCCTTTCGTTCCGTGGGCCTCAAGATGTCAGATGTCCAGCTTGGGGTGCGCGTGAGTGCACACTTTTAAAAAGAGACTCTGAATCTCTCTTCAAGGTTTGTCAGAGCAGCAAATCAGCACTTAGAGGGGTCTCTCAGCCGGCGGAGTCCTTTGCAGTTGCTGGTTCTGGATGGTGAAGCCGCAGTACTCAGGCTGCCAGTGGGTGGCGGTAGACACTCACAAACTCTCCAACACCAGCAGGCCTGTTTTTTTTGGTGTTTTTTTTTTTTTACCACCGGAGGGGTAAATCTGGAGTAGGAATCTCCTTCTTTCTCGTTTGTTTTCTAGCTTCTAAAAGTCTTGAGAGTCTTAGTGGGAAGAGCAAAGCCTGCATGAGAGAGGGTGAGAGCCAGGAACCAGGCCTCTTCACAGGTGCTGAGCTAAGCCCAGCTTCTGACCCAAAAACAAAGGTTGAAGGTTTCCAGTCCATCAGTCGTCTTGGGCAAGATCTAATTCCAAGGATTCAGCGGCTGAATACATTATAAAGTCTAGTTCTCCTGCGTACACACATGGGGTGATCGTGGGAAGGAATGCACTTGAGGCAACTGGCTTGGTTTGGGGTTGGGTACAGTGCCTGCTGCTCCTCGGCACCCCTGGCACCCGCGTGTGCCCTGTGAGTGCCGTCAGCACCTGGGCTGGGATCTTGCCCCTTGTACAAATCTCAGATTCCTAGGGAGGATTTAAACTCTGGGCTGTTTACCGGTCTGTTGGCTCTGGTGTAGATAAAGGAAATCGAGAAGAGATCTAACCACCCTGGGATTTGCACAGAGGATAAGAGAAGATGGCTGAGCCTACAGGGCAGGCCTCATTGACAAAGTTTGAGGGTACCTCCTTCTTGTTCCCTATATTTGTTTATCCTCACCTCTCCAGTCAGTAAGAAAGCCTACACAGGACACCACCCAGTGAAGGGTTTAGAAATGTGTGACTGCAATGACTCCATTTGCACAGGGCTTCGCTCTTAAAAAAAGCCACCCCACCCCCCAAATCACACTTATTGCCACTGAGTTGATGTCAACTCATAGCAACCTTATAGGACAGAGTAGAACTGCCCCTGTGAGTTTCTGAGACTGTAGCTCTTATAGGAGTAGAAAGCCTCATCTTTCTCCTGAGGGCCAGCTGGTGGTTTCAAATCGCCAACCTTGCAATTAGCAGCATGCCTAACTACTACACCACAAGGGCACCTTAGCTCAAAGAGTGTTATTTCACAGTGGGACATGATCAATATTTAAAATCCAAACTGCCGTGTGAAATTAGGGGTTCACATATGGCATGGTCCTTATTCTCAAGCATTATTACATGCTGTGGTAGTCAGGGCTGGGGAGGAGGCCGTCAGAGATGGTTAGAAAACTGGCTTGGAAAAGCAGTATCAAATTGATGCTGTAAGCCAAAACACGCAAAAGCAATCAATGGGATTGAGGTCCTAAAGAGAAAGAACGTGGGTTGGCTGTGTCAACAGTAAAAAGCACAATACTTGGCACCTCAGTATTTGTTGAATTTTACTTGAAAACACGTTGTATTTGCATAATACTTAAGAGTTTTCAAAACATTTCTATATCAATGATTCTCCTATGGGTTCATTGCCTTCACAACCACTGCGAGTATTGAAAAGATCATGCAAACAGACAGTGCCGCATGATGATGACTGTTACTAAGACGAGGACGTCCCCTATTTCATACTTGAGGAAACTGAGGCACAGAATGACAGTGACTTGCCCACATCATCCAACTGAGAACCCTAGTACTCCTTGATTGTATTCTAGAGTTCTGTCTCCATGCTTCCACATGGAAAAGGAGAGGATTTAACCTGGGCTTGCCTGAATACAGCCGGGTTTAGAAGTGGCCTGAGCAGAAAAATTGCTTAAATCCTGCTCCTGCTTGGCCAGTGGATGGGAATTGATGAAGGTGGTCATTGCTCTGATTCCAGAATTCCAAACTTGGTACCACCAGGTCTCTTACAGCTCACAGCCACCCTACAGGACAGGGTGGAACTAGCGCTGTGAGTTTCCAAGACTGCAGCTCTTGATGGGAGCAGGGGCCTCATCGACCTCCCCTGCCATGACTAGGAAGAGTTAAATCTAGAAGCCTCTGGTCAGTCAGCAATAAGATGGGAGATGGTTTATTACCTGGGCCCATCAAGGAAGCTACAAGCCATTAAATTCACTTAGATCCTCAGCTGCTAGGCTTGTTAAGAAAAGGTTACAATGGGGGGAAATTGACAACACAGGCACCATAGATATTTTTAGTCTGTGTTTCAAGGATGTACATCTTGTTTAGGATTGAGCACCAGCACAAGGCTGCTGGTCAGCAAGTCCTTAATGCGCATCTTCTGTGTGTCCAATATGTGTGAGCTGCCGTGGAGGAAACAGAGGAGGGGACGTCACTTTCCCAAACAGCCGCCAGTGAGAGGGGTGTCACTCCCCTTTCTTCATTCTCGTGTGTGTGTGTGTGTGTGTGTGTGTGTGTGTGTGTGTGTTTGGGGGGCAGTTAGATAGTCTCAGTGAAAACCGTCACTATATGTATTCCTTGATGAGATTCTTAAATGTAAGCCATCAGAACCCTGTCTGTAATTGCAAAATACAAAACAAAATTTAAAGAGCTGCAAGTGTAAATGTCCACCAATAAATTATTGGTTAAACTCGTATGTGCATGGTTGAAGTGGAATTGTATGCCACGGTTCAAAAGAAAGGCCTAGCGACATGTGCTGAAAACATGCCACTAAGATGTATTTTTTAATGTGTCTCCATATCAGTTTTTAAAAACGAAGTTTATCTAATATGGTGCCATACATTTTTCTTCCCCCAAATGCTAAGAAAAGCCTGAAACTGATAATGGTGAAGATCTGTGATAAGAGAAAGAATGAGGAAGGAGAAACATTTCATTTTTTACTTTATTCCTCTAAATACTTTCGAAGATGCAGACTGATTGGTTCAGCCATAGGACGGACTACTTTTGTGCTGTTTGTGTGGTCCCCACTGTTTGCCTAGGGTCACACCGCCAGCAAAGGGCAGAGGGAGAGGACGGCACTAAGATCCCAGAGCGCACTCACTGCCTCCGGCCAGGGTCCTCTCCTTACCAGGAAGTGTTTCTGCTGCTTGCTTATAAGAATCAAAGTTTTTCATGGCAATACTTGGAATCAAAATGTCTCAATAGCTAAGAATGTAATCCTTCGCCAGAAGAGGGCTCTGTGCCCCATTTGCCTGCCACCTTGGCTCCTTCTCTGTGAGATTGTGCCGCGGCCAGGAGAGGTCGGTGACCTGGGGCAGGAAACACAGACTAAGATTTCCAACAGGACAAATTACCTTAAGGAAAAGGCATTAGGATATTGGAGAAGTGGGGGTGGGGGGAAACCATGAAAACAGTTTCATTCGCCAAGTTGGTCACTGGGCAGGTGCAGGAAGTGGCAGCTAAGCTCAGCCAGCGTCTATAAATACACTCAACCCTCAGTGTTCAAAGCCCACAAAACAAAATGGGGGAATCGGACAACTTGTCAGCACATTAGGACCCAGGGTCAGCTCTGAGTTCGAGGCCCCAGTCCTGCGTGCTTTCCTGTGACCTGTGTATGCGGCTGATCTGATTGCGGCCTCAGTTTTCCCTTGTTGGTCAATACTGGTTGGCACTGTCTGGCCTGTCTGCTTCACAGAGTGGTGAGAAACCAGGTGAAGGGTGTGTGGTAAACACGCAGAGCCACCGATGACATGATAGGCCATTGTTAATACCGCTGAGATTTCTCTCACAGAAGGAGCTATTTTGAGGCAGGGCAGTGGGAGGAGAAAGCCTTGGGAAATAAGCCTGCCTATTTGGGTGAAGACAGCCTTGCCAAACCAAGGAAGTCCTGGGAATCCCTAGGCCAAGATTCACGGCCCTCCTTCGTCCAGTTGTGGATAAGCCCCTACAAAGAGCCTCAGATCGCAAAGCGGTGCTAATACCAGGTAGCACTACCAAGTGCCTTCAATTAATCCAGGGGTAGGGAACCTTTTGGTTCTGCCAAGGGCCATTTGAATGTTTACAGCATCACACCGGTCAAACATTTCATTAAACTCCCTCTAACATGCCGACTGGATGTCCTCTCTTTGGTGAAGCGGGTGGTGTTATCTGGGATTGATGACTTTGTGGACCTCAGACGGCCTGTGGGCCACCGGACATTCTCCACCCCAGATTTAACCCTAAATAAGATCTTAATAGCCAGAGGGATGGGAAATGCTACAGGCCCCGGCCCAAGGGGCTTGCCTGATCTGTGAATGGTGATCAGGGTCTTGGAAGCAAGCCCACGGGGCTCAGTCAGGAATTGGGGCAGAGGGAGGGGATGGAGAAGCAGGCTGAGGGCCTCTGAGGAGCACTTTGAGGGTGACTAGGGACTTGGGGAGGACAAATGACAGCTTCCTGGAACAAACTGTTCCAGAACCGAGAAAAGAAAGGAAATAGCCTGGCCTGGAGTAGGGTAGTTGACAGGAACCAGGGTAGGAAGTGTCGTGGGGCTGGTGCTCACAACATCATTAAGTTCCTTTTGGACAGATGAGGGAAAATGGAGGTGGGAGGGGGGCCGGGGCCGGGAAACAACCCAGCTTCTCAGCGGGGAAGTGAGGATGGAGTGGATGCATCCTGGAGGGAGCCAGGGCTGTGCAGCAGGACGGGCACTGCACTCTGGGTCCTGTCGGCCTGAGGGTGTCATCCGGCTCTGCCACTAACTTGCCGTCTGGCTTTGACTGTGCCACGTGACTCCTGCATCTTGGTTTCCTTGTCCCTAAAACGATGACTGGTCTCTCCACCTTTTCAACTGTGACAAAGATGACAGGAGATGCTCTTGAAGGCACCTGGGAGGGAATTCCTAGAGTACGCTGTCCAACAAAGACTGGTTCATTCCTACTGGTGTGCTATATTTACGATTGTTCATAGGAGGGGCTACCAGAACGCCTCCAGTGAAATGTGCCCGTTTGAAAATGTCAAGCACAGGAAAAGCAAGCCCAACCTAGCTAACAGGTGCAGCCTACCCAGGCCCTTGATACTAAGAATCAGCCAAAATGAGCAGATAAGCAAACCTGACGGTGGACTTGGTGAGGGGCAAGTAGGAGTGAGTATCGGCGCCAGCACAGTCACACAAAGGGGGCTGCAGTGCCATCGGTGTGGGCTTCCTGTGCATCCTCGCCCAAGTAGGAAGATGGGAATACTTGTAACTCGGCTCAGTTGATTTTCTCGGCCACTCAGAAATCCAGGATGCGTCTTGGATTCGTCTGCTGTAGTTTTACTCAGCACTAAGCTAACCACCCCCACCACCCCCACCCCCCGCCCCACACCCCCGGATATAATGATCTCCCTCTCATTCATACCATATCCTTGCTTGGTTGGTTCTATTTGCCTTTTCAATAACAAGTCTCTTTATATTCTTTTTGGATGTATGAGTAGAAAGAGTTTCTTTACAAACACAAATTCCAAGGGTAGAAACCAACTGGAAAAGCAGACCTTGCAATCGATGCAGGGTCAGGGATAAGGAAGCCAGAGAGATTTGTAAGCCTGAGCTAGCCCTTAGCAAGAAGAGCATCGGCCATCATCTCCGTCTACCTTTGGAGCCAGCAGATGAGAGATGTTATTGTAACATCACAAAACCTGAGTATGAAAGGCCCTATTTGGATCGCTTTTTGAGCAGCCGCACCGAACTCTTTGCTGTTGAGTGGATTTCCACTTACAGCAACCATACAGTTCAGAGCAGCCCTGCCCCACTGGCCTCCCGGGGCTCTAAATCCCACAGAAGCAGGCGGCCCCAACTTTCTCCTCCAGATTGGCTGCTGAGCTGGAACGGCTGACCTTTCGGTTAGCAGCTGAGCACCTTGCTTATTGTGCCACCCCGGGGTCTTTCTCGGTGGGCGGATGAAGGCGAGAAGAGAGGAAGCAGGCTGTATGAGGTCTCTAGGTGATGGGGCCTGAGTTGGAGGCTCTGCTTGCTGTAGGCCTCACACACCTGGACAAAACTAACCTGTGTGGGGGGTTTTTGTTTTTGTGTTTCCTTTCTCCAGGGCCAAGTGCTTTCGGGGCAAAAAAGTCCTTGGAGATTTTGATATCAAAGTGGAACAGGTAATCAGCCTGAAGCTCAGGACAGCGTCTCTGACATCACTGCCTTGTCCTGGCATCCCAGAGAGAATCAGCTCCTTGTGCCGCACAGCATAGTGTGGTCCCTGGGCCCTGGGTCACCCCTCCCGGCTCCCCCTAGGGCTTTTCTCCCCAACTGTGCTGCCCAGTTCTGCAGGCTGCCTCAGTTCACTCCCCTGACTCCTAGTCCTGGCAGGGAGGCCAACAGTGTGGCTCTCAGGGCTCTCAGGTGGAGGGAAAACTCAGAGGATGTCTCCCTAGGACCCTGGTCATCCTTCAAGATTGTTGGTGGAGTGAGAGGGGTGGGCCCAGGTAGGGCACTCAGGTGAGCTACCCCCAGCAACCCTTAACCTGGGCCCTGAGGCGGCTCCCGTGGAGCTTAGAAAAGAACGCCTCCTCATTTTTTGTGCACGTTGCCAGTCTCCCCCTGGGCAAGTTGAGGAGGGGTATTCAGTTGACAATACATGTGGTTCCATCGCGCCGCACATGCATGACTGAGAAGGCACTCTGCTGCCCAGTTCTCCTTCACTTCTTAAAGCAACATCTGATGGGCATGGTGGCGAAGAAGGAGTGCCAGTCTGTAGATGGGGGGAAACTGAACCCCAGAGAGGACACGTAGCTTGCCTAACATCTCAGGCAGCCAGTTGGGGGGTTTCACTCAAACACTTCCCTAAACTGTCGCCTAGTGCATTTGTGCCAAAACTGACAAGGGGGTGTTTGCCCCAGGAGCACCTTGGCTGTGCAGAGAGGCTGCCCAAGGCATGCTGGGCTTGGAGTCAGCAAGCCTGGTTGTACTCTCCTCTTGGCCAACGATCTGTTTCTCGTCCAGAAAAGTCACTGGACCACTCTGGGGCTCCATTTCATCCTTTGGTGAGTGGGGGTGATTCTTTCTGCCCCACCTGCCTCACAGGGTTGCTGTGAGAACCAGAGGAGGTCAGTCCGTGGAAGTGCTTGGAAATCTGTCAATGGATTCCTGTTAGGGGACAGGAACGCTTCTGCAGCTGCGGGGAGGGCTTGGCGAAGTCTGGGTTACAGATTTATTCCTCTACTGTCGTTCTCCAGGCAGAATTCTCAGAGCTCAACCTGGTGGCCCATGCAGATGGGACCTATGCTGTGGATATGCAGGTGCTGCGGAATGGCACGAAGGTGGTCCGGTAAGGTCCTTTCTGGCCTCAGGGTCACTGGTACGGGCTCCAGAGTTACCCCTCCTTGCTATTGGGGTGGGGGCTAGTTTCAAAGTCAGGGATTAGGGTGGGATCGAGGACTTCATGGGGTGTGCGGAGGAGGCCAGGACCTGCCCTGGGGTGGGGCTTTTAGTCCAGTCCAGTGGCAGAGAGAATGGGCCTTTGGCTCTCACCAACTCGGAGCTCCCTTAGAGGTCATTGGGTTCCTGGCAGAGGGATGCTGGGCCCTGCCCATGCACCCAGTCCACGCAGCTCTGTGCTTCAACCTCTGAGAAAACACAATTCCACGGCTTTAAAACCAGACAAGTTTGAAAGCCTCTGACCCAGTTCAAGTTGGTTTGCTCAGATTCACCAGCAAGTGCACATCAGAGCGCATGCTGGTCCCTCCCCCTGAGAGCTCAGGCTGACGAGAAAGCCTCATCCCTGCCAATGGGTTTGCAGCTCAGTTCATCGTCACCACCCCGCCAGGATTCCTTGGGGTCGTGCTGGGCACTCAGACTTCTGTGAGAGAAACGGTTAGATTTCCAGATGTGAGGATATGGCTTCCCCAGTGCAGTGGGTCCCAGGAGTTCGCCATGGCTTCAGATGTCCAGGAAGATGGAGTCTTCTCTACCTCACCTCCCTTTGAAATAGCCCGAGGCCTACAGGGAGGGTCTACAAATGGGTCAGTGGCAGCAAAGGCAAGATTGGGGTGTGTTTGGGACTGAACAAGGAGAAATCAGAGCTCACCCACTCTCAGCAGAAGACAGAACACAAAGCGTTCCTCCTGGTAAGGTACACTTGAAGGAGGTAGGAGGAGAGACTGTGGACAGAGGGTTCCGGGCACCCAGCAGGTGGTGACAGCCTGCAGGTGCAGCTGCAGGGATCCTGGAGGGAACTGGCAAGAACCAGGCAGCTTTTTCTGAGAATCAGCAACAGAGTTGGCTACAGTCTGAGCCTCAAATCCCATAACTTGGACCCAATGTTAGAGTTTGTGCGCAGGAACACAGCGGTCGCCAACGTCTTAAAATCAGGACACAAGGAGGACAGGGTCTCTGTAGCAGATGCTATGCTGACCCTATAGTAAGCCCCCTGAGTAGGGCGCCACTTTAAAAGGCCAGTAGTGTGGTGTGGGGCCAGCAGCCAGGTCTGTAGGGGCTGTCTGGGCACATGATGTAAAACCACTGAGTCCTAGCACTTTGTGACTGGGAGTGGGGTGGGGTTGAGGGGGTGTGGATACTGTCACATATCACCTCTTCGGGATGGTGGGGTTGCAGTGAAGTCAAGGCATGAAGATGGGGGGGCCCCGATCCGGGGGAGCAGCTGCACAGAGCTTGGCTGGTTAGAGGTAGCCTGCAGGAGGCTTCCCAGGCAAGGGAACATTCTGTGCTCTCAGCGCTTCCTGTATCCATTGCTCAACCTCAATTCTGCAAAAAATGTTTGTCCCCCTCCCGTGCGTCCGCTTTAGAAGAATAACATTGGGAAGTCTGGCATCTGTCCTCAGCTATCCTAGACCCTGGCTGTCCTGGGAGAAGGGTTAAGGACTCAGAATAGGACACTGAGATCACGGATCTCCCCGTGGCAGTGTGGTGACATCAGCCGAGGGTGTTGACTTCAAAGTCTGCCGGAACCGGAACCGACTCTAAGACCAACTCTGGGGCTTCGGGTTCTCCTGCTCCTCACTCACACTCAACCCAGACTTTTCCACTGAAGTGCCAGGGCAGGAGCGTGTCTTTTTCTTCCTGGGGTTACTTGCACCTTAGGGAAAGGCATAAATCGTCACTTCCCAGTCCATAAAGGAACAATGCTGTAACAATGGAGGGCTTGGACTAGGTGATGTCTGAGACTCTATCTCTGCCGTTGACTTCGGAAATGCGAAACAAGATGGTGTTTGGCTTGCCGTGCTGGCTCACGGCAAGCCTGTCTCTGCCTTCTTACCAGGTCCTTCCGGCCAGACTTTGTGCTTATCCGGCAGCATGCCTTTGGCATGGCAGAGAATGAAGACTTCCGCCATCTGATCATCGGCATGCAGTACGCAGGCCTCCCCAGCATCAACTCGCTGGAATCCATTTACAACTTCTGCGACAAGCCATGGGTGGTGAGTGGGTGGCCCCTGCCCCGAGGGAAAAGGGTGGGATCCAGGCTCTGTGTCATATCCCCCAGGAGGGACCAGGCCCACGAGGGAGCAAGAAGCAGTAGTCACCAGCTGAGCATCGGAGAGGAGTTTCAGCCAGGCTATGGGGTAGGACTTGCTATAGTAGCCTGTCATCACATGTCCAGAGCTTGGTACCTTCAGCCTCACAGCAAAGTCCTACGAAGATTCTGTGCAGAAACCCTTATGGGTCCGTATGTTCTGCCCTCGACCACGGCATGCCACACAAAAGTGCCTGCTTCTTGTCTCTTAGAACGGTCTACCTCTTGGCAAGGCAGGAGCACACATCGAAATCACACACATCCTGAACTAGTGAGGCCCTCGCTGTTGCCAGGTGCCTGAGAGCAGGTTCCGAAGCACAGTGGCCCCTGCGTGTCACAGAAGGACACCCTGCCTCGTCCTGCACCACCCTCACACTCGTTTGTGTTTGAGCCCATGGTGCAGCGACCCTCAGAGATCATCAGCTCCCACTGCCTCAGGTAGAAGAGGGAGAACTAGAGAGGGAAAATAATGAGTATGAACCCCTTACTGCCTGGTCCCACCTTCGGAGAGTTTTCTACATGGATGTCCCTCATCTTTGTAACAATCTTACAAGGTTGGGTTTTCATTATTATCACATCCTTCGGAAGCAAGAGGCCTGGCGGAGCTAAGTAACTTGCCAGAGTTGGACAGTCAGGATTTCTGTAGATCTCTGGAGCTGGGTTACTGTATAAGAAAGAAGCTGGCCTGGATTGGAAGAAGCTGGGCTGGTTTCCACTTCCTTGGCCAGGGAAATGCAGAGAGTAGGTGTGAGGGGCACTGGATGGCGACCGGGCAGTCTGCCCTCCCCTCCTTCAGCTGGTGGGGATCCAGCTTCCTGATGCTGCTGTTCCAGGCTGGCCCACTCTGAAGGAAACATCTGCCCCTGATCACATCCTCATCTTGTTTTTGTTTTTGTTTTTTTAATCATTTTATTAGGGGCGCCTACAACTCTTATTATCACAATCCATACATACATCAATTATGTAAAGCACATTTGTACATTCATTGCCCTCATCATTCTCAAAATATTTGCTCTCCACTTAAGCACCTGGCATCAGGTCCTCATTTTATCCCCTCCCTGTCTGCTCCCCCCTTACCTGTATTTTCTTTTTTTTTTAAACCATTTTCTTATGGGCTCATACAACCCTTATCACAATCCATACATACATCAATTGTGTAAAGCGCATTTGTACATTCATTGCCCTCATCAT
>NW_022103928.1:26353832-26355970 GCF_000313985.2 Echinops telfairi
CACACACACACACACACACACACACACCTAAACAGCTTTCCTGGTTCCCATGGAGCCCTTAGACCACTGGTTCTCAACCTTTCTAAAGCTGTCGCCCTTTAATACAGTTCCTTATGTGGTGGTGACCCCATAACCATAACATTATTTTTGTTGCTGCTTCATAACTGTCATTTTGCTGCTGTTAGCAATCGGGAGACCCCTGTGAAAGGGTCGTTCCACCCCCAAAGGGGTCACAACCCACAGGTTGAGAACCGCTGCCACTGAGAAAGAATAACTAGTGGCCAAGGATTCAGAAGCCCTGGGAGCTGCTGGGATCAAGGGGAGGGGGGGGAGTTCCAGAGCCCTCTGGTTGAACCTCCCCCTCTGTGTGGCCGGAGACACCTGGAATCTTAAGAGGTTGGCTGGAAAGAGACCAAAAGAGTTGTGTGATTTGGGTGTTGCGCATGGTAGAATGCACGTGAGGTCTTCACCAAGTTCCTTTACTGAGACCCTCCCCTGCTGCTCCTATTGCCCTCCCCACCTTCTAATACCTGCTCCCATCTGGCCCCCTTATAGACCCACAGGACTGTTCTACTGCTATCTGCTTTTTGGGGGGTGGTTTCACTAAGCAGCCCTACAAACTAAACCTCTCCGTGCCCAGGCTCTTTGTCTGTAGACTGGCCCTGCAACACCAGCTTGGGTATTCTAGTGCCCTAGTATTTGCGGTTCTAAAGAAGCAAGTTCCCTGCTCTCTGTTTCTGACCTGTGCCAGAGGCCCAGGGATGATGTATACCGGACTGTGCCCCTCCTGGGATCTGGGATCTGGGATCTGGTGAGCACTCGCATCCTCACCCATTCACAGTCCCAGCACATGGCCTTCAGCATTTCATGAGAACAGTGCAACTCTGGCCAGACACCAAGTCCTCACTTCAGTTTCACTAGGCAGCTGACGGGAGTGACATTTTTCATATTGCTCTCGCTGCTGCCCATTCATGGGAGGCGGCACATATGGTGTCTGGGCAAGGAAGGTTCCTCAGAGATGAGGGCTGTGGCTCATGTTCTCTCCATGTTTTCACCGTGACTGCTCACAGCATGAGGTGACATTGGCCAGGTAGGCCCACTAGGAATTTTCAAAGCCAGAGTAGACTGACTTTTCGATGAAAGCATCATTCCAGAAAAAGTAAGCCCACCACTGCCCCTTATTGCTACAAATGCATCCGAAATGCCCACCACTCTTCATAGGTCCTCTGCAGACTGAGGTCGAATGAGAGCATTCTATTTCCAGGATGCGTATTCTTCAAACTGATCTTGAAATGCAGTCTCTTTCAACAAAGTCGGGCCTGGTTCATTTGATAAGTGACGATAATGAACCTGTCTTCCTTCTCCGTGCTAAGTCCAAAGTCAGCTTCCAAAATCACTCTTTTGTCAGTGCAGAGAAGAAACCTTATCAGATATTACATTTATTTAATCAATGGCCAGGTGCCTGTGCCTTTTCCTGTGTGCCTTTACCTTTCCCAGGAGACGAAGATTAGCAGCCAAACCCAGTACCTCGAGCAGGCACTGATCATGGGAGCCTGGGTAGAAGGGGGGTAGAGTGAGTCTCAGGAACTCAACTGGTACCTGGGAACTGGCTGCCGTTGTGATCTTGGCTGCCCCAGAGCTCTGGGTGTCCCTCCTCAGGCTCTCTGGGAATATCTCCGAGCGTCTGTGTTAATCCACCCACATGCTGGGACGAGAGGACTCCACGTGGCTGGGTGGCATGCCAGCACGTGGGCCGCAGCAGCACAGAGGTCGTTAGGCTAGGCCGAGCTGGCACCAGCACTCTGGGGATGCTGGAGAGCTCAGGGTATCCAAAGGCAGAGCAGGAGCCCAGCCAGGCTAAGGGGAGCAGGCAGCATCAAACCGGGGAGATGAGGTGGTGGAGAGGATCTGAGAAGGCAGGAAAGGTCTAGGGATTGTCAGAAGTAGCAGAAGAATCCCAGAACAGTGTGCCAGCAGGGTACCCAGGAGGATGCACTCACTAACTGGGCAGAGCCCTGGGTACTATCCAGCTCAGCTCCACTCCAGGTCTGTCTGAGTGCCTCCCCTTCCCCTGCTTCTCTGGCCTCAGCACCTTCACTGGTAAAACGAGAGGGAAGGCTGCCCATAGACTCTGTAGG
>NW_022103928.1:26356726-26398216 GCF_000313985.2 Echinops telfairi
AACCTGAACCAGGACACCACCAGTTTTCTAATCACCTAGTTCTGAACTTGACGAACCCTCCCCAGCCCACCCTCACGGGCACACAGGCCAGCATCCCTTATAGAGAATAGGGCATGAGCTTTGGGGAAATGTTCTCACTTTCCTTTCGCTGGGAAATAGAGGCGGGTTTGAGTAGGTATCATTTTCTCTCTGCGGTTCCAGATTTAGGTGACTCAGTGTGTGAACCCCAAGTAGCACTAGAAACAAGATGCTGGATCCCTCCCCGACACCCCCCGCCCCCATGCGCCCCACCCCCGCCCAGCTGCTGGAGATGGGGATGTGAGTGGTTTGTGAATGGGTTTGTAGGAGTCCTGGGTATTTTTGGTGGGACAAGCATGATGTATGTAGCACCTGAGAGGCAGCAACTTGAAGAAATACAGAGAATCCAGCTCAGCTACTGTGGGGCCCTGGGCATGTGACCTCTGGGTCTCAGTACCTTCACTTATAGAACGTGAGGTGGGGGTGGAAGGAGTGGGCGACAGGGGCTGAGAGATGTTACCAAAGTCATTTTAACACTGCCACTATACTTCTGGGGATTTCCCCGCCTCACCATGGAGCTGTTGTCCCTTCTCATACTGGACCTTCTCCTGTTGAGTTCAGTCTTTGGATAGCCCAAAAGTTCCAGAAACACTGAGTCTGTCTATTCTGTTTACCATAACCATCTAAATCAGTGGTTTTCAACCTTCCTCGTGCCACGACCCTTTGATAACAGCTCCTCATGTTGTGGTGACCCCCAACCATAAAATTATTTTCGTTGCTGTGTCCTAACTGTCATTTTGCTACTGTGATGAATCGGGTGACCTCAGGTACAGTTGCTCTAAATCTGCCTGTAGAACAAGCAGTTCTAAGTATGGCATCAGTGCTCAAACACTGAAGACACCATGCTGTGTACAGGAGAAAAGCTACTGTCCCTGTAACAGGCAATTAAATGGCCAGGACTTGGCCCCATGTTGTCTGTCCAGCTCATCTCCTGGTATTATCTCTTGGGTCAAGAGACCCAAGTTTTGAGCCCACCTGACCTCTTTGCAATTCTGTGACTGTAGACAAGTTACCGAGCCTCTCTGTGCTGCGTGTGTACAATGAAGACGAGAGAGCACCCAATGACCGATGTGATCTGATTGAATTCAATACCATGAAGAGTGGGTCTAGAAACTCAATGAATGTTAGTTCACCTTTTCTCTTTTCCCTAGGTAAACCAAAGGGTCCTTGAGGCGAGGGATTGTGCGCCTCCTTTACTTAGCACAAAGTATTTAGCACAAAGCCCCCAACAAAGCAAATATGTGCTCAATAAATATCAGTTTGGTGGGTTGATAGATTGTCTGTCTGCGTCCAAGATTGCCCTTGAGTCACTGAGCACGCGCTTATCTTTTCCAGTTTGCCCAGATGGTGGCTATCTCCAAGACACTGGGAGGAGAGAAATTCCCACTCATTGAGCAAACATACTACCCCAACCACAAAGAGATGGTAAGTGGCTCAGTGGGGGGCTTCCACTCCGAGCTTGGCCACACAGTGACAATGGGGGTCTGATGAAGTCCTCAGCATCCCAACTGGAAAGACCCCAGTGGGGTTGGAGTGTGGGGCTGCTTTCTGGGGCGTGTGTGGCTGGAGTTTAGCTTGTCTTCAAAACCTGGAGACAGAATAGGGAGGAGCAGAAACAAGGGCAGCGTATCCAGCAGAGATTGTAACAAAACTCTGGACCGACAAATAGAAGTTCCCACGGCTGCACGCACGCACACACGTTCCAGCTTTAGCTCTGCTGTCTCTCACTGGCCTGTTGACACGCCATCGGCGTGTGTCATTTTCTGAGAGGAGAGTCAGGTGGCCATAATTCCTCCTCACCAGTGTATCTCAGCTGGAACTTACTAAATCAAGGGGATGCTTAAGTAATAACCTTCTGGAAAGGTGCCTAAGGCATCTGCCTCAGGTGGAACGTGTTCTTCCTGCTATTGTTCACCAGACTCTTCCACTTCTTGGCTTCCCTGTGATTGTGATAAAGCTTGGGGTGACACCGTGCCTTCTCTGAGGTCACCTCAGGACATCAGAGAGCGCAGAAAGGTGTCGGTTGTGGTTGGTTGGGAAGGAGGTTATGCTGATGTCTTTCTTCCATGGTAACTTGGGACTCTTAATTCCCTCCTCTACTACCCCCACCCGTTCCCACATCCTCTGCCCCAGGATCTGTGTGATCTAGCTGTGATCCTGCTGCACCTGCCAGGGGAGGAGGCTCTCTGCCAAGAGAGAATTCCAAGGGCTACACGCTGGGACAGAGATGATCTTTATTCCCTCCAACTCCCATTTCCAAAAGAGACCTTCACTTGGCCCACTTTCCCCGCCTCATGAGCCATGACTCTGCTCATCAGCAAGACATACACAGATGATTAATAGCAACCTGGGACCTTTCAAAGAACGAGCTCCTTCATCCTTGGCGCACCCCCCTGCGCCTCATCCCCCCTACCCCAAACCTAGGAGGAAGTATGGAATGTTAAGCCCCTGTCCTGAATGAATCCCTAAGGCCAACACCAGGGCCTCCCCTTGCAGGCAAGCTAAGAAGCCGTGTAGAATTCAAGGAGCCCTTAGGGGCTTCTGCCCAGAGACGTCAGGGCATCCACAACACAGCAGTGAGGGGATTGGGCCAAAAGTGGGGCTTGGCTCCTTGGGGGGTCAGAGCTGACTTTTTTCCTGCTGGGACTTATATACAGCACTGGCCGCTGGAAAAAAAATTGCAACTGTAAAGTAATGGCCCCTCCTATAAGTCTATCCTCTGCCCCTGCAAGGTTCCTTATGTTATTTCTGTCTTGTCCTCAACCCAACATTTGACCTCAAAAGAGGCCCTTAGAAGATCTTGCTACAGTGCCAAAAGCTGATGAAGGGAGACTCAAATTCTACAAAAGGAAGGCTTCGGGTGTGTAAAGAGCTGAGCAGTATGAGCAATGGCATCGGGAATCTCGTAGATGTCTACTGTCTAAACGAGATAGGCACAAAGCCATGTGGGTATCAGCCGAGGACAGTGGTGGGGAGCGTTAGCCTGGAGAGTCCAAAGCTAAGTCTCCTGTCTAAAGGTGGGAGCTCACTGGGTGGGGCCTCTGCCAGGAAAGGTGTTGGGAGACTCCAGCATGGGCATGGAGGATGGTTAGATCCTTCTAGATGGTGTAGTGAGTGACTCTTCTATTTCTCTAAGTCACTCCCCTAGACAGATGAAAGTGTCTTGGAGGATCAGGGGACACATAGTATGTGGTTCTTTTCATTTCCCCAAATCAGCCTGCTGATGATCCTGTCCAGAACCTTCTGATGCTGTGCATTTCAAGACTACACCATCTCATATATATAACATTCGCCATTTTTCCCTTATCAAACCAGTTCAGTCAAAAGAAAACACACGATCTTGGGGAGAAGAGGGAATGGTCCTGGCTTTGGCAAATGCACTGAGCCAGAATCATGGGGAAGCTCTCTGTAACAGGCACACGCTAGACTAAATAAGGCTGGAAGGCAGGGGAGACAGGGCAGAAAGGTCAAGTGACCTTTCCCGTGTTAAGTTCTAGGCTGAAGTCTTGGATACAAGCTGTCATTCGCCCCATCTCCCTGCCTTAGCCCGGGCAGACCATCCACGGTGATGAGGCAGTGGTGACCATCAGAGATCTGCAGAGAAGAACTGGCTTGGTCTTCAGAACACTGGTCCCTAGGGTTGGAGGATGTCCACCAGATCCTTCTTGAGGGGCAGGTGGCCCCGGTACCAGCTGCAGGTGCCATCGGCATGCTTCATGCAGACATAATGCTGGGCCTGGTACCCGTAGAGCTTCCGCTGCAGTAGCCAGTCTGTCCAGAGGCACTCGTTGGGGGCCGAGATGGCGCAGGGCACTGTATAGCAGGTAGTGATCTAGAGTCATGGCCACACAACATCTAAGTGAGAAGTGTGCCCTACACGTGAAGGTGCTCTTCTCCCTTACTGCCTCTCAGACTTTTACACACCCTCTCAACCCCTCTCAATTGCCTCCTGGTTTCTGAAGCCTGAGTCTCCAAACGGCCCCCTGATTTCTCTTCCCTCCGTGTTCCCCCATGACATTTTGTCCCCCTCATGGCATCTCTCCAGGACCCCTTGTGGTGCTGGGGGGTAGGCTGCTAACTGTAGAGTCAGTGGTTCAAAGCCACGAGCTGCTCCACAGGAGGAAGAGGAGGCTGGCTGCTCCCAGAAAGATTGCCAGGCTGGGAAACCCTTCATAAGGTCACTCTGGGTCCAAATCAACTCAAAGGCTTTGGGTGATGGCCCCTCTGGAGGCAGAGAGACCTAAGAATTCTTACTCTACTGCTGGCCTCAAGCAGGTCACTTCCCTTCCCAGAGCTTTAATTCCTTCACCTTTAAGTGGAACTTTTTAATTCCTTGTAAAGACTAAAGGAAGTCATTTTAAAAAAAAAAGAAAATTGACATTTCTTCCCCAACACAAAGGGCCTTGGGAATGGACAGCTCCTTACTTGGCAGCCACAGTTCAGATGGTAATGATGATTCAGACTTTCCCTCTGCAACCAGGACAGGTTCTCCCAGGGTTCGATGTAGTTGCACAGATGGATGAAGACTTTTCCATCGTTAAGGACCTGACCTTCAAGAGGAAATGGAAAATAGCTTTCTGTCAGGTTCACCGTTGGCCCCTGTGGTTCCAAGGACCCAGGCCCTTGAAAAGCCCCAGAGGACAGCCTTTTCATTGACATGTTGATGACAATGGGCACATGGAGCTCAATGAATGGACCAGACAAACCCTTATAATCTCTCTAGCCGGAAAAGGAATAGACTGTGTTTGCATGAAGTAGGCTTGTGGGAACTGATGATGCCAAGTCCTTCCCTTTACCTTAGTGAAAAGACACAAGCACAGGGTTGGAAGTCAGACTGGTCAGGGTGTCCGTCTCTTCTAGAAGTCATTTACTAACTGTGTGTCCTTTGGGGCGCCAGGATACCTCGTCAGTTGGAAATGAGAAGAGTAAAGTTGTGAAGAGCCAATGAGAGAATCTCCGTAAGATTCCCAGCATAGTTCTGGGCCCACAGAAGCTGATCCGAAAATAAGAGGTCCCTCTCCATTGCCAGCCCTTCCCGGGCCAGTCTCCCACTCCTCAGATGTCTTTCCCATTCCTCATAGGCATGTCCCCCTTCTTTACTTAACTCACTCCTTCCCTTCCTTCAAGGACCATTGGCAGTATTGCTGGGCCCTCAATTTCCCTTGAGCCCACACTGCCCTTTGAGCTTACTGAGCACCTAATATGGCCTCAAATGAGGGATACAGAAATAAGGATGCCAGGCTCTCTGCTCCAAGGGAGCTTACAGACTAGTAGGGTAGACAGAAGAGTAGGCAAAACTTATACTATTTGGTGATTCTGATATAAGAAGAAAGGACAGCATTGTTTTCTCGGTGTATGGATGGGGCAGTGAGCAAGGAGAAGATGAGGCTGGGGTTGGGCCTTGTGGGAATGGGTGGGAGTTCCCCTGCCAGACAGTTGAGAGGATGCATTCCTGGCCACTGGGCCTCTTTTGTGTGAAGGTGGGGGAGCACAACCCAGCCAGACACTTTATGTAAATGCAAGCAGTTCGGTTCAGCTTTAGAAGTGAGGGGTTGGGATGTGTCACTAACAGGGGACACCTAGTGAGGCAGGTGATGTTCAGGTCACAAAGGGCTTTCAACACCAGGCGAAGGAGCTTATACCTTCTCTTGAATGGCCTGGGGGCCACGTGTGACTTTTTGGTAGGTGTATGTTTCATCATTTCTCCCCACACCCACCCTCGGGTAGAACGTAATGTCCTTGAGAGCAGAGAACATGTCTCCTGATGCCACTGAGGAGCCGTAGTGCTCAGCAGAGGGCAGACACGGGAGGCTGGTGCTAAGGAGGTGGGATAACTGAGCATCAAAAGGCCCAGCCTGCTAGTCCTAGGAACTGGGCGCTCAGTTCATCCAGAGGCTCCCCAGACCAGTCTAAATTCCCATCCCAAGAGCTGGGGCATCCCTATCATTGTGGGCTCCAATGTCTACCAGGTCCCGAAGCCATGACTGGACTGTGGACTCTTGAGGAATGTGACTCTTCCCTGAGCCCCCATTCTCCTGCTCCAGGCCTGGCTCACTGGTTGCTGAATAGGTGAGGGATGGTGAAATTCTACCTCTAGTTCTCCCACCTTCTTGCTAAATCTTTTAACCCTTTTGGGCCAGTTTGGAGCCTACCTACATAAGGAAGCCTTCCCTGGTCATGTACCACCACACAGAGTACCTCCTTTCCCTGAATTCCAAAACACGTGAGCAGGTCATGCATTCACCTCTGGAGCCCTGTGTTTGCTCAGGCCTTTAACTGTTTGGGCCCAAGAAATTCTGCATGGGGAAGACACGGTTCTGTCTCTAAGGTTATGGAGACCGAAGCATGTTACCACGAAGGCTCCCATAATCCTGTGCTTTGCCGTGTCCCCAGACTGGACCTGGGCTGTGAGTCAGGCACACAGGTTCACTGTGAGCCAAGAGTATGTGTGACCTGATGTGGCTGTACCCTGCTAATGCAAACATGGGCCACAGGCAGTAATAGGGAGTGTGTGTCCACATACATGGGCCTCCTTGACTCTGTCAGGGTCAGATGCACTCTGTAGGACTGTGTCCAGCTCTGGGCCCTGGGCTGCAGGAAGCAGGGTGGGAAGGTGCCTGGGAACCCTGGCTCCTAAGCAAGAGTTCAACTTGGAAGAAAGCAGATCTCGAGCTAGGATGGACGTAGCTGTTGTTCGCAGGGCTCCACCAGCTCAGGGGTGCACTCATGGGGCAGAGGGCAGGGTTGAACCCACAAAGGGTGACTTAAAGGGGGCAGATTTTGGCTGAAGATAAACGAAAGACTTACACCAAGTAGAAGTGTTGGAAATGGAACCAGCTGCCGTAGGCTGTGAGAGCAACCTGTCCTGACAATGCAGAAGCCATGACCAAGCCACTGTAGTGAGGGCTTTTCCATTGGAAGGGAGGTGACCAAGGCTCCTCCCAATTCAAAGACTGTCCCAGCAGCCAGGAGCTTGTCTGTCACTAACAAAGCTCCCTTCTATGCCTAACCAAATGCCACAGCCTCAGCTTGTTGCCCAAGGAAGGCTGCTGGCTGCCCTCCACAGGGCAGGCTCTCTTAAGCCCTGTGGCTGGTCTTGAACTTACCAGTTAAGAGATACTGTTTCTGGCTGCCGGCTTCTAGTTTCACACCACAGAGGGAGGAATCCAAAGGTGTATAGATATACTGAACATCCTTGACTTTCTCAAACCCTTTAAACATCTGGAAGGCAACACAGTATAGTCTCAATGAGTGTCCTCTAGATTTCTACAGGCCACCTAGTCTCATTTCTCCATCTAACAAGCTAAGCAAAAAACTAGTTTGGGGCTTGGTGCATACAGATGGTCCTGCTGGGCCATTGCTCTCTTTAAAAAACGCTCAACCTTAGGTCATTCCCCTGAGAGAGGAGATGCCGTCAGTAGCCCCATGCACAGGCATGGGTGGGATTAGGTGGCCCCATCCAGTGCTGTCACTTGGATTCCCTGAGCCCAGCTCCTAAGATCTCATCTGCCTCCATTTCAGCATCTGTTCCCAACACCTGACACCCAGTCCCACCCCCTCCCAGAACAGAGATCCCAGGCCTTCCACCAGCCCAAGAGGGTGAGTGCTCTGTGCTGTCCCCATGTACCTTTATCTGTTTGATTTCATACCGGATCATTGTGTGGGTATCGGCAGGGTCTAGACTTGCAGGAACGACTTTCTCACTGGTGATTTTGGCCCGGATCACTGCACAGGAAAAGATGGTACCTTCAACAGCCAGTGGGAGCTGTCCATTTGGGATGGGGGTCATACAAGACACTGGGACCTCTGGAGGATGTCGTGGGGGCAGTTGTTGGCTTAAGTTCTGTTGGGTTGTGGGCAGAAGGGCTGTATGTGAGAACGGGGTCCGAGAAACACCTCTATGGCGGTGGTAGCTCAAAGTTTTAAACCCCGAAGGCCTATCCAGGGCCCTACAGTCTCTCAGTTATGTCTGCCTGTTTTGAACCTAGTAATAAGTAGTTAGAGCTCAAGTTCTCCAGGGCCCAGTGCTGCAGGGGGTTGGTAGGTGGGGAGCCTTTTGGGGTCTCAGAGGCTCAGACTTAATGTTAGTGCATAGATAATAAGTTTTTTAAAAAAACAGACTGACTGCACAGGAGCATCCCATCCCGAGGCATTTCGGCATTTGTCAAACACTGTTGATGACCTGGGCCTGGCTTGTCATGGACCTCAGACAGGGCCCCCTCCCACAGAACACTTCCCTTAGTGGAGAAGGCAGTGTAAAGAACACCAAAGGGGACATCAGGAGGACAGAGGTGTTATAGGAACACGGAGGAGGTAAATTGAGAGCCAGGAAGCCTCAAGAGAGAAGGGATCTCTGAGTTGGGCCTTGAAGGATGAGGATGAGTTTGCCTGGGCCAAGGGCATGCCAGGCAGAGGGGCAAGGAATGCCACAGGGTGTTCTCTGGTATGGGAACGTGGTGGGAACAAGTTGCAAGTTTGGACACTGAGGCAGGCAGGGTGTTTAGGATGCATGCCACCGCTATCACCATGGGCACCCCCACCCCCCATCCAGGGGGTTAGAGTCATTACTGGCCAGCTCCAGGGACCCTTTGTTCTGGCGTCACTGGCGGCCCTCCCGGGGGTATCCTCCCTTCCCCCACCCCCATGGAGACTATGCAGCACCTGTTTCTTACGAGCCAGGCGGGCGTCCGCCCCTGCCCACCCCCCACCGCACCCCTTACCGCACCCCCTCCGCACTCACCAAGCGCAGAGTGGCAGGCGTGCTGCTGAGGGTGCGCGGGGGCGCAGCTGCACGCGTCGCTCAGCGCGGGGGGCCGGAGCAGGGCCAGCAATCGCAGCACCAGCGCCCAGCCTGGCGCAACCCCGGGGCCCCGGGGCATGACACCGCAGAGCACCGGCTGGCGCCGGAGCCTGTGGGGTCTCTGGGACCGGAAAGACCCTCCAGGACTCCTTCGGAACGCGTCGCGCCCCTCGCCCCAGACTTGACGGGGCGGCCCCAGCACCGAACCCGCCCCAGTGGGCTCCGCCCTCCCTGGCGCTAGGCCACCTGAAGCTGCAAGACCCTGGCGGGCTGATGAAGAGGGAAGTCAGGAGGGAGGCCCCGGGGCCCCCTGCCCAGGCTCGGAAGGGGATGGTGTCACGGCGAGAAGACAGCGTGGCAACGACAAATGCAGGAGGGCACAGTGACCCCGCGATTGTGAGCCGGGCAGAAGGAGCATGGGTGAGGAGAGGCAGAGAGAGGGCGGCGGCAGCGTCAGAGAGAGGCAGGCAGAATTACAACAGGCAAAAGAGACAGTGACTGAGAAGAACGGACCCCTCGCTGAGCCACACACTGGGAATGAGACCGGCTACTCAGGGCTGCTTTCAGCTGCAGGAAGTGTTTTCAATGCCCTATTTATGAGGCTCCAAAGCAACAGCAAACAGTAATGGAACAGGACAGAGAAAGTTGGGGTGTGTGTGTGTCTTGGCTCTGTCTGCTAGGGGGGTGGGGAGGGATGTCAGAGAAACGAGCCAGGGCTTTAGAAACCCGTTCCCATACCCAGAGCCTCAGCCTCTGCAGATGGCTGCGGCCTGTGTCCTTGGTGGGGCGTAAAATAAACCCTGGGGCCGCAAAGCCCTCTCCGAGTCGTGGGACACCTGATTTCTATCTCAGGGCACTGCTCTCTGGAAACCTTGACATGACAGAGAAGCTGGGGCAGCTTGGAAAACAGAGGACAATGGTGCTGGGATCCCTTCGGGTTCTGGACTCCAGATAGGAATGGGACCCTGGGACAGTGCTGGGGGTGTCTAATAGGAGACCGGGTTCCAAGCCTGGCTGGCACTTGCTAGCTCTGGGCCTCGGGGTTTTTTTCCCCCCTCCATAAAATAGGGTTGAACTAGATTATTTCCAAGGCCCTGCCTGGCCTCAGTCACCCACTCAGCGCCATCAAGTCAATTCCGACTCACAGGGATCCCATGGGGCAGAGGAGAAGGGCCCCTGTCAGGCAGTTCTTCACAGAAGTAGAAGCAGCCTCCTCTTTCTCCTGCAGAGTGGCCCGCATGGGGCCCTGGTCTTTTTAGGGCCAGCATTCCTTCCTCCAAAGGACGTCTTTTCATTTTAATGGCTCTCGTGATGCCTAGAAAGAAGAACATTGAAAGATAGGCACGTCTGAATGAGGAAGATGAGACTAGACTTGGTGACCTGACCAAGTTCGAGCCTATGGATTCTTGGAAGAGAGTATAAAAAGCTTCCAGGCCAGCCTGTCTCTTCACTTGATGGAGGTAGTTGGTTCAGTGAAGTGCCTTGCAGGAAGTTGGTGGCAGAGAGGACCAGAAGAGGAGCTCCTGAGCCCTAGTGGCATGGTGGGTTACATGCTGGGCTGCTCACCACAAGGTCCGAGGTTGGAACCCACCAGCCGCTCCTTGGGAGCAGGATGAGGCTTTGTAAAGGCTTGGAAACCCAAAGGGGCAGTTCTGCTTTGTCCAATAGGGTCGCTTTGAGTCATAATTGACCGAATGGCAGTGAGTTGGTTTGGACATCTAGCCTAGTGCCCTTTCACGTCATTTTGCAACATCTAGAAATTCCATCCTAGAAGGCTGGTTCTTTTGACAGGATCGGCACATTCAGGGTAGCAGGGCCATGGGAAGGGTGATTCTTTGGGGCTAATGCATTCACCCTAACCCTAACCTTAGCCCAACATCCCTAGTTTGTATTGCTTCTCTACTAACACATGGCTGTCTCAAGGTAAAGCTGAGTCCCTTAAGGATCTCTTCTGAATGATGAACATATTGACTTCTTACATCAGCCCTTTGCCAGCCCAATTTAAAAAAAATTTCAAATTCACTACCACCTAGTCAATTCTGACTCATAGTGACCCTATAGGACAGGATAGAACTACCCATGGGAGTTTCCGAGACTAAGTTTTTACAGGAGTAGAAAGCCTCATCTTTCTCCCTCAGAGCTTGCTGGTGGTTTTGAACTGCTAACTTTGTGGTGCAGCCTAACCCACAATCACTATGCTACCAGGGCTCCTACTCCAGCCCCATAGTTGGGCAAAAATAGGCCACGGCATATTGTCATGTTTCACAGTGGGTTTGGGAGTTGCTGAGCAGGGAAGAAAGTGTGGAAGGGGGAGGGGAGGCCTAGGCTCAAGCCAGGAAAGCTGGACATGTGGAGGGCAGGGAGAGACCTGATGAGAGAGACAGTTAAGAGCCCAAAGATGTACTTTTGTAAAGTGAGGCTTTTGAGTTATAATTTATATCTAGTGAAAGTCACTCCTTTAAAGATGCATTTTTGTTCTTGATCTCCCTGGCTGACAGCCAGTATTTCCCAGGTTTTATCTAAAGCAGAGAAGATTGAAGCATGCATGGTAAAGATATAGTGAGTACCAGCTAGGCGAGCAGGGTTCTTATAGCCCTGCCACTAAGATGCTGTGTGACCTCTGTACCCACCCACGGCCACCAAGTTGATTCTAGACTATAGCAGCATGCTATGGGCCCAGGTTTTTTCGTTTGTAAGGTAAGTAGATTAGAATAGTTTTTAGAGGACTCTCCCAAGGGCATTCCCAATAAGAATGTTGGTGCGATTTTACAGAGATGGGCACATTCTAACCAATTCATTCCTTGTCTCTTTTGCTTCCAGCTGACACTGCCCACATTCCCAGTTGTGGTGAAGATTGGCCATGCTCACTCGGGCATGGGCAAGGTAAGGCAGAGGAGTCTGCTGAGCTCTCGTGTAATGATTGAAGCCAAGAAGGTTCTGGGAGAGAGTGGTAGAGGGAGCTCACCTGGGGGCAGTTCTTCTGCCTCTGATACTGATGAAGTCTTTCCAAGTAGATGTTTTGGCCCCTCCTGGAGGCACAGGTGCTGCGAACCCAGGCCTCTTTCAGCAAGGTGTGGTCTCTGGGCCTAAGCAGGGAAGCCAGGAGAAAGGGCCTGGAAAGGAGCAGGTGATATGCCAGTTGTACCCTGATGGGTTTGGCTCAGGGCTCAGGGCTCTTCTAGCTCCTCAGTGTGTATCCTGATCTCCGTCTCTCCCGCTCTGTCTTCCTCCAACATTAGGTCAAAGTGGAAAACCACTATGATTTCCAGGACATCGCTAGTGTGGTGGCCCTCACCCAGACCTACGCCACAGCAGAGCCTTTCATTGACGCCAAGTATGACATCCGGGTCCAGAAGATAGGCAACAACTACAAGGCTTACATGTGAGTGTGTGGTGGGCTCCTAGCAGTACGCTCCATTTCCTCCTGAGCCAGAATGGTGAAGCTGGGCCTCCAGGTAGCAACCAGCTCTCAGGTGAACCTCCTCTTGGCCCACAAGGCAGATCGCAGGGAGAAGGTGCCGTTTACTCAAGGATTGCAGAAATGGGAGAAGGGGTCCATGAACTTCGATGGGAAAGAAATTAATATTCAGTTTCATAGTCTCTAAGTGAAACTTAGCATCTCCCTCAATTATGGACACAGACGGCAGAGGAGAGTAGAGAAAGCACTGCATGCAACTTTGTCGTCAATAACAGTCATCACCGATCGTGTTCAAACACATTGAAGATGCCACGCATACTCCTAAATACCACTTACTCTCATCCCACCTTTAAAATCATGGTAGTTATATTAGAACGGTCCCTACATTTGATTATTTCCAAGAAGCATATCTACTGCTAACCAACATTAGTCTTATATGTTAAACATAACTCAATGGTTATTTTAAGTATTTTAAATCATGGAATTCCTGTGTGATGCTATGTACTTGGTTTAGCACGTTTATGTGTAGTGAACATTGCATACATCTGAGAAGGGACCCACAGGCTTCCGCAGACAGCCAATGCACAGAAAACACTGAGAAACTCACCATTCAATACACAGCCTCAAGACCCAGCAGAGCGTTAGAAGCCCAGTGGTTGTGAAGTAGAGGACCTTCTCAGCATGGCTGGTCATTGGCCAGAATGACAAGTCAAAGGTTTCCTCCGTCAGAAGTCTGAAACCGGAAAGATGTAAGGATACCTGCTACCCATGATTTACATAAGAACACAAGTGGTTTCTATTTCCAGTTTGGGAAATCGTGTATCCCACATCTTACACTTCATTCCTCACATACACTTTTGAAAAAACAAAACCGTTGGTTGGCATATAATTCATATACCATACAATACAATGATTTAAATATATACAAAGGAATTGTTTAACCAACACCACAACCAATCTTAGAACATGCTAGTCATTCTTGTACCCATTACTATTAGCTCCCATATCCCCTCACCCACCCCTGCTGTAACCCTAAGAAACTATTAATCCAGTTACAGTCTCTATAGATTTACCTGTCCTGGGTTTTATATAAAGAAAGCCATACTAAAAAACCCACCAGAAATAACAAAATAAAACACAGAAAAAGATCAATCCAAAAGAATGCCAAAAATAATAAAAACTAGAAAAAATTTAAAATAGGTCAAAAGAGAGGACAAATGATAAGGTGTTAAATTTTCACCTAGCTACATCAGGAGTAATCCACCTTTCAATACATTTTGTCTTATAGTAAGATTATTCACATCCCTGGTTAATGAGGAGTGGGCATTCATCAGAGGCTTTAATGCATGTGGGAACCCCACAAATGGATATTGGGCTTTCACTGTCATCCATATCTTTCTGTAAATGGAGAGCCTAGAATTTAAGCTCTAATAGAATTTCTTCCTCTGCTCTTGGATTTTATAATTTACAATCCTTGGATCACACTGACTGGTGTGCTTCTTCTGTGTGGACTTAGCTGACACCTCACTACCATGGCTTCTTGTTTTAAGACAAGGCTTTAAGTCCCCAGACACCATCTGATTTCCTCATGGCACTTTGATAAAGTACCCATATCTTCAGTGATCTCTTAGTGAGGGCAAACATTGAGTAGGGCCATGTTATAAGAACTAATTGTTCTCATATTAAAGTTTACTATTAAGTGCGAGCTTATAATGCACCAGATATCTACAGTTTATATATGTCCCTGGTCCATTTTGGAGACATCCTTGTCAACTTTTTGAGAAATATTATAAATAATCCTCCTCAGGCATATGACAGTCCTATTAATAGTATCATTCATTTAGCCAATGGTATAGAATTTAAAGCACTGTTGAGAAAAGGAAAGCATACCTGTATACGACAGCTTCTTAGACTGAGATGCATGGATTGGTAACTTATACAGATTTAAAACTTAAGTGTCTGGACATTATTGAGGATTGGAGATGGAACAAAACTTCCAATGATGTTCATGCACCAAAGCAGAACTATGCCCACAGGACTAAAACCTGTCATCAAAAAGCAAAGAGAGTATGAAAATAACGACTATATGGGAGTCTTAAATTGCCAATTCTTGGGCAACAAACACTTTTCGAAGTTCAAGGTTGATATTGGCATTGTGAATCTCTGAAGTTGACATTCAGACTCCAAGCTGAACCGCCTTTTTCATTTTTTGATCCCTCCACACACACCCCCCCACCACCAGCCCTCTTTACAGTACTTCTCCTGGCGTAGTGAGGGGCACCTTCCCATAGCTCCTCACATACCGTCCTTTACCACCTGCCCTTTAGCTTGTGCCTCTCACTGGGTCCTCCCCAGACTCTGGGTTCCTTCGGGGCAAGACCAGTGCACCCTTCTTTGCAGCCTCCCATGTAGTACAGCAGCAGGCACGTCACCTACACTCCCACTAAGTATTCAGGGCAGAACGTTGTAGAGATTTGAGGTATAGATTTTCTTTTCTCTTACTTTTATGACTTGAGGTGTGATTTAGGTGTGTTTACAATTTTCTGTTTATAGGCTTCCTGCTTCAGAAAGAGACTGAAGGTGGCTTGAAAATGACACATCATGTAAAACAGGATCATTTAAAAGGCTGTTTTAAAAATTATCCAAACGAACAGAAGAATAGATGTTTTTAGGAAAGCAATTTTCCCATCTTTGCATTCTAAAAGCTCCCTAAATAGAACCATACATCTGTCAAAATCTGATATCCAGAGTTTATAAGGAACTCCTAGCAAGAAAAAGACAAACGGTCCAATCAAAAATTAGGTGAAGAACTTGAGTAGACATCTCACCCAAGACGACATACAAATGGCCAGCAAGCACATGGCAAAATGCTCAGCACCACTAGTCATTAAGGGAATGCAAATCAGAACCACCAAGAGACGCCACCTCCCCTCCCCTAGCATGATTAGAATAAAGTAAAAAACAAACAGACAGTAACAAATGGAAGGCAGCAGGTGTTGGTATGAACTCAGAGACACATTCAAATGGAGGCATTTGAGTTGTGCTGGCGAAGAATAATGGAAGGACCATGGACTGCCCAAGAACAAGCACATCTGTCTTGGAACCAGTATGGCCAGAACGTTTCTTGGCACTGGTGACAGAGTGAAATGGTATAGCTGCCAAGGAAACAGTTCTGCAGTTCCTCACAGATTTACACAGAGAACTAACTGCCTAATAGTCTGGCATTCCCAGTTCTAGATCTGTACCTACAAGAATCAAAAGCAGGCAACACAACAAAGACCTGGCCATTCAAGTTCCTTGCAGCACTATTTAGCAAAGAGGTGCAAACGACCCGTCCATGGACAGATGAATGAGCAAACATACAGTGGAATGTTACTCAGCCATAAAATTAAATGAGTTCTAGGTACATGCCACAGCATGGAAGGACCTTGAAAGCATTTTGCTGAGTCACAAGTCAGTCACAAAAGGACAAGTCATCACCAGGGAATCCAGGACAGATAAACCCCTCAGGACCAATAGTGAGAGTAGCCATACCAGGAGGGGAAGGGGAAGGTGGGGGGAGATAAGGGGAACTGATCACAATGATCTACTATAGCCCCCTCCCAGGGGGCTGGACAACAGAAAAGTGGGTGAAGGGAGACATTGGTCAGTGTAAGACATGAAAAAAAAGTATAAATTATCAAGGGTTCATGAGGAGGGGGAGGAAGAGAGGGAGGGGGAAAATGAGGAGCTGATACCAAGGGCTCAAGTAGAAAGAAAATATTTTGAGAATGATGATGGCAACAAATGAACAAATGTGCTTGATACAATGGATGGATGGATGGATGGATGGATGGATTGTGATAAGAGTTATGAGCCCTCAATGAAAAGATTGAGAAAAAAAAGGACAAGTCATCTATGATCCCATTTATATGAAATAGACCCAAGTAAATGAATGATTTCCAGGGGTGGGCGGGAGAGGGGAAGCAGGAGTCATTGCTTAAGTGAGATGCTGTTAAAGGCAGTGGAAGGGTTTTGAAATGGATGGTGGTAATGGCGACACAGTAAGATAGGCATGATCGAGGTCATGGAATTGTGCATGGGAAAATTGTTGAGTTGGTAAATATTTTGTTAGATATACTTTTACCACATTTTAAAAATATTTCTCAATGACGACGGTAGAGTAAAAGTATCTTAATCCTTAAAAGGAAACACCAAATTTTTAAGCATTAGGGTTTCCAAAAGCAATTGAGAATGAAGTCTAAAAATAAAGAAGGGATTCTCAAACATTGATGAGGGGTGGACGAACAGAATACCTATAGAAAACATTTGCTTCATTTTTTATGTATGAAGGAGAGTCCGTTCATTGAGAGAATGCTTAGGGCCTCTCAGCTTCTCTCACTCATTTCTCTTCCCCTAACTTTTGGGCATACCTTTGCTCTTAGAAGCAGGGATTGCTGTGGCCATGCCTAGGCAAGGTTTAGGATTCTTCTCTTGTCCCCGGAGATCTCTGAGATGACCATGCCACATGGGAAGAAGGCACTATCCCAGCCTCTGCTCTCAGTAAAGGAAAGATGACCTTCAGATCCAGGGAGGTTGGGGAGCTCTCGCTGAGTGATTCTCTGTGGCCCTCTGATCCTGCATGTCCTGGGCAGCCAGTTTGGGTCTGTGTCTATATTCTCAAGGATCTGTGTCCCTCTGTTTAGAAAAGGGTGGAAAGTGAACTCTAGGGGATTTTGTGAGGCATAAAATGCTGTGCAAATGTAGGAATAGAGCTACAATTTACTTAAAGTTTCTGAAACCCTATTACTTATGATAGCTAAGTGAGTGATTCTCTGTCCCTTCCTGGAGGAGTTCATTCAGTAACAGGGGCACCCTTGTAAGCCATCGGTGTGATGATGACAGTCCTGTTTTCTTTTTCTATTGAGGTTTTGCAAGCCACTCAGCTGTTGCGTTTGCTTTTCTGAGCTAGCTAGGGGGGTGTAGGGGAGAGTATCATACTGAGGGAGTTGGGAGAACTGGAGTTTTAACTGATAGCTCCATTGACAAGAGAGACACATAACTTTGGACAAGTCTTCTAACCTTTCAGAGCTTCTTGTCTGTCAGCTAGGGGCAGGGATCCTAGCCTGCTCTCAATAGTGGGGTTCAGGAAGGCTTGAATGAGGGGTTTGGTGAGAAGGAACCTTGGAAAGTTGTCAGTGCCGCTTAAGTGCCGCTTAAGTGTGAGGAGCAGTTTCTATCCTATCAGTGGGCTTCCTAGCTGTGTGTCCATATTTCTCATTGCCTGGAGCCAGATCTCTGGGGAGGGTAGTCCTAGGAACTGTGAGGTGGAGACAAGCTATCTCCAAACAGTATGGAGAGTGCATTCTGGCTCTGTCAGAAATGTGAGCAAGGATCCTCATCTGGACTGTGGGTGCGTGGAGACTCGTCATTAAAAAGATGGGCTTTGGGTGCTTCACAGTTTATCTGTACAACCTTTGCCCATTGGCCCTCACGATCACCCTGTTTTTACCAACAAGAGAGCCTCAGAGAAGTGAGGTGATTCACCGAAAGATACCCAGTCAGTTCAGAGTAAATCTTGAACCAAAAAGCAGGCTGTCTGCTTCTGATCTAGTCCATGGCTGGATGCCTCCCACATGTGCTCGGAGATGGACAATTTAAGCCAAAGATGTTAACTGACTTACCGAGAGTCACGGTGGAATCTTAGAAATTGTTGATAGGATGAGTGAGCCTATGAAGGAGCCCTAGGAGATAGTCACAACAATTCTAAGGGAGTTCCTAGACACAATTCAATTCCGTTTCTAGCTACCGATCAAACAGACCAGATCCCAAAAGGCTAAGCTCTGGGAATACACAATCTATATCCTTGAGTGGTTAACAGACCTGTGAACATAGGACTTTGCTTCAGTAACTAAAATAAAGAATTCTACATGCACAGGTCTGTAGGATTGTAAGTGAGGTACAGGCAGAGGTGGGGTGTGGGGGTCTCTAAGGAGAGCAAGAGCTCCTCTGCTTGGAAAGATCGAGGAAGGCTCCATGGATCTTTGTCAAGAAGAGGAGGAGGGGCAGGGACCTGGCAGAGGTCCCTGGACCGTACTGGCACAGTGAGTGGGGACAGCAGCCGGTAGCTAAAATTGTGGGCAGGTATGCCTGCCTCTTGCCAGTATAGCTCACTGCCTGCCCGTCTTGTCCTGCCCTGGTGGGTCTCTGTTTCAGGAGGACGTCCATCTCAGGGAACTGGAAGACAAACACGGGCTCAGCGATGCTGGAACAGATTGCCATGTCAGACAGGTGAGTGACGCACCGCACGGGGGAGGCTCCCACAGAGGACGAGCCCTGTCCAAAGGGAGCCTCAATTTAATAGGATGGAGAAGACACTCAGGGCCAAGTAGCTCATTCACAAGACCACACAGGGCTGGGTCATGTGCTACATGCAATAAAGACCGCATAAGCCTGAGGATGGAGTCATCGGTGTGGGTTGGAGTAGCCAATCAAAGCCTCCTCCTTGAGGAGGTGAGACCTGCTTTCAGCCTACAAAGACGGAAGGCAGACAGGCTCTGGAGAGCAGAGGGGAAGGCACTGGAGCTAAGGGAATGAGCCTCCTGGGGAAAGAATGAGGGGACAGGAGAAGTGAAGGCAGCCAGAGCGCTGGACCAGCAAGCTGACTCGATCTGAGCTGATGTCCCAGGCTCAGGATGCCTTCCATTCCTTCCAGGTACAAGCTGTGGGTGGACACCTGCTCTGAGATGTTTGGTGGCCTGGACATCTGTGCTGTCAAAGCAGTGCATGGCAAAGATGGGAAAGACTACGTTTTTGAGGTAAGTCTGACCTCGAAAGTCTGACATCACAGAGAGAGAGAGAAAGAGAGAGAGAAGCCCTGAGACACACTTTCCTGTCAATCCTCCTCTGAGCAGGACTCGGTTGGTGGTATTCCCACACGGGCTCAACACGAGCTTCAGAATCTCCCGCATGACTTGCCTAGGATCTTCTGGGTGGTCACCGCCCTTCTCTGTGTAGGGTCAGTTTTCTCACTCATAAACAAGAGAAATAGACTATACCGTCTATGATCTGAGTAAGGCAGACGCTTCCGAAAGGAGGGAAACATTGACCTGGGCCTGGCATGACAGGAGGTAACAGGAGGGGTGGTGGATGAAGGCAGGCAGCATGCTGGATCCGGAGCAAAGGCAGGAAGGGGCCAGCCAGTTAGTGAGCAGAGCATGTTTGGAGACAGAGATTATGTGGATGAAAAGTCACAAAGAGATGAAAACTGCCTCCTCTGACAAGTCCTCTCATCCTGTGCCCCTGCCTACAAACCTCCCACCCCTGGGACCACATCTCTCATTGCTTTTACCTCTCCCCATGACATCGGTCCGGTCCTCAATCTTCCAGTCTCTCTGAGTCCTGAAGCTTGGAGGGAAGGCCCAATGCACAGGTTTACAAGGGGAGAGGAGACAGATCATTCTCCGCCCAGGAGCATGCTTCCAGCTGCGGACAACACCAGCTTCAGCTCCAGCCCACCTCTGCCAGCTTAAATCCCACCTGTTCTGTTTCCTGTTCCTTTCATCACCTACTTCACCCTTCCCCCAGGTCATGGACTGCAGTATGCCTCTGATTGGGGAGCACCAGGTGGAGGACAGACAACTCATCACAGACCTGGTCATCAGCAAGATGAACCAGCTGCTGTCCAGGGCCCCTGCCCTGTCTCCTCAGAGACCCTTAACCACTCAGCAGCCACAGGTAAGCAGTTGGGAAGCTGCACCGTGAGCCCAGAGTCATTCCGAATCCTCTCCTAGGGCTAGGACAGAGGTCCACGTCCTCCAGGCTGGACAGGATCTACGGGGTCTTCTCCCCCCCCACCCCTCCGAGCCATTTCCCTGTAAACTCGAACTCTCCAGGGCATGGGAGTCAGTTTGGCACCTCTTGTCAACTGGCCCATCACTCAGACGGGGCCAGACCTCTTCCAGCCATTCATGCCTGAGCTGGGACGGGTCTGCCAAATTTAGAGAAAGAGGGCCGTCTTGGGGAATCTGCTGGTCTAAACTGAGGGGAGAGTCAGGTGCCTCGTGGTAGGAGAGAGTAGCAGGGCAAATATCGTATTAGGGAAAGGAGAGGCCATTGGTCAGATGCCAGTCAACTGTGGTTCAGGACTAATGGCCGATCCCACTACAGGACACACAGCAGGCCAGCGGGGAACCCACGGGGAAGCTTGTGTGCAGCGCCAAAAACTGGGAGCAGAGCGAGGGCCCCAGGACTAGAGGGGTCTCTAATCCCATCTAAAAGGTACCTTACTTCCCAATATCCTAACTCTTCTCTGCACTGCACGTCTGTCTATGTGATGAGATGCTAAGAACTTGGGACAGCGAGTGAAAGGACAGAGTCCCAGTCTACTTTTGCCCCCAAAGAGCTGTGTAACGTCACGTGCGGAGAATGGTGACTACCCTTTCTCAGCCTTGAGCTTGATCAGTTTATAAATGAGAATTCCTTCAGAGTCCCGCTGCTGTCTCCGTGAGTCAGAACCAACTGCCTGACAACTGATGTTTGGCTGTCTGTCTGTAAGAAGCCTCTGAGTGTGGGCTCCTTACAGCATTCGGCTTTGAGATTTCTCCCTTTTCTAAAGCCCAGTACCTTATGGGATTTGCACTGCAGTCAGAAGCAAAGGCCATTGGATTCTAGAAATTCTCCAGTAAGGAAGAAGAGAAGGCTGACAACCCTACACTGGAGGGTGTGCGTGCGTGCATGCATTAGTAAAGCAGTGTGGATTTTACAGTGCAGCCAGTTCCACGGGTCTCCCATCTCATCTTCTGACTATCACAGACCCATAGCACCCAGAAGTGTGGTTGAGGTTCCTCGTCATGGACCCGAATCACCAAGAAAGGGTTAGAATGTAGTCGGTACTCCATATTCCTTGTAAGGGGGCTAGAAACATAATAGATGAGAAATATTTCTATCAAAAATGCATAAACTAGAGCAATATGATCACTGACAAGTCAGCTTCCTCTCTGAACCTCGGTTTCCCCAATTCTGATAAGAAATGGTCTCTTACTATCTATTGAGCTCGAAACACTTCTTTGGAAAGGAGGATTCTCGTGGCTTCACCTGGGGATGAATGGGACTGCTCTGATGGTCCAGGTGTCCAAGTTGGGACTGACGGGGCTGCCAGTTATAAACAATTCATGCCCCAGTAAGAGAGCCTGACACTTCCCAGGCAAGATAAAAAACAAAAAATCAGACTGCTCTAGGAGCCTGTGAGAGGCCCTGAAGTATTTCTGTTAAGGTGCACAACACACTCTCAGCCTTCGGCAAGGGAAACCATTCAGAACTGGAAGGAAGAAGTCTGGGCTGAGAATTAGGTAGCCCCTTGCCCCTGTCTCTCTAGGTAATCGTAGGCCATTTCTTCTCATTTCTGAGCCTCAGTATCTTCATGCATAATATGAGGGGCTGAACCAAAAACATTACCAAGATCCCTTCTGGCAGTAAAATTTAGGGTTTCAAGATGCCTGTGGGAAAGTGAAGTTAAAAGACAGTGTAGTCTCACCATGAACTTTGTGAAGGCTCATTGGGTGGAAATAACTTTGGACGAAGTAAAGTTCAATTAGAGACATACCGGGCAAATAGTTTCTATCCCACAGAAAGCATTAGCTTCTCTGGGCAACAACTTCCTTATTTTTATAAAAGTGGGGCTTCTTCAGAAATCCCAGCATCCTTTGCTCAGCCTATTATTCAGAGCAACAGTCAGATGTGGCGGAAGCATGCCATGCCTGGAGTCCCGATGATACGACAATATTTCAGTCTTGTCAAGCGGAATGTACGATTGCTATCACAATCCGTTTCCAAACATCCTTTTTCTGCAGGGACCCCTCGACATCGGCTCCCTTCACAGGTCCCATTTTTTAAAACAGAAAATAAAAAGAGAGACCTTTCTCAACCCCCTAGTCCCTTCCAGCCAGGACCCATCATTCCGCTGATGGTGCTCTTGTCAAATTCCCTGCCTTGCCACCCATCCCAGTGGTGGGTCACGTCCATGCTTATCTTGCCGTACTTTTCAGTTGCGTCTTCAATATAACAAGGCCAAAGCAGAGTTCTTGGCTAATTTACCCTTAAACCTTCTTCGCCCACCCCGACCCCTCATTTTCCCCAAGCAATTTGTATAGGCCCCACACCTGCCTCTTTGTTCTTATACTGAGGTGACCAGATTTAAAGCGGGACACCACTGACCCGGGGTGGGGGCTATTGGGGGGTGTTCTTGATTAAAAATGTGGTCTGTGGACCAAATAGACCATTCCCTAGGTTGTCGTGCATTCTTTCCAAAAATCGGGACTTTTTTAAAACGCCAAAAATCAGGACTGTCACACCAAAAGCGGGACGTCTGGTCACCTTATCTTATACCACTCACTGTAGTTCTCGCCCACACAGCCCTAGCCCCTCTGGCAAAGGTGTTGGTGTTAGCTGTGGTCTCTCTCTGAAATGCTTCTCCCTCTTATCCTTGTGGGACTGGCTCCTTCACAGCTGTGTAAGGAGTGTTTCCTCAACCATCCCATTAAAAGTTGCCACGGTGAGTCACTGACGACCATCTCTCCCTTCTTAATAGTCTTGCCTGTTGATTTCCTTGCGTCCTTAGGGCTTGTTTGCTGCTGAATCTCTAGAGCCCACAGAGTACCTGGAATATATCCTGGCTGGACCACGGCGGGTAGAAGGGTGCCTGGGTGAAAATTCTTAGTCATCTGCAGAGAATTTTTTAACTAACATCATAAAACTAACCAGAAGTCTCTACTTTTTCCATCGCCACCTAGTGCTATCTATTGTATACAAATGACTATCAAAAGCCCTGACCACCCTGGTGAGTCACTGTCACCCCCACTGTCCCCTTGATGTGCCACTGCAATATATACTTGCCAAGTGGCTTCCCAGTCTGAATGAACATCTTTAACTGCAAGCTCTACCAGCCTGTGGGAGTTGGTGTCAGGGATCCTATGAGTTAACTTCATGCCAACCCGTGGGTATGACCTGGGCCCCAGCCAGTACTGTACACAGCAGTGCATGTCCTTCGAGGTCATCACTCCGGAGTAGTCCTCACCCTCAGCCCCTCGTGTGACCTCTTTCTTCTGTATCGCTGATGACTCACGAAGAAGCAGCTCCTGGCTCGAGTCACAAACCCTGGGAGCTGCTGCTTGCCCAAGACCAGGACAGACATGATTAGCCAACTGCTGACTTTCTCTATAGATGCAAGCTGACAGCTGCACCATGAGAGCGTGTATTCTTTGGTTCTAGAAGAACCAAGAGACCTATCAAGTGGGGAGGGGTGGGGGTGTGAAGCAGAGAAGTGGACACACCATACCTTGCTATCACCAGCCCTGAGCTGGAAGAATTCTCCTTAGGTAACAAAGCACCAGTTTGGGAATGGTTCCAAGGTGTCAGAAGCCTTGACAGAGGTGTAAGAGGTCCGACCCCAGAGGCAGGTGGCGAAGCCCGATTTGGCTGATTGCAGCTTAACCACTGCCTGGCTGGACTTTGCGAGCCCCCCCCACACACACACCTCCCTCCACCTCCTCCCCCCACCCCCCATCCCCATTAGAGCTGTGACCCTCTGCACCAGTGACTCTGAAGGCCTTTTGGGAGACTGTTCTCAAGGTGCCAGTGACACCTGGTGGCCACTGACAGCCAGAGCCTGCAGATTAAATACCCACAGAGACTCCTCCCTGAACTCCCTGCACTGCCGTCCTGCCACAAGGCCCTGACCCTGTGTGCCTTCCGGGATCTGAGCTAGGCCTTTCATCCCGGGCCCTGGAGAGGGTTGTGCTGCTGCCCAGACTCCCGGGAACCAGGGGGGAGGCAGGTGGACAAAGCTCCCAGGTCACGCTCTCCTTCTTGTGGCTAATCGGGGTCCATTTCCTCCTGTTATTTTTCCAGTAAAGTCTTCCAGAAGCAAAGACAGAATTCATTGCTGCTGTAGAAATCCCAGACATGATTGGGCTAGGCTGGGGGTTGAGGGATGGCTTCTAGTGGTCCACAGAGTGGGAGCTGTTTGACTTGTTTGTGGGTTAGACTCATGAGGAGCCTTTGGACACGTTAGCACACATTCGGCGTCCAAGGGGAAGCCAGGTTTCTTCCTCTCTCCGGACAGCAGTTTCCAGGTTGAGGGTCAGAGGATGGCAGAGACAAGCCTTATTGCGTTGTGCTCAGAGGAGAAAAGCTGGTGCCACTCCTGGGAGCACAAGGCTTTTGGCAAATCTCTTCGTAAAAGTAACAAGGGGAAGGAATCGCCATTGATTCGTCATGGTCTCACGGAGCAGGTGACTTATATAGCTAGCTCTCTGATCACTGCAGTGGCATGGACCTTACCAAAAGGCAACGCTTCTGAGTGACAGGTGTGGACTCAGCATAAGGAACACACTTTCAGAACCAAAGCCTGGGAAATGGTTGCTCTGGCCAGGAGTGGGTGGGCACCTCCCACTGTTCAGCTGCCATTCTAGCAGGACGGGGAAGCACCCTGCCAGTCTCTGGGAAGGGGCAACTGGGAGTGGTAGCCGGCATTTTAAAATTCCCTCCCATCTCTGAGATGTTGTGGGCAAGGATGCTCGCTAACCACAGAATCTGGAAAAGAAGGCTCATCACTGCCTCAGGAAGAGCTTTGGTGGCACTGTGGGTTAGGCGTGGGCCTGCTTAACTGCAAGTTTGGCAGTTCAAGCCCGCCAGATCCATGGGAGAAAGATGGTGTTATCTGCTCCCAGATTTACCATCTCAGAAACTCTGCGGGGGGTGGGGGGGTGGGGTGGTGGGGGGGTGTCACTATGACTTGGAATCAACTTGGTAGCAGTAGGCTTGAGTTGTTTGGTTTTGTTCTTGCTTTTTTCCCCCCCTGGCCCAAGGAAGTCCTGAAAGCCTTCCCAGCCAGGCCCTTCCGGCCACAAAGGCTCATAAAAATGAGGTTTCCTTGGTGAGAGGGACCAAGGGTTAAAAAGGAGTATCATTGGAGTCATGCTTGTAGACTGAGGGAGACAATGGTTCCTCAAATCCCAAACATGGGAATAAGAGGGCCTCGCTAGAGCTTTGACGAGGTAAATTTAGGACAAATGAGAGGCCTTCCTGCTTCCCACAGCGGCTGACATTGGGGAATTTGTTCCCCAGTGAGCATGAGCTGAGAATGTGGAGAGATGTGAGGCAGGTTCCGATGGATTCACTGGTGACCAGATCCTTGGACAGACTATTAAGGGAAACTGACTATTTTAGGGCTGTCCTAACTTTTAAGGGACATCTTTAATCACTTGAAGCTGACACTCTGACCTTGGGTGACCTGGCCCTCTGTGCCCCCGTAGGACCCATGCACTGCCCCCATGGGACACGGTCCTATGTCCGTAGGCTGTGCGCCGGCCCCAGGGCAGGAGATGAATGAGCTCTGTCCTCAGAGCAGAGGAAGGAGGAGCCGCTCCTCCTCGGGCACCTTTCAGGACCTCTCCGAGGAAGGAAGTGGCCCTGGCTGACTGCAGAGGTGAGCCCAGAAAGACCCCAAGGTGCCAGGAGGCATGATGTTCCCTTTGCACCGACTGACCCTACAGCCTGCAGAGCACATTCCTTCCTACTGGCTCATTCCCCCTGGGGTCCTAGACCGGGGCCATGGGGCCTGGGGGAGCTGATCAGAATAGTTCCGTGGCATGGCCCGGCCCAGCAAGGAGCTTGCCCTGGCCTCTTTCCTGGGGCCAGACCCTGGGACCCTTTCCCAATTTCCTGTCTCAGAAATGCTGAGCAAGCAAGCACAGGCCCTTCCTTCTCAGGGGGTGTGGGGGCAGCTGGGCGCAGGCCAACACCCCCGAAGAACTGAGTCACTCACGGTCTTAACTTCCTCAGTTTTCCACGCTGAGTGCCCTCAGATGGGCGCTCCTCTCTGCTCGCTTATCTGCTGAAAAGCGGCAGGATGGGAATTAGAGGTGCCTTTGACAAAAACCCACAAACCCACACCCCTGGGCTTGGTTTCTCTTCCAAGCCAGTGATTTCCTTTCCAATCACCTCCAAAGCTAATATTTACTGTTTCCGAATGGACTTTTCCGCATCTGCGGGGACCTTGGTTGGTCCAAGACTGCAATATCTAGAGGTCATGGTACAGCCCAGCTCTGAGCCATCTGAGTCGTCTGATTGTAGTTTAACCACCCCCACCCCCACCCGGTGAACGACAAATGCCAGGTCACAGAAAACCATGCAAAAACCTCTTCTTTCCTGGTACAGGAGATTCTGCCCTTAGCGCTTCATTCCTTTGGCCTGGTAATATGTTACTTAAATAATAGTGATGCTCACTTGCATTTGCCTCGTATTTTACAGTTTATAAAGCGTATCCATAACATTGAGCCTCACAACCTTTATGTGAGGTGGTTTGGCCTGGCGTTTCTATCTCTGTTTTACATATGAATGGAGAAAATGCCAGTAACTTGTCCAAGGCCACAAGGCTGCTAATCAGGAAATCTGAATTTCCGGGTCCCCAGTTTAGAGAGCAAAGGAGCCCTGGTGGCATAGAGGGTTACTTATTGAACTGCTAACTTCGGGGGCAGTGGTTCAAACCCACCAGCTGTTCTGAAGGAAAAAGATGAGGCTGTCTGCCCCCGTAAAGAGGTACTGTCTCAGAAATCCACAAGGGGCAGTTCTACTCTCTGATAGGGTCTCTGTGAGTCAGGATTGAGCCTGGGTCTGGGTTTCGTTCAGGAAGCTGTCCACCATACCGTGCACTGTGCCCTTGTGGCCTCCCACCAGACCACAGGGAAGGGGAGGGTGGAGAGAGCTGATGTCTTAGAAGACCAGACTATTGCTTTTCCCCTCTGCAACTAGCATGCCACGTAGACCCGTTCTTTTTGGGTGTGCAGTGGGACATCCACGTTGGGTGTGGTAGGGTCACCTATCTGTGTCAGTCTAGCATTCAGAGGGAAGCTCTGCGGTTCAGGCTGCCCATGAGCTCCTGCTGCAGGCTGGCCACAGGCCAGTTTGATAGAGACGCCAGAGTGGCCAGACTTCTTTGGAATGCACCATCCCAGGCGGCGGCTCGTGGTGACTGGAGACAGATCTCATGGCAGTCCAAGCCCGCAGGGACTAGGCCCTCAGCCCCCTAGCAGACGGAAGGCTGGTGGGTGGAGCCAGAGTGTCTCTGCCTGGCAAGGGAAAGTCCTTGGGGACTCTCCTCCGCGGCTGCCACAGTCCCTGGGAAGTCCTCTGTGGAGCGGGGACAAGAGAAGCTCCTTGAGCACCAGACGAGGATGGTCTAGGCATGTAACCAGGCTCCAGTCAAGGCTGCCCCCTGGGGGAGCATTTCTCCTGATGCCTATGGAAGGGAACCTTGGACCCAGGTCATCTTGGGGGTCTGGCTTGTATATGATTTTGGTGGCCAAAGAGAGCCCTCGCCTGTCTTCTTGGTGGCAGTCTTACCAGCCCTCCGGTGAGCTCATCCCACTGGCAGGGTCGGAATTTTCGTGGAATCATAGATGCATAGGGTGGAAGGAACCATAAACAAGCAAATTCACTGCCATCGAGTCAGTACGGATTTGCAGTGACCCTGGAGGACAGGACAGAACTGCCCCTGTAAGTTTCTGAGACTGTAACTGTTTACGGTAGTCAAAAGCCCCATCTTCCTCCCATGGAGTGGCAGGTGGTTACGAACTACTAACCTTATGGACTGCAGTCCAACTCATAACCACTGCACCCCCAAGGGTTGAACTTTGAAAACCTTAGTGTTTATCCAGTCCATTTCCCATTTCATGGATTTATTCATAAATTTTATCTTTAAAAGAAATCATTTCCAGTTTCAGTATTCCAGTTTTTCTTGGCAGGGAGGGAGTGGGGGAGAAGCAAGGAGTGTGCATTTGTTGGCCATCTGTGAGAAGATAAAGATACATTCTTTGCCTTCAAGGGTCTACAAGTCTTCAGGTGCCCCTTTGGTGGCCCAAGTTTGTGCGGTGCCTTTATGGGATTTCAGAGGGAGGGGCGGGCATAGTCAAGGGGGTGGTCAAAGGGAAGATTTCTCAAGGCGGGTGGCACTTGACTTTGGCCTCTGGCATGTGTTGGGTTGGATGGACCTCGAAAGGAGAAAAGACCTTCCAGAGGGCACCCAGCCTAAACAGTGGTGTGGCCTAGACAGGAGAATAAACAACGCAGGCTCCTGCCTGAAAGATAAGGCTGGCAGGGTGATTAGGACCATGCTGAAGATGTTTTCCAATGCCAGCCTGAGGCGCGTGGATGCTGTTAGACAGCCTGGCTCCAGCTCAGCTGCTTTAGCTCCGCTGGCGGACCTTGGACGTTTCTCGACTTACTCAATTCCCTTATCTAAAAATGAGGGGTGTGGATCATAACAATCCCTACATCATAGAGTTAGTGTGGGGTGAAGGGAGATGCCGCGTGAAAGCCCGCCACACCTGGGAAGCACACAGCGAAGGCCAGCTATAAATGATCGAGAGCAGCGGAGTGACTGTTAGCGGAGGCACTTAGGAGAAGACAGATCAGAGAGAGAAGGAACAAGAGACTAGAGACTGTTTTATAGTCTAAGGAAGAAGTGATTCAGGTCCCAGCACTGGTCAAGAGAACATGGTGTCTCTCACTTGCCAGGAAGAAGGCTAAATGGGTTTGGGTATGACAGAGCCCAAGAGAGTGCTTGGAGGAGGAGGGACGCAGCACTGGAGACTGAGAGTTTGGGGTTATAGATAGCAAAGGCAGGCTGTGATTGGGTGACTCCAAGGACCTTTCGAAGGACCCCCTGTCCTTACCAATAATAGAATGGTTGAGGCCATGCTCTGACTGCATTCAAAGGCCCGGGAAAGGCTGACACTTCCCCATCCCTGGAGCGAAGCTGAAAACAGGTCTAGACAGACTTGAAGGTCCGGGAAACAGCAGCAGAAGGAGCAGGAGTGGGGAGCAGGGGGAGGGGGGAAGGATGCTGGGGGCATGTCACAAGGGGCAAGTAGCCCGGAAGAGGAAGTGGGAGGATGCCACTTTGTCACCCGCCTCGGAAGTCCCCCTTCCCCCCACCCCCACCCCCCACCCATGATGTCACTATTGGCACACTTGGCAGCTTGTACAAGAGCATTTCCCTTGGCTGAATTCAAGATCAGCTCAAGTCTCCTTGCCTCGAATATGTTGGACACACCAATGTCGTCCTCTGGAGCCTTTGATCCTATCAGAGCATAATCAGCCAGGACTGGGAAGAGGGAGGGAGGAGATGGGGGAGTGAGCCCAAGCTGGGTAAAATCATGTAGCGGGCCCTTTGAAGAACAGCCTGGCCTTGAGCACGTCCACAAACATTAGCATCTTCTACCTGCCCTCTGGGTAAGAAGGCTTCTGGGAAACACACTACGGGTCCCTCCCTCCAGGTCCTCCCTGTGGGAGCCACAGCGGTGCAGCCCATGGAGTAGCTGGGACCCCAGCTACTGGCCCAGGACTGACCCTGTCTCAGTGAACTCCAGCCCCACTGCCTTGCCTCCCCCTGGAGCACTGATGCCCCCAACTCAGCCTGGGAGCTTGTATAGCTCTTCCTTTCCCTCGGGAACCTGCACTGTCTGTGCAGGGCCACCTCCAGGCCCGGCCAGCGCCAGAGGAGAAGCCAGGTAGTGGGAGAAGACTCCGGCTTAAAGGAAGCTGAAGCTCCCGCGGTGGCAGACGCTGCCAGCAGAATGGTCCAAGCTCAAACTCCCTTCCCCTGCAGAAGCCTTTCTGACGGGAGGGAGGCAGGAGGGCCCACCCTGGCGGGGTCTCCGAGGCTGAGGCTGGACCACAGAGCTGCAGGGTTTCTCCTTGGACTTCACCTGCAGGGCTTGTGATCCATCTTGCCTTTTTGTCTTCCAGAGCGGAGCGCTTAAGGACCCGGACTCCGGCAAGACCCCGCCTCAGCGGCCACCCCCCCAAGGTTGTTTACAGTATATTCTCGACTGTAATGGCATTGCAGTAGGGCCCAAACAAGTCCAAGCTTCTTAAAAGCGATCAGTGGTTAATTTGTCAAAGCAGAAAATTTAAGCCAAAAACAAAGAAAGAAAGAAAAGACGAAAAGCAAGGCGGGCGGGAGGGGAGCCTCCTGCCGGTCCCACCTCTGCACCCCTTCGATGCTGATGGACTGTGTTTTTCCGACGCGGCGTCAGCTCCTCTGTCTGGTCGTTTGCCTGTTCCTGTCCGTGCTTGTAACACTCACTGACGTTTCTCTGTGTAACTTGTGATTTCCAGGGCTGTGTGTCAACCATGTACATGAGAACTGGGCCTCTCCGAGGACAGTGTGAATCCCCGCTCGGGGTGGCTTGACCGTCTCTCTTTTGAAATCTGACATAACGTGGGGTGAAAGAGGAGTCGGGGGGCTGCGGGTAGGGGAGAAATGGGACCACCATGAGAAAACCAGACTCCCCTCGGGGTCTCTCTCCCCAGGTTCAGATCAGCACCCTCGCCCCCCCGCCCTGCATACCTCCACATGTGTGCTTGGGGTCGCCCACAGCTGTGCTTTCTGCGTCCTTTCTGCATGCCTAGGGTAAATAGATAGGCGGCTAAGACACCCTTGAGGTCTCGCTTCCATCGCTCCATCTGTTGAATTTGAAGGCCTGTGTCTGCCTGTTCCTCCTCCTGCTAAGCTGTGGTGCCGTGTGAGTCCACGTGACGAGGCTGCTGTGCCCGTGGAGCGCTTGTGTGTGTCGTGATGACTTGAAACGTAATGAGCAAAGCCGTTTCCAGGAACATGTTCCAAACCCTATCTTCTGGTGTACCCCTTTGTCCTTATTATTAGCTCATTAGCTATGAGATTTATATATATATATAAAATGGGGCCGCTGATGTGCAATATGGAGTAAAGATGTATTTTTTGTGTTCTGACCTCCGTCTCCCGCAAGGTGTTTTTCCTCCATTGCTGTTTCTGAATTGGCCACCCATGTGCTTCTGTGGGACTTAGGCTGCTTTGTATTTCCCCCCAAAGCCTCATCAGTGTGGAGGCCATTCCTTAGCCACGCAGGGCCTAGAAGGCAGGGAGCCACTCAGAGTCCGGGAAGGGCCTGCTCTTCTGCTCTGGGCCTCTCCCAAGGCATCCTGACTCCAGACCAAATCCAGAACGCCCATTTTGTCCGAGTGGGTTCACTGCCGACAGAACCTGGGGGTGGACTCCATGGGGCTTCTACTCTCAGCCATTCTTAAAGCTCTCGGAGTCTGAAGGAGAAATAGTGGGACCCTTCCTGGGAAGCATTTCCTCAGACCTTCACTTGTGTGGGGTCTTGTTTGGGGGCTGAGGCCTTAGCCATGCCCCTGAGAGAGCCCTCCCCGCTAAGCCCTCCTCACTCCAGCAAGCAGGGGTGGGGTGCTCATTCAGGGCCTCCTCTCGCCATCTCCTGGCACCAGCTGCCCTCTGGGAGTTCATGCCAGCAGTTTGCCTTTTAGAAGAAATGCTTCCGGTTCTACTTTTACATTCCCTCTCACCCCTGTCTTGACATGTCACTTGGTCTTGGGGACCAGGTCTAAAGAGTATTGCGCATCGGCAGGATGTCACATGGCTGACAGGTCCAGGGATACATGCCCTGGTCTCTCCTATGGTTACTGGCAAATTTGCAGGCAGGGAAATGCACTGGGTGTGAATGTTCTCACTTGTGATCCCTCAGAGGATAATGGTAGTTAAGCTGTTATAAATATATACATAGATGCATATCTGCCCTCCAGATGGGTTGCAGAAGAATCATGTCTTAATGATCTCCCAGTCTGCTGCAGTGATAGAAAGGATTAGAGCAACAGGTCTTAAATGGAGGAAGATGTCTGTTTTGTTTACTTTATTTTCGTCCAAGTGGCAGTGGTGAGCTAATGGTGGTGTTGCTTCTCTGCATGTGATCAGTGTGAACATCAGGTGCTTTTCACGTGACATTTGTGAGCCACAAATAAGAAGTTGCCATTTGAATTCAGTTAGGTTGCTGTGTGGCACCCGCCAGGGCCTCTCAGGCGGGGGTCGGGGGAGACACTAGCCATGGCTCCCAGGGCCACGCACAAGCAGACAGCAGGTCCTGACTGTCCCATGCCCCCAGGCAGCATGCCAAGGGACAACTCTGTGGCCTGGGGCATCCCATGCCACAGTCTAGGGCTGCTGTTCAGGTGTTTTGTACCCATTTCTTTTCTGATGTCATCCCCTTTTTTTGTACCTTATTCAGCTGGGAGAACCCCAGCCAATGCTGGAAGTGTGACTGGAGTTCCTCTCTTTTGTGACTCTCTTGTACAGCTTCATGTGCAATAAAGGAAAAGTTATATCTGTCTTCAGTGTTAAGTTGTAAAGTTTCTGGTTACTCAAGTATCTCTGTTCGAGTGGGAAGGCAATCAGGTTTTCGGTACAAGAGACTGAGCTGTCAACCTGCGTTACTTTGCAAGAAACACTGCCCTCATATGAAGGATGCAAACTTTGGGAGAGGTAGGGGGTTGCGGGGAGGGAGATGAGTAATGCGAAATAATCTGCTCGTCTACCAAGAGCCCTCTTCACTAAGTATTTGATTGGAACCTTAACCTCTTCAGCACAAAAATTCCATGTATTTGTGTACTCGCTTATTTGTTTACATGTCCCTAACTTTGGTATGATTTGGTCATTGATCTGAAAGAGGGCTTGACAATAATGGCCAATGCAGTGGTACAGGTGTGCAATTCTCTGTCACCTGAGGGCACATGTGCCCTGGTGTTCCCAGAAAACTGTGCTGAACACACTTCTCGCTGCTGCTGAGCTTCTAGAAGCCCACTCCTTCCCTGAGAAAGCAGGTCTCCCTGGCCAATGGCACACCAGGCCCACTAGTCAGAGTGTGCTGATGGGTGTTTTGGACTCCAGAGGATAAGCCCCAACGTCCAGTGAAATCTAAGTCTGCCACACTTAACTGCTGCCAACCCCCGGAGGGCAGGTGGCTTCCAGATGGTGTTGTGCCTCCTGCTGGGGGAAGGTGTGCTGCGTCTTTCTGGAGCTCTTCCTTTCCTGAGGGGGCCCACTGAGTCCCCAGGGCTTTCTGGGGTCCACACACACCTGAGAGGTGCATCCTGCTGAACCACCTGAGGATGTTACCAAGAGGATGTCACAAGGCTCCCTGGGGAAAGGGGCTTGGTCTTGGTGTGGTGTGTGGCAGGGACGCTTGTGCGGATGGATAGCTTGGGATGGTAACGCACAGGATGCTTTCGAAGCGCGTTCTCATCCATGATCGTCTTAGAAACCTAATGACCATCTTGAACAATATCGAAGTGTAGGACTTACTTTTCAACAAGGTCACCGTTGGAAAAACCAAAGCCCAGAGGCATTTTGTGACTCACTCTTTAAGCCCGCTGAGGGACCCCTTCTCGGGTCTTCTAAGTCCCAACCCCGTGCTCCTCCCACCACCCTGGTCTTCGATTCAAACCCACTAGCGCTTGGTTCTGGGGAAGGAGGACCAGACAGATTGCGTCTGTAATACTGTGGGGCAGTTCTACCCTGTCCTGTAGCGTCCCTACGAGTCTGCACTGACTTCACAACCCTGCGGTTTGGGGTACTGAATCTTCAGAGCACTGATGGGTCAGTGGTAGAATTCCTGCCTCCCAGGTGAGAAATCCAGCTTGTGTCCCAGCCAGTGCACCTTAGCGGCTGCCACTGCCACCCGTCTATCTCTCAGTGGAGGCTTGCGAGTTGCTATGATGTTAAATAGGTTCCGGCGAAGCTCCGGACTAAGGCAGACAAAAAAGAGAGACCTGGGAATCTATCTCCTGAAAAGCAGCCAGTGAGAAACCCTCTTGATCACAATGGTCCGATCCTACCGTGCAGAGGGTAGCCGTGAGTCGGGGGCAATTTGATGGCCGCTAACATCTTCCTTGTGGGCTCAGGGTTTCGTAGTGGGCCTGGAACAGGGTGTCTGGAACCTCTGGGGAAGAAGGACTCCCTCTAGTCTGAGGGGCCTGTGACGGAGGGAGGCCTGTTCACCCTGGAGTGTCTTCTCTGTCCTCTGACTGCTGCTGGGACTGGGGTGGTGCGTGTCTGCGGGGCGTGCGGCAGAGGAGTCTGAGTGTGTGCACGAGCCTGGATGCCCTCGGAGCCCATCCGAGCCCCCGTGGTTTGCTTCCCGTAACAGAGCTTATCCTTTGGATAATGAACTAAGCACACCCTTTGAAACATAGATTTTAATAAGGAAACCCCTTGATAATGGTTAAATTATGAAGTTTTTCTTGTACCGAACCTAGGGGGCCCTGGGCAACCCCAAGGAATGCATCCCCCAGGCAAGGTGCTGCCTCCACGCCGGCTCCCCCGGGGACCATCACTGCCATCTTCCTCCTCCTCCTCCTCCTCATCATCATCCTCTTCCTCTTCCTCCTCCTCCTTCTCGGCTCCACCTCGGCCGGGCGGCCCCACCACCCACGGAGATGCACCCTCCAGCAGCCACTCCCTGGCAGAAGCACAGCCAGCCCCGGCCGCTCCAGCGCAGAAGCCCCAGCCTCACCCACAGCTCAAGTAAGAGATGACCACGACACAGCCCCTTCCTGCCCCTCGCTCAGGCCTGGGCTCAGCTGCTAGCAAGCACCTTCCACTGGCACCCTACAGATGCCAGAGTGGGGCTTTTGAAAGGGGCAAGGTGGGGGTGGCTGGGGCGTAGGAAGGAGGGAAGTGAAAAATGGAAGGTCTTGCCGGAAGCTCAGACCCTGCCCCCTTCTTCCCAGAGCAAGGCATCAGGCAGACTAGTTCCTGCACCAGCTTCCCTAAGGACTGCACTTTGTTCGGCCTGTCTCTCCTCTGCCTCCCACGGCTCTTCCCAGCCTTCCTCTGCTCTCTCCCTCTCGCTCCCCCTCTTTCCTGCCAATGACTCACAGTGGAGGGGGTGCCAACAGCGAGACTGCCCAGAAGGAAAAGGGGGAAGTAGTTAAATCCATTTCAACTTTTCTGTCCCAAGGAGGCCAGCTTCCCGTGTAGGCCTCAGAAGAGTGCCGGACTCAGAGCAGCCCTGTCCCCTGGGACCCTCATCTCAGCATTCGCTCTTGAAACCCCTCCTTCCCACCCACCTATCCCCTGCTTCAGAGGACAGAACGCGGGACCCCTGGGAGATCGTGCCTGGCCGTGGGTGGTATTCCATCCTACCTGCTCTCTCCTGAACCAGAGTTGCCACCCTCTGCTTCCCCAGTCAGCCGAGGCAGCCTTTGAGGTGCACAGACACCCACACACACACACCTTCCTCCCCAGTCCTGTGTCAGGCCATGGGCAAGAAGTGAGTCTTCAAGGAGGGAGAAGAAAGGGCTCTAGATTTGGGAGCTCAAATAGTCACCTGGCAATCTAGTCATGGCACGGATGAGACACGCAGCTCCGAGAGAGTGTGACTAATGTTCCCTCTCAAAGCTAGCTGCTAGTTAGGCCAACCCAGGCTGAGGGCTCAGGGCTCCTAGTGACTGCTGTCTCTGGGCTGTCCCTCCCGTGGGAAGGGAGGTCACCACCCCGCCTGCCCCTGTCAGAGGGCAGGTCTTTGACTGGTCACAGCCTCTGAGCTGAAGAATTAAACTCAGCCAGCTTGGACCAGCAAGCTGGAAACGTGCACCCAGGGCCCACTGTCTATGCGTGCTAAGGTGCTCAGCCGAGGCCAGCATGTGCAGGCCTGTCCCCAGCCCTTAGGAAAGGCTGGGCATCTGTTCACAAGTCCATGAGGCGGGAGGGACATGGTCCAGGGTCCTAGAGAAGGGAGTTTCCTGGGTTGCAGCCAGCCTTGAAGAAAGGATCAGGAGTTCCAGGACAGCCGAAGACACGTTCTGGAGCCAGAAACCAACAGGAGAAGCCTAGCAGCAGCTGAGGGGAAACAAGCTGGCTGGCCTGAGCGACCCAGAGAGCCGGTCCTCTTGTAGCTTGCTGGGCTCTGCCTCCCATCACCTCCCCGGGGCTCTCTTGCCTTCCCAGTGGGTCTCCACCTAGCCCTAGACTTCAAAGGGAAAATCAGCCCCCACAATGCGTACGCTTTGGTTTTCATTAGAAAACTGGCCCCACAGGGGCCCAATAGGCATTTCTTTGGCCCCTGGACACCCTGAACCTGGCAGACTCTATATTGGAGAGCCTCGAAGGATGGCTGCTGGGGTGATTGTGTTCATCTCCCACACAGGCAAGCCGGGCCATTAGTCTGAACCAAGGCAAAGGGTTCTCCTGGAATCTGAGAGAAGAGCAAACCAACTGAGCCGAGAGGGCCTAGCTGCCCTCTCACCAAATGTGTGCATTTCATAGATGGGGAGGTTGAGTCCCAACAAGAGCAAGGGGCAGAGCCCAGACCCAGCTGGGACTTGTGAGCACCGCTTGATTGCGGATGGCAAGAGTCAAGATCTCATCCAAGGTTCCCAGATGAGCACTTTCTCCTTGGAAGTTGCTAAACTTCAGCCCTCGGGCCCTTGGCATGAGCTATGGCAGAGCCTCTGAGCAAGTCCTCCTTCTTCTTACCCCATCCTCTTCTCCCTTTCTTTCCTGTCTCCCTTGTCTGTCCGCGGTGAGGACAGGGCCTTCCAGAGTCTGGGGAGCACTGCCCCTCCAGTGGTAGGCTCTCTCCTGGTCTCCTTGGGCTAGGAGTGGGGGGCCGAGGTCCTGACCCTCCTGCCACCATCCCTCCCTGCTGGGCTGCGAGCGGAGCACCAGCCTCTCACGTTCTCTTTGGTTTTTATCTTCAAGCAAGTCGCAGTCCCTGACAAATGCCTTCAGCTTCTCCGAGTCCTCCTTCTTCCGGTCTTCAACCAACGAGGATGAAGCCAAAGCGGAGACCATCCGGAGCTTGAGGAAGTCCTTCGCCAGCCTCTTTTCGGATTAGCCCCGAGACACATGGGTCCCCCGTTCAACACAGAGGCACGGGGGCCTTCGCCAGCAGCCAGCCCCTGGATCGATGTCCCTTGACCCTGAAGTGTGTGGCCCCTGCTCTGCTCTGTCGTGCTCAGTGATGTCCTGCAGCTCAGAAAGGGCACGTGACCGTGGCTGGCTCAGGGCTGGGGCCTGGTGGCCAAGCGGCACCCGCATCAGAGGAGAGAGCTGCATTCCCTTAGTCCTGGAAGCTTCCTTCTGAGTGCCTCGTTAGCTGTGAGTTGATTTAGTGGCCTTATTGTGACGGCGCCGTCATGTCTGACTCTTCCTTGTGAAGGCCGGAGCTCCGTCATGAGGACTCCCGGTCGCTTAGCCTAGCTCAGAAGCAGTGCCAGCATGCCCATCCAGCCCCGCACCTGTCGTCCGCGCCACCCACAGTGCCCTCATTACACCCGTGTAACTGTGAAAGCACACCCGCCCGACCCGCAGTCTTCCCACCGAGACTGCTGCCCCGGCGAAGCAACTCGAGTCTGCCGATGGTCAAGAGGACCACGATGCGCTGGCTGGAGGCCTTTCCCAGGAAGCTGTCCCTCCCCCACTCCCGGGGGTGGGGGGTGCGTGGGGCTGACTGTCCAGAAGTATGCATGACACTGTGAGCGCAGGCGGCCGGGTTCTGTGTGCAACTCCAAATAAATGATACATGTTCAGACCGTTGGTGTAATAAACGCAGCAGCATCGACTGGCTCTGAGTTTCCACGACGAGCGCTCCCTGAGGCCACTCCGGAGACGGAGAGGCTGTGTGAGTGGCCTGGGGGTGTGTTTGCCACATGGAGCATCTCCACGAGTGAAGCTGTACGTGGCAGGAAGTGCATGGAGGTGTCAGGACGTTGGCATTAAGACCGCAGGTGAATGGCTGGCCCGGCGAGTGGTTGAGGGATTTCGGCAATCGGTCCTTAGAAGCCGTTGACATGCTGGGCCTCCAGATGCCCCCCTGTGAATGTTTCCACAGTGAGACTTCCTTCAGCACCGCAGCGTGTCTACTGACTTGATGCTATCTGTAGCCTTTTGAATCAGCATGGCACCGTGCTCCACCAGCACCCGAGCTGGACCCACTTGTCTGGTGCCCCAAGCTCACGCTTCAGTTGAAACTCAGCTGTGGTGTCAGAGAGGCTGAATGAGGTTCCCTGCACACCTGTCCCCAAGCATTGTAATTGAGGGTGGGCGCCAGGGACTTCACGCCAGCTTCTCTGGGACTCTGGAACATTCAAGCGTTATCCAATCAAAGACGACAAATGTGCACACAGAAAACACATCTGTACATATCTGTACATAACTGACAAAAAGCAGTCAGTTCACCAACACGTCAGCTCCTGTTTTCTGTGCATAGTACCAGTCTCATGAACTCAATAAAATAACTCTGGTCCAAATAACACCGACTTGCCAACTCAGGTCAGAGAATGAATTGGGGATCAGGGTCTCCTCCTTGAGGAACTCAGCCATGTTTTCAGGGTTCAGGGATCTAGAACTGTACCTCCTCCTTGCAATTCAAAAGCAGGAAGTAGACTCCCTTGGAGAAACACGTGGGCATTGCAGTCTCCTCTCACCATAGCACACACGACCTAGGAACAAATGAACCAAACGAAAGAGAGAGTGACACCCAGACTCAAAGTAATTGATTTAAAGGTTCCTTCTACTGCCCACCACTTGGACTCCTTAGTCGGCACTCATTTAGTCTGAAAGCATGTATTCCCCCTCTACTATGACCCTGAGGGTGGTGTCGGAGTCAAAGGAATAGCTACCAACACCTGCATTGTGCCTACGTGTTCCAGAATAGTCCTAAGCATGTACATACATCAACTCGTGTATTCTTCCCAACCACCACGGTATGTGATAGGCACTGTTACTGTCTTACCAATGAGGAACCAGGCACACCACGGTTCAATGACTTACTCAGGGTCACCCAGCTAGTAAGTGGCTGAGCCAAAATTTGAATCCAAGCAGGGCAACAGCAGAGCTCATCACCTTAGCGACTTTGCTGTCTTCCTTTAGTCTAGCAGAAGCAACAAGATACGATTGAGTTAAATTTTACCTGAGAGGTGATAAAGAAAGAGATGGACACAAGTCTGCCTCCTTCCCTCGCTTTCTCTCTATCTGTGGGGCCCAGGAAAAGAAAGGCTGGTACAAAGTTAGGGGACTTGGACCAGTGTTGCCCCCTGCTCCCAGAATCATGAGTAACATACACATGTCTCTTCTTCTGATCAAATATAATTCAGCTTCTTGAAAAATTACTCATTCTTCCACATGTGATGTCAGACCAGAAACCACAAATGGCTTATTTAGAAAATGAGTCAGCTTGGAACTTCTAGGCAGCAAAAAGGGGAGGCACTTACCACAGGTCATGCAGCACCTAGTCCAAAGGACACATGGCTCCCAGCCAACCCTTAGTAATGGGGTGGGGCTGGGTCGGGGAGTTCCATTCACAAACAGCTTTCATACTACTCAGTAAACGTGGCCTCAGAGACTGGGAAATCAGCCACTCACAACAATCGATCAATATTTGGTGAACACCACGATAAGATAATCGGCAGCCAGAGTCTCCAAGAGGTTGGTCACAGTCCACTGTGGATCTTGAAGCCTTTGGTCTGCAGTTCAGTTATGACCACAGTGCTACCATCTTTGTGTCTTAAGGGGATTCCCTACCTACATCCTCACCCCAAATTAATAGAGAGAGAACTTCAGTCCTGCCCTCCTGGAACTCACCAGCTTTGGGGAAGGTGTTAGGAACAAATTAATTCTGTATATCTACTCATTTGGTCACAGATTTTTTTCATTCCATTCTATGAGAAAAAATTTTAAATATTTTTTATTGTGAATTAGGTAGGGGATTACATTTCAGGAGCCCCGTGATGTAGAGATTACATATTATTGGGCTGCTAACCTCAAGGTCAGCAGTTTGAAACTATCAGGAACTCTATTGGAGAAAACAAGCTTTCTACTTGTACGAAGAGTTATACAGTCTTGGAAACCGAAAGGGGCAGCTCTACCCGGTCCTACAGGCTCGCTATGAGTCACAATCAACTCGATGGCAGCGAGTTTGAGGGACACAAACGTTCTTTTGAGTTTACATTTCAGATAATCAATTTTGTATTCAAGAACTGAAGCTATTTATCACACCTCCCTCCCCCAATAGCTTCCCCTGCCCCTACCTTAGATTTCTCCCTCTGGAATACGATCATCCCCTTCCCATCATTAACACCTGTCTCCTCTCTAGCCGACTGCTTCATCTTCCATCCCTTGCCCCACCCCCACCCCACCTTGGTAACCACCAAAGTCTGTGTCCTTTGCTATGAAAAAAAACTTGAGTCTTGATGAAGTGGTCTCAAACGATATTTGGCCTTTTCTGATTGACTAATATCACACAGCATCGTGGTCTCCAGGTCTCTCCATGCCACGAAGTACCTCGTGGTTTCACCATTATTTTTTAATGATGCATAGTGTTCCATTGTGTGTTCACAGCTCTTTCTCAAGCACTTTCCAAGGGCAACACATATTGTGGGAGGAATGTAAAAATGAATTAAGCAAAGATTCTACCCTTACAAAAGAGTCCTTGGATGGTTCAAGCACTTAACTCACTCAACTACTAATCAAATGGTTGACGACTCAGATCCACCCAGAGGCACCACAGAAGAAAGGTCTGGTGATCAGCTTCCAAAAAATCAGGCATTTGAAAACCCTACAGGGCACAGTGCTCCTCTAGCCCACATCAGGCCACCTTGATTTGGAGTTGACTCATTGACAATGGGGTCAGCAAGGACTGCCCTTACGAAGTTTACAGACCAGTAGGGGAGGTAGCAGATATGCAAATGTCAGTGGTTTGTTGTTGTTGTTTTGTTGTACATTGTTGCTTGGTTTTGCTCTGTCTTGTTTTTGTGCATGTTATTATCTCCACAGGTCTGTCTAACTAAGATAGTAGGCCGGATGAGCAATCTGGAGGAGAAAACAATGGGACCGACAGTTCGGGGGGACATGGGAGAGGGGGAGATGGCGGGAAAGGAAGTAGTGTTAACAAACCCAGGGAAAAGGGAACAACAAGTGATCCAAATCGGTGGTGAGGAGGGTGTGAGAGGCCTTGTGGGGCATAATCAAGGGTAATGTAACAGAGGAATTGCTGAAACCCTAGTGGGGACTGAGTATGATAGTGGGACAGGAGGAAAGTCAAGGGAAATAGAGGAAAGAGCTGAGAGGCAAAGGGCATTTATAGAGGTCTGGATAAAGATGTACTATGCAAATATATTTGTATATGAGGATGGGGAAATAGATCTGTGTGCATATATTTATAGGTTTAGTATTGAGGTAGCAGAAGGACATTGGGCCTCCACTCAAGTAGTCCTCATTGCAAGAATATTTTCTTCTATTAAATTGGCATTCTATGATGCTCACCTTCCCGACACAACCGCTGAAGACAAAGCGGGTGAATAAGCAAATGTGGTGAAGAAA
>NW_022103928.1:26399040-26403974 GCF_000313985.2 Echinops telfairi
GGACAACAGAAAAGTGGGTGAAGGGAGACGTTGGAAAGGGCAGGATTTGACAAAATAATAATTTATAAATTATCAAGAGCTCATGAGGGAGGGGGGAGCAGGGAGGGAGGGGAAAATGAGGACCTGATACCAGGGGCTTAGGTGGAGAGCGGATATTTTAAGAATGATGAAGGCAATGAATGTACAAATGTGCTTTGCACAATTGATGTATGTATGGATTGTGATAAGAGTTGTATGAGCCTCTAATAAAACGATAATATATATATATATATATACACACACACACACAGGTATAAAGAAGAAAATGATTAGTGCCATAAGACAAAAGCAGTTAAAATACCCACTTGGGGGGTCAAGGGAGGAGAGGTGGGGGTGAATAAGTTTGATAGTTTGGGGTGAGGGTATGGGAACTAGAATTCTCACACATAGAGTATATATTGGTACAACCACTTGTGAGAACTATTTTGCAATACCTGATGCCCCAACCATTTGACTCAACAATTCCACCTCTGGACACTCTCTTGCTCATGTACACAGGGAGCCAAGGAGAAGAATACTGGTTGTGACACTGCTTATGAAAAATGGAAATAAATAATTGTCTTTCATGGGCATTTAACACATAAATTGTGGATTATTCATAAACCGGGATACTGGATAAGAGCTAAGTGAACTTAATAAAATACTTGAGGCTTCAGAAAAGTTCATAATACCCAATGAAATGAAAAATAACAGGAACCAATCGGCCAATTAAGTATACCATGGACAAGAAATAGTAAGTAGTGTTAGAGTCTGGTACGCTTCCAGTCAGGGTCACCAGGGAAGCCTGCACCCCAAAGATGAGCAGCTAGTAGGCTGGAGAAGGCCTTCAATGTTGAGGGGCTGGTGTGACTACAGAATTCAGAGTCGATGCCTTTGCAACGAGGAAGCTTCTTCTAGTTCTGGCCCCTTATTTTATCGATAAGGACGTGGAGCCTCAGACAACGTAAAGAGCTTGGCAAGGTCATGAAGAAAGTAATTAAAGCAACTGAGTCTCAATCCTTGGTGTCTGAGGGGCCGTCTGAGGCCTTGTCGTCCATGAGAGAAATGAAATGACTTTGATGCCCAGGGAGTAGCCCTTCCCAGAAGCCAGCGTGGGAAGAAGGACCAGGCAAGAGAAGAGCCTGTGCTTTCTAATGAAATCTGAGTTCAAGTCCTGTGTCTATCAGTTATGAGTGGGTTGACTTTAATTATAAGTCATTTTGCTTCTTCTGTGTCTGTTTTCTCATCTCTCAAACAAGGACCGTAGCACCTTGCTGAGGTGCTTTTCAGAATGAAATGAGCTAGTTCTGTTAGCTCTTTCCTCAGCGTGTGTGACACATGAGTGGGTCACAGGAACCCTCTGTCTCAAGAGAAAACACCCCGGTACGCTTGCCTCTGCTAGGACTCCTCCAGGAGCAGCACAAGCACCAACCATGACTTCTGTCGTCTTTTGCAACCTTTAGGGCAAGTTCAAGCCCTTGGATGTCTTTGCCTAGATCTGTGGCTCTTTTCTATGAGTCGACAGTACTGGTTCCGTGGTAGAATTCTCACCTTCCATTCAGGAGACGGGGTTCACTTACCTATCAGCAGAGGTGTGTATAGCTAGGTTAAGCACACTAGGAAGAATTAATTGGTGATCTGCTTCTGAACATCAGCCAGTGAAAATCCTAAGGGTCACAGCAGGCTGATTCTCAACCAATAATGGAGACACTAAAGGATTAGGCAGCCAGCAGTTCGGGTTATGTTTGCTTGGGGCGGTCATGAGTCAGGGTCCAGGAGGGTGTCTCCTTTGGATTAAATTGGTTAAATTAAGTAGAGGGTTGACTCTTGAGGAAAGCAGAGGACACCCCTATGGAAATCAAGATGGTTCCTGAGCATCCCATTATCAATGAAAACAGAGAGAGAGAGAAGGAGAGGGAGAAGAAAGAGAGAGAGGGAACACCACCGCAGCTATAGTAATAACAGCACAAACCCCACGTGATAAAGGACTAGTGTTTCAACACTCGTTGCATGCAATCTACAGTGGCATGGTTTCCTTCAAAGCCATTCCTTTGGAAAGTTAGACATTTACTCCCACAGGCTGCTGCTTTGGGTCAGAAAAGAATCCTCCTTAGATTGGTGGTAGACGATTTTAATTTCTTTAACTTTGGAAGGGTGGGGAGTTTTTCACCTGGGACTGCAGAGACTCCCAGGCAAGCTGTCCTGACCATATGTCTCAGCAGGTCCCCAACACAGGGAAAATGAAGCATCATGACTTAGGGAATGAAGTTTGATTTTTTATTTTTTTTTTGAAGCACCGAAAATTCCTTTGGAGTCAGACTGAATGATTAATCTAGGTAAGAATCTAGAAGATCTGAAACACACTGAGGTGGTAAATTCGTGAGAGAGTTCTGTGTGGTTTGTAAACTGATCCTGAAGGAAAGTAATCCCAGAAAACGAGTCATCAATCTGTTTTGACAAGTTTCTCTTTGCAATAAATGTCTAGCTCTATCGAGGCGATCAGTTTCAAAGGGAAGAAGAAGCATGTCAAAGTTTCATGTTTGTTAAAAATAGAACAACCGAATATTCCAGTTAGCTGGCCTACCAATATTTTCAGTGCATCTGCTCTGCTTCCTGATTCTTTGCAACGTGCCTGGGGTCTTCTAAGCTCTCAAGCAGCCACCCAAGGCACAACAATTAGTCTCTTAACCGGGAGCAACAGGAGAAGCAGAGGCAGGGAGAGGAAGAGAAATGAGATGGATGACTAATTGCCTTTGTAAACAATTACCTCCTTTGCCCTGAGACCAGAAGAACTGAATGGTGCCCGGATTTTTTTTTTTTAACATAAAACTGTGGTTCAGGAACAAATTACAGAGCACATTAGCGCTCCATTCAGCAAGTTTTAACACATTTTGTTTGGTGACACTGGTTGCAATCCATGTAACAACACTCTTCCCGATTCCTCGCTGGCTCTCTCCTTTCCATGCGTCCTTCCTGCCTGCCCCTTCCAGCCTTCTGAAGTTTGCTTTGGTTTTGGCAAATCCTGCCCTTTTTAGCTCTTCCGGCTGATTGCTGGGAGGAATATGCTCTTCATAGATGGTGTTGTCCACGTTGCAGGGATGTCTGTCGCTTGCCTGAAAGGTGATCTCCAAGAATGTGCTCAATTCCAGGATCGAAGGATGTGGAAGGACCAGTGTCTCCAGGGGTCTACTAGACGCTATCCAACCACTACATGTAGTCTTTTGTATGATTTTGAATTCTGCTCTACGTTTTTTTCCTCCTGCTCTGTCCAAGAGCTTCTATTGTGACCCCAGTGAGAGCACGGGAGGAGTGGCTGGGCACCTTCTTCCTGGGCAGGCTCGTGGAGACTGGGTTCACACGGCCCGTTGGTCCTTCGGACGAATTGTTTTCTTGAGCCTTGGATTGCTGTCTCTTTACTGCAGATGAGAAAGCCCGATAGCCGCATGCCCGGCTCCTGTGACTGAACTTTTTGACCCAAGCGTCTATAGAAGAAATCCGATCAAAAGGGCCAAAAGCAGAACAAAATTTCTATTTCGTATGGACTCTAGACCTTATGGACTCATGGGGGCTGATCAGCCCCCCAAACGGTTACCTTGCGATTTGTTTTGTTTCAATCATCTTTAAACTTTAAACCAAAAACATCCCCTGAAGTCCTCATAAAGCCAAATAGTTTCACTTAACAAGTAAAGAATGTCTGCCTGGAGCATTGTGTGTTTTTAAAAAAAGATTTATCGATCTGAGATCAAACTGACAACAGCAGCTTTAAAGATGCGATAGGAAGCTTAGGAGGCAGGGAGTTCATGGTAATGGGGGAGGAACAACAGGGGAAGGGAGGGTGAGAGAGGGGCCCAACTCCAAGGAGGAAATCAGGTCACTGAATTGTACGCGTAGAACCCCATGCGTACTCCCAACAACACAAAGATAAAATATTTTTTTTAAACCCAACAACTTTATAATTGTTTTATTTTCAGGTTACAGACTACGTCCAGAATAATGTTTTCTCCCCAATAATCACCCTTCATTATCCCATATGTTCATATAGCATTAAACAGGTTAATAACACTTTTCAATTTAAAGGCACATTACAGTTGACCAAACACTGATTCATTTATCATTTTATTTGGATCTCACAGTTACTCCCATGAGGCTGTACCTTATTAGAGGCAGCCTGCTAGTATCTGAATTTTAGGCTCACATTTGAATGGTCCTTTTCCTGTGACTTCAAAGTCTATTGGTTGTAAATTGATGAGATGGGGGGGTGATCAGTTATTGATTCCCTCTAATTCAATAATGCCCTATTACTCGTTGAAAGCTTGCTCTCTGTCTCACTCGGCTATCAGTGGAGTGTACACGTGAGCACATATGTGCTTGTCTATGTGTCTGTGTTCTGTGAATACTTTTCTCCTCTTGCTCCATGGTCCCTAATCTCCAACTTTCCTTCCTTATCAGGGAGGCAACATGGGAGAGAGGGAAGGCAGGGGCCCCAGAGATCTGTTACAGGACCCCACCCTGTGTGTACACAAATGAAAGTTCCCCAGGAATCACCACTCCTTTGGCCATTTCAGTCACCTCCATATCCACATACATCTTTTCTGATAAAAATCCCCACCCTTCTCCACCTGACTCCTCCAGGCAGTGCTCTGCAGAGAGCCACAGCCACCCCAGTTCATGGACCACTTTACCCACTCGATTTTTTCTAGCTCAGGTGCCTAGGAGAAGGGGCATTTGGCTCTAGCACAGCACAGGAGTTGTTACTTGGGGCTGGGGGGTGGGGGCATTCAAGTTAGACTGACCATGCTGACTTTTGTTAGTGCCTTGGAGCTGGCTCTGACCCACAACACCTCTGTGCACATGGACCAGTACTGCACCATCCCCACAAGCCTTGCTACACCTGAGTCCATTGTTGCAACCATTGC
>NW_022103928.1:26405486-26425139 GCF_000313985.2 Echinops telfairi
TTATCTGTTCTGAATTCCACGTCTCGAGAGCTCTTACCTGTACCAATGTGTGTTCTCTGATCTAGCCAGCTTTGTACGGTAGAACTGGGTCATGGTAGTTTGGGGTGGGGGGGCATTCAGAAACTAGAGGAATGATGGGTGTTTCATCGGTGCTATACTGCACCTTGGTTGAATCATTCCTTCCTTTATAACCCTTCTGTGGGGTTGGATAGCCAATCAGGTTCTTTTTTATAGACTTCAGCTTCTAGGATTACTTGCTAAGCCTCCAGATTGAATAAATACAGTGACAGGATACAACACTGATGCACCTCTTTTCTGATTTACACCTTACAGTAACTCTTCGTTCAATCCACACTGACTGCTTCTTGATCTATGTACAAGTTCTGCTTGAGCATAACGAAGCTTTCTTCAATTCCCATTCTTGCAATTTTACCCATAATTTGTTTTGATCCCTAGCATTGCATAATCAATAAAACACAGGCAAACACCTTTCTGGTATTATTTGCTTCAGCCAAGACCCATCTAATGTTGACAATAATGTCCTCTGCTCTATGTGCTTGAATTTCTGGCAATTCTTTGTGGATGTATGGCTGCACCTGATTTTGCACTATCTTCACCAAAATTGTGTGATAGTAATGATATAGCATTGTTTGGCAGCTTCTGCACCTTCCTTTGGAATGGACACAAATAGGTCCTCCAGATTGTTTATCCAGCCTATCTTATCCAGATAGACCTGCAGAGATAATAATATGCACACGCAAAAAAAAAACCAACAAGACAGAGCAAAACAAAGTGACAAAAGAAAACAAAACAACAACAACAACAATACCCATGACAAAAAGAAGAAAAGCCTGTAAATAGTTCAAGGTTTGTTTGTTGACCTTTAGGAGTGTTTTCCTGTCGAGTCTGATGGGGGTGCCTCGCCCTGGCCCCAAAGTCTATTTTTGGTACTCCTTCAGGACTTCCTTGCTGTACTCCCCTTGCTGTTCTGTTGCACGCCCTTCGTGTTTTGCCTTGGTGTGGTGTGGTCAGATCAGGCGCAATTCCCACACTGTTTCCAGTGTTGTCCCCTGTAGAGATATGGTTCAGTGAGAGATGTCTTGTCTCACAGTGGGGCTGGCCATATAATGCCATCAGTTCTTGATCACATACAAGCTCCTGAAATGCCAACTAATATTTTTTTTTTGCTACAGTGAGTCTGTGTATTCCTTATATTTCCTTTTAGTATTTCCTGCATCGTTCAATATTTTGCACATAGAATCTTTCAGTATTGCAACGTGAGGCTTTAATATTTTCTTCTCTTCGGTCAGCCTGAGCAATGCTGAACATGCTCTTTTGATTTTTCTAACTACAGATCTTTGCCCCTTTTATTATATTTTATTTTATCTTCTTGAGCTACCCTTTAAAGTCTTCTGCACATTTCCTTTACTTCATTGCGTCTTCCATTTATTTAGTCACTACTCTATAGTCAAGAAAAAGTTTCTGAGCCTCTTTTGCCATCATTTCAGTTTTTCGTTCTTTTCTGTCTTTTTAATGGCCTTTTGCTTTCTTCATTTATGATGAAATCCCATAATTCATCTGGTCTTCAGTCCTTAGTGTTCAAAGTCTCAAATCTGTTCTCGAGATGATCTCTGAACTCAGGTGAAATATACTCAAGGTCATACTTGTGCTCTTGTGGAATTGCTCTACTGTTCTTCAGCTTCAACTTGAATTTGCATTTGAGCAATTGTTGAGCTATTTCACAATTGGCCGTGGTCTTGTTTTGATTGATGCTATTGTGCTTCATCGTCATTTCTTTTCACAGATATAGTTCAACTTGATATCTGTGTGCTTCATCCCAAAGAGCCCTGGAGGTGCAGTGGTTTACACACTGGTCTGCTAACTGAAAAGTCAGCGGTTTAAAACCACCAGCCCCTTTTCAGAACAGAGTTCTTTCTGTTCCAGTTAAGAGGTAGTCTCAGAAACCCATAGGGGGAGTATGTGATGGCCCTTGACAATTGAAATCCAAAATTCATAGAAACAAATGTAAGCTATGTTCATGCATCTGTATTATATTACCTTATTTTTGAGGAGGAAATAACACACAGAGGTAAAAGTTGTATAACTCAATTAATTCTCAGAAACTAAATACCTAGGTCACTACCACCACCCAGATCAAGAAACAGAACACTGACGGTATCCCAGAAAGGCCCTCCCTATACGTGGTCCATCCGTTTTATGTGTGTTTTTAAAATATCTCTCTTCTCTTCCCATCCCCTGGCTCCCTGGCCTTCCTGAAGCCTTCAAAGTCAGCATATTTTGGTCTGAAAAACATTTTTCTTGATTTTTAAAAATAAAGTAGTGGTCAAATACAGTATTGGTGTTTATAGATCAACTAACTTTGCTGAGCATAATGTTCTGCAAAATTGCCCATGTTATGAAGTATTTGACAGTGTCATCATTGTTTTTTAGGGATGCATAATATTGCATTGTATGTATGGACCATAATTTATCTATTCCTCCACAGACAGGCATTTTTGTTCTTTTCATATTTGGGGGCTTGTGGATAGTGCTGTGATAAACATGGTTGTATGTATATCTGTTTGTGTCTTGTTCTTTACTTCTTTAGTGCATATACTGAATAGAGAGACTGCTGAGTCAGATGGCAGTTCTACTTGCATTTCTTAAGGAATTGTCATGCCCCTTTCCAGAGTGACTGTATAGTTTTACAGTCCCACCAGCAGAGCACGAGAATTCCAATCTCTCCACATCCTCTTCAGCATATCTTGGTCCTATTTTTTGTTATCTTAATTTTGCTATCACTGTTGTCAGGAGGTGATATTTCATCACTTTTTAAAATTTGTACTATTCAAATGGCTAGCGATTCCAAGCACTCCTTCATATGATTGTTGGCCTCTTGGCTATCGTCTCTGATATTACTGTCTAATCCTGTGTCCAGTCTATTTTTCAATTGGATTATTTGTGTTTTTCTTGCTAAAGTGTTGCAGGTTTTTACAGATTTTTCAACATTAGCCCTTTATCTCATAGATTGTTGCCAAAAACTTTCCCCCAAGCTGTGCCCCCTTTTTATGCTTTTGATGAAGTCTTTTGATGTACACAAATATTTTTCATTATGTTTGGTAGAGTATTTATTCCTGTATCAGGGTCCTTAAGTTTTTCCCTATCTTTAAAAACTGATGATCTTTATAATTCCCACCACACCCTTACTGCCTTCAAAGCGCTGGTGACTCACAGCAACTGCCCCTCCCTAGTTTCCTCCAGAGCAGCTAATGGTCTTGAACTGCTGACTTGGTGGATTGCAGTCCTACTCATAACCACTACCCTGCCAGGGCTCCTTGAAAGTTCCAAGGTTTAAATTTAAATCATCTTCAGTTTGTTCACATATATGGTGTGATGTATGTGTCCCGTTTTCATTCTTTTGTAAATGGAAATCAAGTGTTTCCAGCACCATTTGTTGAAAGATGATCTCTTTCCCATTTACTAGGTTTAAGTCATTTATCAAAGATTAAGCGTCTATAGGTGATTAACTTTATTTCTGAATTCTCTGTTCTGATCCACTGGTACCAATACCAAGAGATTTTGATTACTATGACTATGTAATGGGCTTTGTAGTCAGGAAGTGAGAGGCCTCCTATTTTGTTTTTGTTTTTTATTAGTGTTTTGCTAATCCTTGGTTTCTTTTCCATCCATACAAAATTAGGGATTAGTTTTTCCATTTCTATGAAGACTAGTGATGGGAATTGGATTGGAATTGCCTTGTATTTATGAATTGTTTTCGGTGATATTTACATTTTCATTATATTAAGCCTTCCTATCCATGATCATGAAAATTCATTTATATATCTCTTGGTTTCTTGTACAAGTGTTTTATAGTTTTCTTTGTACAAGTCTCTTGTTTCTCTGGTTAGGTTTATTATTAAATATTTCATCTTTTCGTGGTTATTGTAAATGATACTGCTTTTTAAGATTTCTTTTTTGGGGCTTAAGTGGAGAGCAAATGTTTTGAGAATGATGAGGGCAATGAATGTACAAATGTGCTTTACACAATTGATGTATGTGTGGATTGTGATAAGAGTTGTATAAGCCCCTAATAAAATGATTTTTTTTAAAAAAAGCTCTCTTTTTCAGAGTTCTCATCCTTAATATAAAAGAATCTTGTTGATTTTTGTATGTTGATGCTATAGCCTGCTACATTCCCAAATGTGTCAGTCTTGGTATTTTCTTTTTGAGTCTTTGAGTTTTCTATAAATAAAACCTTATCATTTACACACACAGAGAGAGTTTTTGCTTCTTTGCCAATTTTGACACCTCTGATTTCTTTTTTGGTGTCTAATAACTTTGGCTAAGACTTCCAGGACTACATTAAATGCGAGCGATGGTAAAAGACAACACTGTCTGCTTCTATTCAAAGGACGGATGCTTTCAGTTTCTCTCTATGGAACAAAGCGTCGGTCATTGATTCTGCATATATGGCCTTTATTATGTTGAGAAATGTCCATTCCTATTTTCTCCAGAGCTTTGTCAAAAATGAATGTTAGGTTTGTCAAATGCCTTTTCTGTATTAATTGGTATAATCATGTTTCTTTTCCTTTGTTTTATTTATGAAAAGCTCATTTCCAGAGAGTCTATTCCAATTCCTAACAACGCTATAGAAAAGGGTAGAACTGCCCCTGTGGGTTTCCAAGACTGTAACTCTTTACAGGAGTAGAAAAACCTCACCTTTCTCCCTTGGAGTGGCTGGTGATTTCAAACTGCTGACCTTGCATTTAGCAGCCCAACAAGTAACAACTTTGCCACCAGGGCTTATTTTATTTATGTAGAAGATTACATTGATTGTTTTTCTAATAGTGAACTATCTTTGCATAACTGGCACAAATCCCACTTGACCATGTTGTATTATTTTAATGTTTAAAACATTTTTGTTTGTTTGTTTAAATCATTTTAATGGGGGTTCTTATAGCTCTTATAAATTCCATACATTGATTGTATCAAGCATATTTGTACATATGTTGCCATCATCATTTCCAAAACATTTTCTACTTGAGCCCTTGGTATAAGCTCCTTTTTTGCCCCCTCCCTCCCACATCTTCCCACCCTCATGAATCCTGGATCAATTGTATATTGTTATTATTATTTCATATCTCCCTTCACCCACATGTCTGTTATTCTCCCCCTTTGGGGGGTGTGTGGCTATATGTGATGGGTTTCCCCTTCCTCCCCCTTCCCCCTGTTGAAATTTTTACATCTATGTTCACGGGGGATATTGGTCTATTGTTTTCTATTCTGATGATGTCTTTGTCTGGTTTTGGCATCAAAACTTATACTTACTTTATAAAATGAGTTTGGTTGTTTGTTGTCTTTTTCAATATTCTGCAATAACATGAGGAGAATTGGTGTTAATGCCTCTCTAAATGCTTGATAAGATTTCCCAATGAAACCATCTGATCCTTAACTCTTTGGTGTTGGATGTCTTTAAATGACCTGATCTCTAGTTTAAAAATCTCCCTTTAGCATTTTTTTTGGGTAAGATTGGTCTTGTTTTTACAAATTCCTCTGGTTTTCCTTGTCTGAAAATGTCTTTGTTTCTACCTCATGTCTGAGGAATAATTTTGCTGGATCCCTGACTGGGAATTGCTTCTTTCAAGGTTTTACGTATATTATTCAATTATTATTTTGTCTGCCTGGTTTCTATTGAAAACTAAAAGCTTATTCTTTTTGGTTCACCTTTATTTGTTTTTCCCACATTGCTCTCAGGATTCTTTTCTTTCGTGCTAGAAATTTGACTATGATATATAAATTTCTTTTGGGATCAATGTTTTAAAAAAATTTTTTTGGGGGGGTCAATTCTGTTGGCATTCTTTCAGCTTATTAAATGATTATTTTCTGTTCTGCTATGATCCTAGGAAATTTTTTTCCAGTATTTCTTAGACTATTTTTTTCTGTATTTATTTTTTCATTTTTTCTGATCTAGAATGTTCATCAAACTTAAGTTGTTCTTTTTGATAGTGTTTGATAGAATTCTTAGGTTTTCTTTGACTTTTTTTTTAATACATTATAGTTTGATCTTAAGAGATTTGTCTTCGAATTCACTTGCTTGGTTTTTCATATAATCTACTAGCCTGGAATGACAAATTGAAAAAGAAAGGCGTTATATTCATTGTCAAAAAGAACATTTCAAGATCTACGTGAAGTGCAAAGCTGTCAGTGATAGGATGTCCATAGATATAGGACATGGATATATATGTCCAGTGATAGGATGTCCATAGATGTACAAGGAAGACTAGTTAATGCAACTAGTATTATCCAAATTTACATGTCAATAAATGCTAAAGATGAATAAATTAAAGACTGTAAACCAGTTTTGCCATTGAAAATGCTCAGGCCTTAAATCAAGATGCATTGATAAATATGTGAGCCCCATAGATGGTTCAGCAAATCCTGACTTATGTATATTCTGAGGAGCCTAAAAACAGTCTAGAGATCTATGTGGTTCAGCAGTGTACTGGGTGATATTTGAGCTGCTCCATTGCTTTAGAATTTTGCTGAATTAAAACCCTGGGGTGTGCAGACATGTAACATATTTAACTGACAATTGAAAAGTTGGAAGTTCAATCCACACTCAGAGTCTCCTCAGAAGAAACCCTAATCGACTTCTGAAACATGGCCATTGACAACCTGCTGGAGTATAGTTCTCTGACATCTGCAGGGTTGTAAAGAATCAAGTAGATTTAATAGCCGCTGGTGTTTAACACAATCTGACTACTGTGTCTTTGGATCTAAAGATATTTTTGGTTTGAATATTTAACATATGAGCAACAAATTGCTCGATACATTTCTGTATTCATTTTCTAGGGTTTCTAGAAGCTTATAAACTGGGTAATTTACAAGAAGAGAAACGAATTGTCTCACAGTTCGGCTGGCGCTAAGTCTGCCTTCGGGCCATGCTCACTCAAAAGGCTGTTGTCCAGGGGAAGATTCTCGTAGCCCCAGGAGTTCCTTGGTTTGCAGCTGCCGTAATCTTTGCCTTATCCTCATATGGTGTTTTCCTGCTCTATGTCCGTCTGTGTCTCTTTTCTTTTGGAGGACAACACTCCTATTGGATTAGGCTCTAACCTACTCCAACATGTTCAATTTCGCTTAACTGATAGCATCTTCCAGAACCCCATTTCCAAACAAGGTCACGTTAACAGGTAGTGGATATTAGAATTTCAACATAACTTTTAGGGGAACATAATTCAATCCATAACAATTTCAATAGTCAGCTCTCTGAATTCACAAGTCCTATGTCCTCAGATTCAACCAACTGCAGATTGAATGGCGGTGGAAGTATGGAGGAATGGCTCAAAAAAAAAAAACAACCCTTAAGTGGTCAAAGGGAATGATTTACATAGCATTGACTTTGTATAAGGTGTTATTGATTTAGTGGGCTGTGCATTGAGTGTCTATGAACCACAAGGTCAACTGTTTGAACTCACCAGCTACTCACAAGACATAGATGAGGCTGTTCTCATAAAGATTCAAAGTCTCTGAAACCCAAGGGGGCAGTTCTGCTCCGTCCTATAGGGTCACTATGAGTCAGAACCATCTCTGTGGCAGTGAGCTTGGATTGTTGAGAGTAGTGGTGTAATCTGGGTCTGAAGGGATGATTTGAAGTATACAAGAGGTACATATGCAAATAGGATGCCATTTTCTATATGGGACTTAAGCATCCATAGATTTTGGTGTATGTGTTGAGTCCTGGGAGCCAGCCCCTAGTGATGCTGAGGGATAGTACCCTGTTTCCTTGACAATAAGACAGTGTCATATATTAATTTTTGCTCCCAAAGATGCGTTAGGTCTTATTTTCAGGGGATGTCTTATTTTTCCATGAAGAAGAATACGGTACACATTTATTGTTTATTGTTGTATTAAAAGAGACCTCGCACTTCCTGTCTGCTCTGGCTGCACTGCAGCCAACAGTGAGCTACGCGGCAGCGCCCACTGCTATGGTCCAGATTTACGGTAGCTTCGAGGGCTCTCATTTTGGGGGAGGTCTTATTTTCAGGGGATGCCTTTTATTTCAGCGAGAGGCAAAACTGTAAGTAGGTCTTATTTTCGGGGGATGTCTTACTTTCAGGGAAACAGGGTAGTATAGCATTATGCAGTAGTAGATTCCTTTATGTTTCTCAGCTATCCTTGGCCCCTTAACAATTCCTTTTCTTAGTCTCTCTGTTCATCCACATTTTACGTCTCCTTCAAGACCCAACTAAAAGCCACCTACCCCACTACCTCTTCCTTCACGCACCAGTGCCCTCATGCTGTTCTCTGACCTTTCAGTCCCACAACTCGGCTACTTGCAAATTATAATATCTTTTGCAATTCTCTTTAAATGTATGTATCCAGTTTTATCTTTGTGTTCTAAATTAATTTTGAACTGTCGGTGTTGGTTTTTAGTTAATTTGAAAATTTATAGGGTGAAAATATACACAACAAAAAGATCCTTCAAAACTGTGTAGAAACATGTCGGTGACATTGATGACATTCAAGTTGTGCCCCTCTTCCCGCTATCCTTTTCCAAAGTATTCCCCACCACCACCAACACAGACTCGATGCACCCTCACAAAAATGTCCTTTCCCCCTCTCTTCCACCCTTGATAACCATTCATAATTTTTGCTCTGGGGATCAAATCAATGAGAGTGAGTTTGGTTTTGAATTTTGTCATATATTTCAGGAGGTAGCATATGAACAAAAATGATGTTAGAAAACCAAGCTACACTGAAGGCACTGGAAAACTTTAAAGTTCCAGGAGTTGAAGGAACACCAGTTGAGATATTTCACGAGCAGTGCAATACTGGAAATGCTCGCTCGTCTGTGTCAAGAAATTTGGAGGTCAGCCACCTAGCTCTTGACTAGAAGAGTTCCATATGTGTGCCCATTTCAAAAGGTGAAAATTATCACAACCGAGTAACAATGTGAAGAAGATAATTCAAAAATAGGTCCTACAATATACCTACAGAGTCAGGAGTTCAAGCCAGATTCAGAAGGGGATGTGGAATGAGAGATGCCATTGCTGATGTCAGATGGATCTTGGCTGAAAGCCGAGTAGACCAGAAAGATGTTTACTCGTGTGTGTGTGTGTGTTTTTTTACAATGAGAAGTCATTTGACTCTGTGGATCATCACAGATTATGGATAACATTGTCCAGATTGACAATTGAAGAAAAATTCATTGTCCTCATGCAGATCCAGAGGCAGTCATTCAAACAGAAAAAGGGGATTCTATGTGGTTTAAAATCTGGAAAGGTGGGGGTCAAGGTGGTATCCTTTCACTGTACTTATTCAATCTATAGGTGAGTAAAAAATCTGGGAAGTTTGACTATATAAAGAGGGAACAATATCAGGATCAAAAGAAGCCTCATTAACAACCTGCAATATGCAGATAACACATTTTGCTTGTGAAAAGGGAAGAGGCCCTGAAACACTTACTGTTGAAGATTAAAGACTACAACTTTCAGTGTGTATTCTACCTCAACTTAAAAAAAATTTAAATCCTTACAAATCGGACCAATAATCTACATCGTAATAAGCGGAGCACAGATCGAAGTTGACAAGGATTTCATATTTCTTAGATGTGCAATCAACTCCCATAAAAAAATCAACCAAGAAGGGAGACAATGAAGCTTCAGCAAAATGGTGGACTAAGTGGACATGGCTCCTCAGGCTGTGTGCAACCAAGACACACTGGAGCAAGTGTAGTGGATTCGGCTGAGAATCCTACAGTGCTGAGCTTTGGGAAATGTGTAGAGAAAGGAATACTGATTAGAAGCAGCTGAACAAAAGCAGCATGAGAGGAGGCTATTTTGAACTTTCACAAGCAGCATTCAATCAGGACAGAGACCCATCAGATAACGCAAACACGCACACTGGTTGCTGGAGTCAACTAGAAAATATGCCCCCCCTTTTGTTTCCCACTCCCTCTTGGTAGCCAGAAGGATACCAGCCATCACCCTCATCCACCCAGTAGCTGGTGACACACACGCCCTTCTCATAGCCCCGACTCTGCTTGAGGTCAGAGCTGTTCTTTTATTGATCTACTTCCAGGTGCTTCACCCATGTCAGAAGGTGCTTACACTCCACCCCACCAGATCATCAGAACACATCATGCTGAATGAACGAACTGTCCCCAGACACCCTGCACAGGCAAGAAACCCTTCCATAACCAGTCACCCTGCCCACAGCTGCCCTCAGGGCCTGAATTAGTTCATTCTGGGAACAAGTACCCTGGCTTCGGCCACCCCCTGAACTGGCACAAACTACTTCCAGATCAGGTGCACTAAAACAGACACCATCTAGGGTGGCAGGAATTCCTTCTAGAACTGGGCATCCCACACTCTCTATATTCCCCCCCTCTCCCCTAAGAGGTCTTTGACTGGCAGAGGGCACTAGCCCACATTAGTGCCCTGTCCCCTCCACATTTTTTTTCCTTTCTGAGTCCTGATAAGCCTCCCTATTTTCTCCTTTCTTTGTTGTAGTTTCTTTCCATTTCCTTGTTTTTGTTCTTTCACTGTTTTCCCTTCTTCCTTTCCTTCCATTTCTTGTTCTCCGTCTCTTCTTTGCTTTTCGCTTAGTTCTTTTGACACTCGTCTTTTCTTTCTATTTTATTCCTCCCTCCCTATAGTATTGTTTCTTGTTTTTACTTCTTTTTTCTTTTACTCTTCCCTTGCCTTTATTTTCCTTCCCTTTTTCTTTGTATTCATTAAATACTTTTTTCTTAAAAAAATCATTTTATTGGGGGCTCATACAACTCTTATCACAATCCATACATCCATCCATTGTGTCAGGCACATTTGTACATTTGTTGCCATCATCATTCTAAAAACTTTTGCTTTCTACTTGAGCCCTTGGTATCGGCTCCTTATTTTTCCCCTCCCTCCCCTCCCTCATGAACCTTTATAACTTGATAATTTATAAATTATTATTATTTTGTCATGTCTTACACTGTCCGACATCTCCCTTCAGCCACTTTTCTGTTGTCCATCCCCCAAGGAGGGGTTATATGGAGACCCTGTGATTGATTCTCCCTGTCTGCCCAATGTTACCCTCCTGGTATTGCCACTCTTAACCACTGGTCCTGAGGGGTTCATCTGTCCTGGATTCCCTGTGTTTCCAGTTCCTATCTGTACCAGTGTACATGCTCTGGTCTAGCAGGATTTGTAAGGTAGAATTGGGATCATGATAGTGGAGAAGTAGGGAGGAAGCATTAAAGAATTAGAGGAAAGTTGTATGTCTCTTTGGTGCTATACTGCACCCTGACTGACTCATCTCCCCCTGCGAACTTTCTGTATGGGGATGTCCAGTTGCCTACAGATGGGCTTTGAGTCTCCACTCTGCACTCCCCCTCATTCACAATGATATGCTTTTTTGTTCTTTGATGCCTGATATCTGATCTTGTCGACATCTCATGATCACACAGGTTGGTGTGCTTCTTCCATGTGGGCTTTGTTGCTTCTCAGCTACAGGGCCTCTTGTTTATCTTCAAGCCTTAAGACCCCAGAAGCTATATATTTTGATAGCTGGGCCCACCAGTTTTCTACACCACATGTGCTTATGCACCCATTTTGTCTTGGGCAATGGTGTCAGGAAGGTCAGCATGACAGTACAGCAATCGCACCCTGATCTTACCCTACCACACTGAGGCGAAACACTAAGGGTGTGCAACAGAACAGTAAGGGGAACAGAGCAACAAAGTCCCCAGGGAATACCAAAATTAGACCTAGGGGCCAGGGTGTGGCACCCCATCAGACTTGAGCAGAATAAACTCTGAAAAGTCAACAAACAGACCTTGAACTATTCCAGGCTTTTCTTTTTCTTTGTCATTGGTTTTGTTGTTGTTGTTTTGTTTTATTTTGTTGCTTTGTTTTTCTGTCTTATTTTTTGTGAATATTATTATCTCTTCAAGTCTATCTAGATAAGATAGGCGGGATAAACAATGTGGAGGAGAAAACAAGGGGACCTACGGTTCTGAGGGGACATAGGAGAGGGGGAGACAGGCAAAAGGAAGTGGTTGTTAACAACTCCAGGGACAAGGGAACAACAAGTGATCCAAAATCAATGGGGAGGAGGGTGTAGGAGGCCTGGTAGGGCTCTAACAAGGGCAATGTAACTGAGAGGAATTACTCAAGGCCAAATGAAAGGCTGAGCATGATAGTGGGACAAGAGGAAAGTAAAAGGAAATAGAGGAAAGAACTAGGAGGAAAATGGCATTTATAGAGGTCTAAATACAAGCATGTACATATGTAAATATATTTATATATGACGATGGGGAAATAGATCTATGTGCACATATTTATAGGTTTAATATTAAGGTAGCAGATGGACATTGTGCCTCTACTCAAGTACTCCCTCAATGCAAGAACACTCTGTTCTATTAAACTGGCATTTCATGAAATACTTTTTTCTTGATGTTGTTTGCCTACTTCCTCCACATTTCTCTCTTTATTATTTTCTTTTTTGCTTTTTTTCTTTGTCTCATCCAAATGGAGACAGCAATATTATCCACCAGGAGCAGCCATACTTGCACCTCCTGAACCCTAACTATTATGGGAGGGCAATCATCCACTCCTGCACCATCTGATTAAGGGTAAACAGTGGATAATATTGACCAGTCCACCCACAACTGTGGCACACAAACAAGAAACAAGAATGACACACATACACAGAATCTATCAGACCACACTAGGTGATACATGGTGGGTGCCTAAGAATACACTAACATACAATCATCAGTGAGATCTATCACACCACAATGTCTTGGAGACAAAAGATAATTTCAGGCCACACAAGTAAACAAGACAAAGTGGCTAATAAAGGTGACCAAATTACATAGCAAGAAGGCTTTCTGAGGAAGAAATAGCACTGAAACTACCTAATAAGGAATTTTAAAAGAATAATATTTGGGCGCCTTGAAAGTATTGAGGAAAACATGGAGACAGCTGCAAATGAAATGAAGGAAAACATGCTAGAAGAATTCGGGGAGGTGGGAGTGGGGGAGTATAATTCAGGGAAATACTACAGGAACAAACTGATAAACTAAATAAAAAAGTAGAAACCTTAAAAAAAACAGCAGATTTTGATAGTCGGGCACCATCAGCTTTCTTCACCACATTTGCTTATGCACCCATTTGTCTTCGGCTAATGTGTCTGGAAAGTGAGCATGACGGTATGGGAATTGTGCCCAATCTGACCCCACCACACCGAGGTGAAACACTAAGGGTGTGCAACAGAACAGCAAGGGGAGCAGAGCAACAAATTCCTCAGGGAATACCAAAAATAGACTTTGGGGCAAGGGTATGGCACCCTGTCAGACTAATTCTAAAATTTCAGAAATAAATAATACATTGAAAGGGCAAAGGAGTAGAATTTGATCAATTAAATGACAAATTACGGATCGTGGTGACAAATCTCTCAATACTAATCCTCTAGAGCAGCAGTTCTCAATCTGTGTGTTTTGACCCCTTCGAGGGTTGAACAACCCTTTCACAGGGGTCACCCGATTCATAACAGTAGCAAAATTACAGTTATGAAGAAGCAACAAAAATAATTTTATGGTTGAGGGTCACCACAGCATGAGGAACTGTATTAAAGGGTCACAGCATTAGGAAGGTTGAAAATCACTGCTCTAGAGCAACAAAAAATATATAAGGAAAACCTAAGATTTATGTGGGATACCATTAAGAGTAATAATATGTGTAGTAAGTGGCATTTCAGAACAGTAGAAGCACAATAAAAGCAGAGAGAAAATTGTTGAAGAGGTGTAGGATGAAAACTTCCCTAATTGCATAAAAGATGAGAAGAGATGCATTCAATAAGCAGAACAAACCAGTTAGACCCCAAAGAAAATCACAAAGACATACCATAACAACCAAGACACATGTGGTAGTTACATAATCTGGTGTCATTTTGGGACTTGAGAAGATCAAGAGTGAAAGGTCCTCTGTGTGGCCATGGCTTTCCCCTGATAATTCTGGGAAATCTGGTTTTTCCTCCTTGTAGACGGGAGAGACTCTCTGCTCACTCCCTGGGAGACATTGCTGCTGACAAAACACATGGAACTATGATAGTGTCCTGAGCTGGAGAAGCCACATGGAGCGTCATGCCAGAGCTGAGATGCTTACAATGCCACTGGATCCACAAGACTTTCCACTCACTGGGCTGTTACCATCTCGCATTCTGGGTCACTGCATGTGTTTTGTGGGTCTGAAGAGGACTTATAGATTGGTATTGGGCATATGGGCTAATATCAGACTTATGGGCTTGGACTGGACTGGGTTGGGGTGCTTTCTTAATGTACAATTACCCTTTATATAAAACTCTCTCTTATACACACATGAATTTCTATGGACTTGTTTCTCTAGTCCACCTGGACTAACACAGCATAGTATAATTAAACTTTACATAGTAAGAGACAAGGAAAGGATCCTGAAAACAGCTCAGGAAAAAATGAAAAGATACCTACAAAGAGAACCAAAAAGACTAAACTCTGATTTCTCAACAGAAATAATGCAGGCAAGAAAGTAATTGGATAGCATATGAAACTCTGAAAGAAACAAAATTGCTAACTAAGAATTATATACCCATGGAAACTGTCCCTCAAATACAATAGAGAAATCAGGAAACTTCCAGAAGAACAGAAAGTCAAGGAATTTGTAAAAATCAGACTAGCTTTACAAGAAATACAAAAGAGAATTCTTTGAACAGAGAACTAGCAATTCCAGGCAACAACCTGAGATTAACATATGAAACAAACACTCAAAAGTCAACTCATATATAGAAGTATTCCATATAAAATAAACCCACAAGACTAAAAGTAGAAAACCAGAGATATCAATGTGTAAAAAAGACAATTACAAACTAAAAAGAGGAAATAGTGTAGCTACAGAACTTCCCAATGGTGAGGAAGTCAAGTAGATTTCAAAATAGAACATACTATTTTAAACTTGGGAAGAAAGAAATACATTACTGGATAATATCCAAAAAAAAAAGAACACTCTCATAAAACTTTAAAAAAGAAAAAATCATATTTAGTAAACACAAAATAACAGCAACAAAGAAAATGACAAAACACACACACACACAATGAGCTCAGTACAAAAAAAATTGCAGAAGAAACCAGTAGCACCACAAAGCACAAAAAACAACCAAACACAAACAAACTATAAAGCACACAGGAGAAAGACAGCAGTAAGTTTATACTTAGCAATAATTACACTGAATATGAATGGACTAAATGCACCAGTCAAGCGACAGAGTAGCAGAAAGGATTTTTTAGAAATCAGGGCCCATTAATATGATATTTACAAGAGACACAACTTGGACCCAAAGACCAAAAAGGACTAAAGACAAAAGGATATCTATAGCATGCAAATTTCAATAAAAGGAACAGGAGTGACAATATTAAATTTTTTTCCAGGCTGTGACCCTTTTAATCGTAACAATATTAATTTATGGTAAAATAGACATTAAGGCAAAAACCAGCATGAAAACCCAAAAAAGCTTTATATAATGATTGACATGTCAATTGAATTAGAGGACAGAGCCATAATAATTGAAAAAGAAATCAAACCAATTCAAACTTATTACCATAGAGTTGATGCTAACTCACACCAACCCCCCAAATCAAACTCTAACAGAATTGAAGAAATAGACAATACTGCAATGATCGTAGGAGACTTTAATGTATCACTTTCATGGAGGACAAAACAACTAAAAATAAATCAAGACACAGAAAACTGCATAACATGGTCAACCATATATATATGAAGAGTGCAGCAGCAAACAACAGTAAAATATAGACTCATTTCCAGGACACATGGGACATTCTCCAGAATAAGCTAGATATTAGGTTACAATGAAGCCCATGCCTTTAAAAGCATCTTCTCACATCACAGTGTGATAAAATTAGAAATCAATGACAGGAAGATCATGGGGAGGGAGTAAAGAATCCATAAAAATGGAAATTAAATAGCACTCTACTTTAAAATTGTTGTACACTAGAATAAAAAATGATAAAAGAAACTTTGTTAATCAAATGAGAACAAAAAAAAAATGCCATATACAAAAACCTTTGGGACACAGCAAAAGCATTACTCAGGTAGCAATTTATAGCAATAAACTCACACTCCTAAAAGAAAAAAAACAAACACCAAATTAAACATCATAATACAACATCTCCAACAATTAGAAAAAGAGAAACAAAATAGGTCTATCACCACCAGAATGAAATAAATAGTAGAGATAACAACAGAAATAAATGAAACATAAAAACATTAGAAAGAATTATTGTGGTAGTTACATAATCTGGTGTCAATTTTGGACTTGAGAGGATTAAGAGTGAAGGGGTAGAGTCTAGTCTGTCAATTGGGTCACAGTCAAGGAGGCAAAACAAGAATTAATAGATTTTTAAAACATTGCACACTACTGCAAACTATTTTCTCAAACCACAATGCTATAAAAATAGGAATTAATATGATCAAGTAAAACAAAACAACACCCCTTGCCAAATACATAGAAATTGAACAACACCAAGCATAAAAACTACCGAGTAATGAAAGAAATAAGAAAGACAATTTCAAAAAGCCCTTAAAACAAATAAGATTGAAAATATAACATACCATAACATTTGGGGCAAAGCTAAAGCAATATTCATAGCAAAAAGCATACACATCATAAAAGAAGAACCAAAAACTACACTTTAATTCAACAATTAGAACAAGAGCAATAAAATAAACCTTATTCACCAGAAGAAAAGAAAAAGTAAAGACTAGAGCAGAAACAAACGAATCATAAAAACAACAGGAAAAAATCAACAAGGCAAAGAGTTCTTTGAAAGGATTATCAAAACTAATGAAACACTGGCAAATTTTACCAAAAAAAAGTAGAAAATACAAATATCATGAATTAAAATGGGTGATATCACAATAGAACTAACTGAAATGAAAAGATAATTGTACAATCTTTTGAAGGACTGTACACAAATTTGAAAAGCTAGAAGAAATGGATGAATTTCTAGAAATACACTAAATTTCTAGAAACACATCTACCTAAATTAATGTAGATGAGATAGTTTATTGTGTCACCCTGGCTGATAAACACAAGTGGGATTAACTGAAGGGCAGAGAGATAAATGGCTTGGTGAGCCTCGCCTTTCTTGTCTCTCTCTCTGTGATCATCGGACCAGTGTGCGGCTACCTTGCTTGTTCTGTGCCTCAATTTAAAGGCTACACTACCTGTGGGACGCCTAGCCTGTGGACTGTGTTGCTGTAAGTTGAGGTCCCGTTAAGACATCTCTGGAGCTGGGGACTGGCGATTGGTGACCTGCCTTGTGATTGGCTGCTGTGCTGACATAGCCTAGCTCTCTCTACAAATAGAGGATGATCTGGCAGTATCATTCTTTAAAAAAATGGAAGACTAATCACCAACGTCATATGAAAAAGAAAGCAAGCCATGATGAAGAAGCACTACCAGGAAAAAAAGAACAAAGTAGGAAGCCTCTCACTTCTAGACCTCAAAACTTCAAAACAGCCCAGTAGCCAAAATCGCCTGGTTTTGGTACCTCAATAGACATTCAGATGAATTGTGTTAGATTGGGTTGACTAGAGAAACAAATCCAGGGACATTCATATATGTATAAGAAAGAGCTTTATATCAAAAGCAATTGTATACTGAGAAAATATCCCAGACCAGTCCAGATCAAGTCCATTAGTCTGATATTAGCCCACATGTCAGCTAGTAGCCCATAAATTCCTCTTCAGACTCATACAGCACATGCAATGATGCTGAATGCAGGAAGATCACAGGTCAGTGGGCGGAAAGTCTTAAGGATCCAGTGGTGGTGGAAGTATCTCAATGCTGTGCAAGTCCCATGTGGCTCCTCCAGCTTTCTGAGTGTCTCCTCCACAAGAAGGTGAAACAGAGAGTGTGTCCCACCTCCAGGAGGAAGAGAGGAAGTTCCCAGAATCCTCATGAGAAGGTCACGCCCACAAAAAGACATCAGGCTGTGACCTGATTGACAGGCTCTCCACCCCTTTACTCTTAATATCTTCAAGCTGACATGAGATCATGTAACTACAACACAAATGGAACAGAATAGAGAACACAAAATTAAAATCATGCATCTATGGATTCAATAAATGGGGAAGAGAGAATCTCTTCAACAAATGGTCTGGAAAAATTGGATCTCAATTTGCAGGAGAATGAAACAGGACCCATACCTCACACCATATACAAAAAACAACCTCAAGAAGGAATAAAGACCTAAACCTAAACCCTAAAACTATAAAGATCATCATTGTAAAAATAGGGGCAAACATAATGTCCTTAATACCTTACCTTAACACCCTACCAAGCATAATGGAAAACCCCCACAACAGAAAACAGAATAGAGGACAGGGACCTCCTTAAAAGTATGACATTCATATGCATCAAAGACTTCATCAAAAAGTAAAATGAGAAACCACAGACTGGGAAAACTTTTCGACAATGATACATTGAAACAAAGACTAATTTCTAAAATGTGTATAAAATTGCAACATCTCAACAAGAAAAATGAATAATGCAATTAGAAAATGGAAATAAAAAGTCAATAAACATATGAAGACATGTTCACAAACACTATAACCAAGTAATGAAAATCAAAACCAAGATACCTCTTTATACCACCATTGATAGCAAAGTTAATAATAACAAACCCAGAAAATAACAAATACTGGAGAGGCTATGGAGAGATTAAAACCTTTATATACTTCTGGTAGGACTGTAAAACTGTACAGCCATGGTGGGAAGTGATATAGCATGTCCTCAAAGAAATAGGAATAAAAATACCATATGTGGTAGTGACATAATTTCATGTCAGCTTGAGTGCTGGAGGACCCACATAGAGACCCGCACGAGCACTGAGATGCTTCCACCAGCATTGGATTCACAAGAATTTTCACCTACCGACCAGTGATCTTCTTGCAGTTGCCATCATTGCATGTGCTGCATGAGTCTGAAGAGGAATTTATGGACATGTATTGGAATTATGGGCTAGTATCGGACTTAGGGAATTGATCTGGACTGGGCTGGGATGTTTTATTGAAATCCAATTACTCTTTGATATAAAATTCTTTCTTATACATACATGAGTGTCAATGAATTAGTGTCTCTGGTCAATCTGGCCCAACACACCATATGACCTAGCAATCTCTCTATTCAGTATATACCTTAAAGAAATAAAGAGAAAAACAGAGAAAGATACCTATGTTTATCACAGCATTATTCATGATAGCAAGAAGATGGAAACAATGAAAATGCCCCACTGGTAAAGGAATGCCCAATGGTAGATACAACAGAATATTATGCATCACCAAAGAATAATGATGAAACTGTCAAGCACCTCATGACATGTACAAATATGGAAGCTATTCTGCTGAGTGAACTCAGTCAATCTCATAAAGGCAAGCACTGTATAAGACTACTTTCATAAAAGAAAAAAATCAATAAAAATATCTTTCTTTTTAAAAAATCATTTTATTAGGGGTTCATACAACTTTTATCACAATCCTTACATACATCAATTGTGTAAAGCACTTTTGTACATTCCTTGCCCTCATCATTCTCAAAACATTTGCTCTCCAC
>NW_022103928.1:26429819-26431351 GCF_000313985.2 Echinops telfairi
GTGGAGATATAAACAATACCTTCTTCTTGGCTGGGTTAGTGCCCTGTTCTCCCCCTACCCATGTCTTATTTTTTTCTCGTTATTTCCCCCTCCTATTTAGTTGGCTGCCATATGTAACCCTGAATTGGGTTTGGCCCTGCCATAGTACCTGGACCTCGCCCCAGGAATGTATGTATGTAGTAGCTTTTTCCCTATGTCCCAGGTAAGCAGATTTTTGGGGAAAGATTAAAAAATAAGTAAATAAAACATTCTCAAGGGCAACCATAGAAGAACCTCTTCCTATGGAGTGGTAGTATAACCCAGCAATGCCCGCCACAATATCCACTGAACCTTGGGCACTAACTACAGTAAGAATGGTTTCAGGGTCATAAAGCAAAGCCCTGGATTTCTAACTTCTTAACTGGGGCATGTTGCTGTTTACAGTAGTGAACTGCCTTTGTTAAGTCCCCTAGCTTGACAGACTCCTTATAGTCTTGCTGCTCCAGGTGGCATTGGCCTGCTTCTTCCATTGTGCTGAAAAGCTAAGCTAGATAAAGCCTAAAATACCCCTTCCAGCCTAACATATCCCTGACTCATACCCTCAGAATAGCTCCCCACTGGCTACAGCATAAAGACCAAGCTGTCCTTAGCACTCAGAGCCTCTACAAACCAAACTCCATGCACCTCTGTAGCATTTCCCTACATTAACCCTCTACTCCCTATTCACCAAATACACCTATGTTCCCTTGCCTCTTCACCTCCATTCATGAGGCTAGACCTATATTCTCCGCTTCTGTTGCTCACCCAAATATCCCTCAGCCTTCCACCAACCCCCCAGCCACATTTCAAACCTGAAGCTATCTGTGTCAATGCGATTATAAGCCATTCTAACCCCACTACTATGACAATGGACATAGGGCATAAGGCTTTTTGAAACCAGTGGTTTAAAGTCACCCAGCAATGACATCATTTGTTTCTATACAGGCTTGTTGTTGTTACTGTTGCTGTTATATTATAGCCAAGAAAGCCGTGGGGAGATCACTTCTAGTTAGTAACACATGGAGTTGCCATGAGTTGGAATAGACTTGACAGCAATGGGTTGGGTTGGGTTTGTTGCCTGACTTCATGACATCAAGGAACAGTATAATGATCACTTCCTGAGTTGCTAAATCACTTGAGCAGAAGATGAGTAGAGAAACTTTGCATTCAAGCCCATTCTGTAAAGCCGGACTCATTTCCAAAACTGCTAACTAACCAAGTTGCCATTAATTTAGTTAGAATTTAGGGACAAATACTAACACCCAACATTACCTTTATATGGTAATGGCTGCTCCTCAAGCAATCCTTTCAGAGCCTAAGTTGCAGTAAGATCAGGTGTTCTCATGACACAGGGAAAGCAAGTCTTACAGGTCTAAAATATAAACTATAAGCATTAGTTCAGTTGTCTTCAATCATTTTTTATAATAAAGCACTTCTGTTCAAAAAAGTATTGCTTGGAACACTTTGTTCTAATAATCTGGCATTCTGTGATGCTCGCCTCCCCCAACACGTTC
>NW_022103928.1:26431503-26446645 GCF_000313985.2 Echinops telfairi
AGAAGCACACCAGTCTGTGTGATCATGAGGTGTTTGATCAGATCAGGTATCAGGCATCTAAGACCCAGAACAAAAATCATACCAAAATAAAAATCATACCAATGTGAATGAGGGTGGGGTGAGGAGTGGAGACCCCAAGCCTATCTGTAGACAATTGGACATCCCTTGACAGAAAGGTCACAAGGAAGAGACAAGCCAGTCAGGGTGCAGTATAGCACTGATAAAACATACAACTTTCCCTTAGTTCTTTAATGCTTCCTCCCCCTCCACTATCATGACCTCAATTCTACCTTACAAATCTGGCTAGACCAGAACATGTACAGATAAGATAAGAGCCCGCACCACAGGGAATCCAGGATAGATAAACCCCTCAAGGCCAATAATGAGAACAGAGATACCAGGAGGGGAAAAGGGGGGAATCGATCACAAGGATCCTTATATAACCCCCTTCCAGGGGGATGAACAACAGAAAAGTGGGTGGACAATGTTAGATATGAAAATTATAATTTATAATTTATCAAGGGTTCATGAGGGAAGGATGGTGGGCGTGGGAAGAGAAAAAATGAGGTGCTGATATCAAGGGCTCAAGGAGAAAGAAAATGCTTTGAAAATGATGACAGCAACATATGTACAAATGTGCTTGACACAATGGATGAATGTATGGATTGTGATAAGAGCTGTAAGAGCCTCCAATAAAAGTATTCAATAAAAATTTAAAAAGTATTGCTTGGAATCTCAATGTACCCAAACAGAGTAATGTCCACTTAAAACTGGACCATAGGCCAAGGACTATAGTGGGTAAGCCTCTTTGTCTCTTTATCTATAAGCGATCCCTGCACCCTTTCCAATCCCTAAAAAATACTAAGTCCCTAAAAAGCACTTCTCATTGGTCTTGTGCAACCTTGCCACCCAGGGATTGACTATCCAGTGTAGATCTACAACGTCCCTGGCCCATCCTTAAATATGAGATCCCTAGGGGATGCAGCACATAACACATTTGGCTGCTAATCAAAGGTGGGAGGTTTGAGTTCACCCCAAGGCACCTGGGAAGAAAGGCCAGTGTCCTCCCAAACCAGCCATTGAAAACTCTGTGGAGCACAGTTGTGCTCGACACACAGGGAGGTCTCTGGGTGCTGCCATTGGTTTACATTTGGCACTTGGCAGTTCCAATGTACTCGGTGGTGCTGTGGAAGAAAGTCCTGGCAGTCTATTTTCAAAAAAGGAGTTTAGCTCAACTTTGATGCCCATGGGGTCAGCATGAGTCAGATTCAATGTGAAGGCAATTTTCTTTCTTTAAATATAAGATCTTAGACCCCATGCCTAGCTGAATTTGCATCACTACCATTATCAAAATGAAGGGGAAACTGTTCAAATTGAAATTCACAGGTCAGTTAGGGACTGTTCCCTAGTGTGAACGTACGTCCTATTTGCAAAAGTATCCAAAGGGTGAAGAGGGAAGTGGTTTAGCGTCTCTCTGGATCAGAGCCGGCGACCTCCAGCCCAAGGGAGGTAGGGAGGTGGAGTTCCTTGGACAATGGGATTGGCTCCTTGGCAGGATCTTTATTCCTTTCCATTGCTTTGAGCCTTGGGGCTGCAGCATGCATGAAATGTCATTTTAACTAAAACATCTACCCTAAGTGGTAGCTGCCACATTATAGAAGGTTGCAAAGAGGACTTAGGGTAAGGATTATTAAAAATCATGTTTCATATTGCCATTTTGTCATTAACATCCTTCCCAAGGCCTCTCGTTTCTATAATGATGCCCAAGACTTCCGTGGGTGAGACCTTGAATGACAACATAGATGCTTTTCCTTGCATGGGAAAGGGATCTTAGAAATGAATGAGCATTTGACTAGCATTGTGGGAAGAGACGTTCCTCCTGCCAAGCTGCACATCGCAGTGAACGAGAGAAAGTGTAACATGGCAGACAGCCAGGAGTAAACACAAGTTGGGAAGCAAGCTTCTCACTAGAGCAGCGGTTTCTCCACCTTCCTAAAGGCGTGACTCTTTCGTACAGTTCCTCATGTTGTGGTGACCCCCCGAACCACAAAATGATGTTCATTGCTACCTCATAACTGTAATTTTGCTACTGGTATGAATTGGGTGAGCGTGTGAAAGGGTCGTTTGACCCCCAAAGGGGTTGCAACCCAAGGTGGAGAACCCCTGCACTCGTGGTTGCCCAGTGCCGCCTGCTGTAACCACAAGTAGGGTTCAGATGGAGTTTCTGCTTTTACCCCTGCTGGGTGTCACCGCCTTCTAACCAAGTCTCAGAAGCCTCGGTGCAGTGAGTTAGCTGCACAACTCTGTATGAAAGGAAATGATTTAATGTCTCAAAACGAAACTCACTGCCAAGAAGTCGATGCCGACTCATAGTGACCCTGTAGGACAGGGTTGAACGAGCCGTGTGGATAGCTAAGAATAACTCTTTACAGGAGTAGAAACCTGTCTTTCTCCCGAAGAGTGGCTGGGGGTTCGAATCGCGGACTTTGCGGCTAGCTGCAGCCCAACACAGAATCAGTCCGCCACCAGGGCTCCTGTTTTCCACTGCACCGCGTTGGAAGGGCGTTTTAAAGTAAGGGTCGGAAACTGCATTTCAAAGCCACCCAGGGGCACCTCAGAAGAAAAAACCTGGCAATCTTCCTCCAGGCAGGTTACAGTCAAGAGAACTTGATGGAGCAGTCCTCCTCTGCCCTACATGCGGTTACGATAAGTCACCTCACGCTAAATGGGATCCTGGCCGCATTCACCGAGTACCTCCTGCATGGTGTCACGCCCCTCTCCTGCGATGAAACGAACCTTGAACATACTCCCCAGCGCCAGGAAAGGCTCTGGCAGGTGATGACCACCTGAGTAGCATTTCCTCTTTCCCCACTTTAGCCACCTCTACGCTACTCTAGACTCACCGCCTTCCAGACGTTTTCCAGGGTCCTGAAACCAACCCACGTTCAACACCAAAAGCAGGACTTTGTACCGCGGGGCCTCGAGCCACCGGACCCTGCCACTCGCCCACGCTCAGCGCAAGACAGGTGAACGTGCAGGAGCCGGGATGCTGTACTCCGCGCACATTTGCCAGGTCCTGGAAACAAATGCTGCCCTGAGGGTTTGGCTACTGCGTATAATAGGGGACAAATCAAGTGCTTCGGGGTTGTTTTACGAAGCCATGGTGATGAAACATTTGCTATAGAAGCCCGACTCAATGTTGAAGTTCCGTATTATAATAGAGGGCTAATACTACCTAGGCTAGGATATTTTGATAGGCTTTAGAAGATTTCAAGAAAGTGTTGAACATAAATCCTGGATTTCATGATGCTGTTTTAAGTTTAAAACAAACTATTGTAGACAAAGAAGAAAAAAAGAAGTTGTTGAAAAGTTATTGAAAATTTTAGCTTCATTGAGCCTTATACCTGCATCAAACTGTTTCAGATTTAACCTAGCTATTGACCTATTTTGAGTTATATGTAAGATAATGCTATTCATGCATTAGCACTGAAAGGTAAATAATGTGAGGTAGTTTCAAATATCGAGACTATTTGCAAAATAGATATGGTTTTTATAATATGCAAATGTGTGGTGCCAATGTAGAACTATGTATCCCTATAAGAGAACACTTAAAGGAATGTGTGGTGTTATATTCAGGGGAGCATGTACTTTTGCTAATTTTTATTCCTTTTTCTTTTAAACATTTTACATCTATAGAAAATTGAAAGAAAAATACCACAAATGCCTGTAAGGCTTCACTTTTTAAGTTTGATAGTTAACACTGTACCATATCGGCCATATCTTTGTCATTTAAATGTGTAACTTCTTTTGTTATAAATTATAGAAATGAACAATGCTTCAGCCTCTAAGGTTTCAGTCTGTATCTTCTCTCTCTCTCTTTTTACTTAAGACATTTTCTACGTGACTGACATTACTCCTTTATTAAGTCAATCTAGGTGTGAGACCCAGAGCGAAAATATAATTTTTAATTTACATGTACATTTCAGATAATTGAATCTTAAAATTGGAAAAGATTCCAGAGGGCATCTTGCCAAAATTCCCCTTTCACAATCCAGGCATGAAACTTGCAAAGTATAAATGGATGAAGAGCAAAAGAATAAAAAGAAAAAGAAGAAGCCCTTGTTACTTATCTTATTAAAAAAATACAAGCAAAGAACTCTGGGTAAAGCCATGGTAGCAGTAATATCAACACCTGTCTAATGTCTGAGGGGATAATGACAACCAAGATCTGCCCAAACATACGTCTATTTTCCAACCTTTCTACCAATTCTGACACCAGCTGTTCTTTCTACAACACTCTACTTCTCTTTTGGATGTAGTAATCCATTGCAACCAGGCACAGAACTCACACACCATGCTGCAGTTAAGTGACTCATTAGGAAGTAATTGGGTACAACTCAACATTGAGATCAACAAGCTACAGCTGAAGTTCAAGATCAAGAACCATGTAGGCAAAATCTCCCTTCTTCATAGCAGGGTAGCTCTTTCAGCTTGGAGAGGCCTCCTCTCAGCCTTGCCCTCTGTCACTGACTCTACAGCAGGGCTTTTTCTGGGCCTATTGTCTCCAGCTATGCTAAGAGGTCCCCTTTCAAGCCTGTTATTATTACCAGTATTCCAGCCCTCACAGGATAGAATACACAGGAATCAAACTCATTCTGTTGAAAGAGAAAAAGGAGAAGCTTCATATTATCAGTCAAAACAAAGCAGGCGCCATCTGTGTAATAGGCATAATAATTTTTCGTATATAAGTTCATGGTTAAAGTAAAGAAAATTAAAACATGTCCACGGGAGTCAAAGCACAATATTGAATATGCCCCACCTGAATTTCGAAAGCATCTCAAGAATAGATTAGATCCACTGATCATTAATGACTGAGAACCAGAATTGCTGTGCGATGACATCGGACACGAGGAAAGCAAATGGTCATTCAGAAGAAAGATCAAAATGATGGTCAGAGGAGACTGACCAAAATAAAAGTAAAAAGAAAGAAACTTGAAATAAAATAACTGAACAGAAGATTTCAAAGATTGATTCGAGAATAGAAATAAATTTATAATGAAATGAAATGCTAGAAAACCCAGATGGAAGAATGTTTTCAGAATTTTTCAAGCTGAAAGAACTAAAGAAAAATTCACACCTCAAGTTCAAATATTGAAGAATCCAATCAAAACAACTATTCAAATTTATGCATCAACCACTGAAGTCAGTGATGAAGATATTGAAGAATTCTATCGGTCATCAGTCTAAAGTTAATCAAACATACAACCACGATGCATTGAATACTATTAGTGATTGGAACACAAAAGTTGGAAACAAACGTGGAAAGAACATTAGTTAGGAAATATGGTCTTGGTGCTAGAAACAAAGCTGGAGCTGACAAGATTGCATTTTGCAAGAAAAACAATTTCCTCGCCCAAAATACCTCTTTTTAACAACACAAACTGCAACTATTCAAGTGGACTTCTCCAGATGACTCTACAGAAATCAAATTGACTGCATCTGAGGTAAGAGACAATGGAAGAGCTCGATATTAGCAGCTAAAACCAGGTGAGTGGCCAACTGTGGAACAGACCATTAGTGGTTCTTTTGTAAGTTAAACAAGTCCAGACGAGAAAAAAAAACATGGCCTTGATTCTATCCCACCTGAGTTTGAGGACATCTCAAGAACAGATTTGTTGCATTAAACATTACTGACAGAAGACCTGAGGTGCTGCGGGGCGATGTAAAGAACATCATTCATGAAGAAAGCAAAGGCTCATTAAAAAGAAGGGAACTTTTTTTTTTTAAAGATTAAAGTGGATGTCAGAAGAGACTCTGAAACTTACTTTTGATTACAAAGCAGCTAAGGCACAGGGAATAAATGCTGTAGTAAAAGAGCTGAACAGAAAAATTCAAAGGGCAGCTTGGGAAGACAAAGTCAAATATAGTGCAAAAACCTAGAATTAGAGAACTCAGAAGGGAGGAGCTGATATCAAGGACTCAGGTAGAAAGAAAATGTTTTTGAAAAGGATGATGGTAACATAGGTACAAATGTGCTTGACACTATGGATGGATGAATTGTTATAAAAACTTGAGTCCTGAATAAAATTACTAAAAAAGAAAACTAAAAAGGAAGAAGATGCTCAGCATATTTTAAATGGAGAGGATTCAAGAAAACATTCAAGCCTCAAGTTGCAACATTGAAAGATTCTATGAGCAAAATATTGACTGATGTAGGAAGCATCACAAGAAGATGGAAAACAAGTTTTTACTTAGAGAGCATTGAATTTATGTTCATGGTTCTGGAATAATTTTGAAAAGGGTATCAAAAGGGTTACACAACACAAAGAATATCATTGATGGCATTGAATTATACATGTAGAAGTTGCTGAATTGGAAAATGTTTCTCACTGCCATCAAGTCAATACTGACTCTTACTAACTAGCAGCTGTGGGTTTCTGAGACTAATTGTATACCGGTGTAGAAAGCCCAGGTTTTTCCTGAAGAGCTGCTAGTGATTTTTGAACTGCTGACCATGCAGATCTCAGCCCAACAGGTAGTCACTACACCACCAGGGCTCCATTGGAAAATGTTTAGTGGTGTATATTTTTGCCACAATTTTTTAAAATTACACTAATGAAAATGAGTGCAATGAAGAAGAAAAGGTTCTAAAATTTATGTGGTACTGATTGTATAACTTCTTGATATGATTGAACTATTGAATTGCATCTGTGAATTAAGTGCCAATAAAACTGTAAAAAAAAGAAAATGAAAAGAATCCAAAATCACAGTACCAAAAAGAACAAGTTGACATTCAACCATTTCAAGAGATGGCATATGAGCAAGAACCAATGGTACTGAAAGAAGTCCAAGCTCCATTGAACACATTAGCCAAAACTAAGGCTCCAGGAATTGATGAAATGCCATTAACAAGCTGATGAAGCACTGGAAGCACTCACTCATCTATGCCAAGAAATTTGGAAGACAGCTACATGGCCAACTGACTTGAAGAGTTTCATATTTGAACCCATTTCAAAGAGAAGTAGCACAGCAGAATGCTCCAATTATAGAACAATATCATTGGTATCACAGGCAAGTAACATTTTGCTGAAGATCATTCAATAACAGTTGTAGCAGTAGATGGACGGGGAGATGCCAGAGATTCAGGTTGGACTCAGAAGAGGATGTGGAACAAAGGATACCATTGCTGACATCAGATGCATCTTGGCTAAAAGCAGAGAATCCCAGAAAGGTGTGTAGTTGTGTTTCAGTGACTATGTCAAGGCGTTCGATTGTGTGGATCATAACAAACTACTTGAGAAGAACAGGAATTCCCGAGTGTTTCGTTGTATTCATGTGGTACCTGTACATGGATCCTGAGCTTGTTGTGTGACAGAACAAGAGAATACTGCAGGTTCTAAAGTCAGAAAAGGTACACGTCAGGGTTGTATCTTCTCACCATACTTATTCACCTGCATACTGAGCAAATCGTCAGAGAAGCTGGATTATATAAAGAAGAACTTGGCATCAGGATTGGAGGAAGGCTTATTATCTTGGATGTGCAAATGGCGCAACCTGGCTTGCTGAAAGTGAGGAGAACTCGAAGCACTTGCTGATGAAGGTCATGGATTGTAGCCTTCAGTATGGATTACAACTTTGTGAAGAAGACCAAAATCCTCACAACTGGACCCATAGGTAACATCCGTGATAAATGGAGAAAAGATGGAAATTGTCAAAGATTTTGTCCTGCTTGGATCTATAACCAATGCCCCCCAAAACAGCAGTCAAGAAATCCAATGATGAGGCAAATCCATTGTAAAGGACCTCTTGCAAGTGTTAAAAAAAAACAAAGATGTCCATTGAAGACTAAGTTAACCCTGAGCTAAGCCATGGTATTTTCAGTCACTTCATATGCATGTGAAAGCTGGGCAATGACAGAAAGGATACCAGAAAAGACTTGATACTTTGAAGTATGGTGTTGGTGGAGACGATTTATTATACCATTTATTGTACCATGAAGTATGGAGACTATTTATTATACCATTGACTGCCAGAAGACCAAATCTGTCTTTGAAAAAGTACAGCCAGAATGCTTCTTAGAAGCAAGGATGGTGACACCTTGCCTCATGTCCTTTACATATACCAGAAGTCTTCAAAAAAATTGGTGAAAAATGAAATTAAAATATAATAAAGTTTCTCTAGGCACTTTTTGGCGCTCCCTTTGAGTACTGCCATTTAAATCATTAGAAACATCGTGGGTTAAGACGCGGCTCTCTGCTCCTGTGAAGTGCCAGCCATCCGGAAAACCCTCTCCAGAGCAGCTGTGAGTTGAAATCAATTCAATAACAATGGGCTTGGTTGGGGGGTTTCTACGTCTGGATTAGCTTCAGACATTGTATCCTTTAACTTTCGGTGTCATGAGCTATCGCTGAGAGTCCCTTTAGTGTAAGCTTTTTATCAGCGTCACTTCTCACTTCCTCTTCCTCTTCGTCCTTTTTATCAGCCTTCCTCCTTTATGCTGGTACATTTGCCTTCACTTCATTCCTTTGGCTGCATAACTGGAGTTTCTCACATTGTGGCAATGTCAGCATCCCCATGGTCTTTCCTATTTGCTCTGTAACTCCATTGACATGAGATCAGAACTTGATTCCAGGTCTCTTGCTTTTCGTTTCTTTGCGTATTTTCTTCTATCTCGATCAAGTCTTTCTTTGGATTACTTATTTTTCAGCAAAATGTCACATAACTTACCTTTGGGAAACAAGGATATGGCACAACTACAAGCTTTGCTGACTAACAGATGGGCATTAATCAATCACCAATAGGCTGAAAAAAGAGTGACAAATTGCCCATCTGTTTTGTACAAAATTGGTACCATTTCATCGCTGAAGAAAAATGTGTGCATAAACAAATGTGGTGAAAAAAACTGATGGTGCCCAGCTGTCAAAAGATATGGCATCTGTGGTTTTAAAGACTTGAAGGTAAACAAGCGGCCATCTAGCTCAGAAGCAACAAAGCCCACATGGAAGAAGCACACCAGCCTGCATGATAATGTGGTGCTGAAGGGATCAGTTATTAGGCATCAAAGAACAAAAATCATATCATTGTGTGCTCACCTTCCCGATATGATAACTGAAGACAAATGGGTGCATAAGCAAATGTGGCGAAGAAAGCTCATGGTGCCTGGCTATCAAAAGATATAGCATCTGGGGTCTTAAAGGCTTGAAGGTAATCAACCAGCCACCTAGCTCAGAAGCAACAAAGCCCACATGGAAGAAGCACACCAACCTGTGCGATCATGAGTTGTTGAAGGGATCAGGTATCAGACATCATCAGAACAAAAAATCATATCATTGTGAATGAGGGGCAGTGCAGAGTGGAGAACCTAAGCCCATCTGTAGGTAATTGGACATCCCCTTATGGAAGGGTCGCAGGGAGGAGATGAGCCAGTCAGGGTGCAGTGTAGCAATGATGAAACATATAACTTTCCTCTAGTTCCTAAATGCTTCCTCCCACCCCCACTATCATGATCCCAATTCTACCTTACAAATCTGGCTAGACCAGAGGATGTACACTGGTACAGATAGGAACTGGAAACACAGGGAATCCAGGACAGATGATCCCTTTAGGACCAGTGGTGAGAGTGGCGATACTTGGAGGGGAGAGGAGGGGTGGGTTGGAAAGGGGGAACCGATTACAAGGATCTAACCTCCTCCCTGGGGGATGGATAACAGAAAAGTGGGTGAAGGGAGCCATTAGACAGTGCAAGATATGACAAAATAATAATGGACAAATTATCTAGGAGGATGAATGGAGACAGGAAACCCAGGAAAAAGCCAAATACGTGATGGCACATTGAGGAGAAGGCAATGGAAACAAAGTGTTGAATGTCAGACTCATGATAATGCTCTGTGATTATTTAACTAACACAACCAAAAGTTCCAAATAAATATTTGAATGTAGGAAATAACTTATATTGATGAACAGATTTCAGTTGACTATGCAGATTACCCCAGTACACTCGGGATATTAAATGTTAATTCTTTAGAACTGGGAGACATCAGTCAGTGTAAGACATGAAAAAATAATAATTTATAAATTATCAAGGGTTCAAGAGGGAGGGAGGGCGGGTGAGGGAAGGAAAAAATTGAGGAGCTGATACCAAGGGCTCAAGTAGAAAGAAAATGTTCTGAAAATTATGATGGCAACAAATGTACAAATGTGCTTGACACAATGGATGGATGGATGGATTGTGATAAGAGTTGTACGAGCACCCAATAAAATGATTAAAAAAAAAGAACTGAAGACACTTGTGTTAGTCTGGGTAGACTAGAGAAACAAATTCATAGAGACACATATGTGTATAAGAAAGAGGTTTAGATACAAGAGCAGTTGAATATTGAGAAACAGCCCAGCCCAGTCCAGATAAAATCCACAAGTCCAATATTAGCCCATATGTCTGACACCAATCTATGAAGTCCTCTTCAGACTCATGAAATACATACAATGATGTTGAATGCAGAAGGGTCAGAGGCCAATAGGTTGGAATTTGTGTGGATCCAGTGGCGTTGTAAGCATCTCAGTGCTGATGGGGGTCTCTACGTGGCTTCTCCAGCTCCAGAGGTCGGGTTGCATCAGGGTAGGTCCATGTGGCTTCTCCAGCTCGCAGGGCCAGGTGTCTTGTCAGTAGAGTCTTTCTCAGGGAGCGAGCAGAGAGAGAGTGTGTCTCTCGCCTCCAAGGAGGAAAATACAGGATTTCCCAGAATTCTCAGGAGAAGGCCATGCCTCATTGGTTATATCTTGATTGACAGGCCAGACTCCACCCCTTCACTTGCAATCTTCTCAAATTGACCAGATTATGTAAGTACCACAACACTAAAATGCTTAAAATATTAATAGCTAATGTTATAGATTGAACTGTGTCCTGCAAAATATGTGTTGTAAATCCTAACCCTAGTTTTGTGGGCATACTCTCTTTTGTGAATACTACTTGTGATGTCTATGGCATTTATAGTAACATTGTTCTCATTTACTCTTTATTTTGGTAGCTTATCTTTCTCACTCTTTTTCTTGATTAGTCCTCTGTACTTGAAATCAATTTGTTGGCAGTGAGTTAGGTTTTATTCCATTTTTTTGGAAGATCATTTTATTGGGGCCTCTTACAGCTCTTATAACAATCCTTACATCAATTGTAGCAAGCATATTTGTACATATGATCCCATCATTATTTCCTAGACATTTACATTCTATTTGAGCCCTTGGTATCAGCTCCTCTTTTTACCCTCGCTCTCCCCTCAACCCTTTGTGATCCCTTGATAAATTATAAATTATCATTATTATTTTCATTTCTTACACTGACTGCTGTCTCCCTTCCTCTGTGCTTACTTCCCCCCTCCTCTCCCCACCATCTCCCTACCCTCCTGGTATCACTACTCCCATTTCTGTTCCTGAGGGCTTTCTCTGACCTGGAGTCCATGTGTTGTGAGCTCTTATCTGTACCTGTGTACATACTCTGGCCCAACCCACAGTGAACGGCAGTATTGGGGTCATGATGGTGGGGGTCAATGAACCAGAGCAATATTGTGTGTTTCACCAGCATTATACATCCCTTCTGTGTGACCCTTTTGTGAGGGGATGTCCCATTGCCTACAGATGGGTTTTGGGACTCCTCTCCCACCCCCCTCATTCTCAACAATATGTTTGTTTGTTTGTTTGTTTGTTTGTGACCTTCTGATGCCTTTTACCCGATTCTGGTTGATACCGCATGATTGCACAGGCTGGGTTGCTTCTTCCATGTGGGCTGTGTTGCTCCTCAGCTTGATGGCCGCTTGTCTGTCTTCTAACCTTTAAGACTCCAGATGCTATATCTTTTGATAGCCAGGCACCATCAGCTTTTTTCACCACATTTGCTTGTGCATCTGCTTTGTTTTCAGTGATCATGATGGGAGGGTGAGCATCACAGAATGCCAGGTTGTTAGAAGGGTTCTTGCATTGAGGGAGGCCTTGAGCAGAGGCCCAAAGTTCATCCGCTTCCTCAAAGTATTGCCATATAAATGTAAGTACCTATGTTGACACTTCTATTTTTATGAATATATTAACGTATTTACATAAGTGCACACCTATGTTTATACTAAGAGACAGAAGAAGGGCAAGTATGATGGTGGAAAACAAGGAAGGTAAAAGGAAACAGAGAAAAGATCTAGGAAGCAAAGCTATAGATAGAGGTACTTGTTTTAAAAGAACCAATTATTAGCTAAAATGCTTTTCTCTATTTTTTTACTCATCTGATTTCTTCTCTTATGTTATTATTTTTCTTTGTATATATTGTCATATATATATATATATATATTAGCCATATATATATGACTAATTTTCTCCTTTATCTAGCTTCTTGAGTGAAACATTTCAGATCATTGTTTTTGAATCTTCCTTATTTTTTAATATAAATGCTTAAAGCTACTTATATGTATTTAAAAATACCAATATATTTTCTCTTTGATATAATTCAATTTTGAAATATTGTTTTTTAAGTAACAACCCCTCAGAAACTGGAAAAAAAAAAAAGCACAAACAACAACAACAAAATCTGGGCCTACTCAATCCCCATTGCTGCTTCTTCAAAGGTCTAACACAAATCAAAACAAACACATTGAGGTTCCATGTAGGGTTGCTCATAAATCTTTAAGGGAGTGGAAAGTCTCTTCGTTCTCCTGCATACCAGCTGGTGGGTTCAAAATACCAATCTTGTGGTTAGTCTTATGCGTATCCAACAAGAACTGGGGCAAGGTGGGGGCACCTCCCAAATGGTTTTTTAACGAACTAAGGCAAAAGTCTACCAAAAGGCTGCTGATCAAATTTCCAACAAACAATAGGCAGTTCAATTGCACCACAGGGAACCGGTATTCCGACATTATGATTAACTTAAGTGCAGAGCTTAATTTATGGTTCCTTCTTTATGCCTAATTCTATGGATTTTGACAAAAATTCATATATCCATATTACAGTGTTACATAGAATAGTTTCACTGTCCAAACAGGGTCCTGTTCCTCACTTGTGCATTCCTCCTCCCTCCCCTTCACAAGACCCTGGCAGTTACTGCTATCTTTGTGTTGGTGATTTTTACAGGCCTCTATAGCTTTCCATCTTCCAGCTTGGCATATAGTTGAGCTCATATAATATGCAAGCGTTTCAGACTGGCTTCCTTTGCTTAGCAGTATGCATTTAATTTTCTTTCATGCCTTTTCTGAGTTGATTATTTCTCTTTATCATTGAATCCCATTGTATACAATATCTCATTGTATGGATGCATTATCATCTGTTCACTCACCTACTGAAAGGCATCTTGGTTACTTCCAATTTGGGGCAATTAGAATAAAGCTGAAATAAATATTTGTGTGCAAGTTTTTGTGTAGACATATGTTTTCAAATTAATTGAGTTTGTGATTGTGTTGGGGTTGTGATCGCTAGTTCGTATGGTAATTCTATGTTTAATTTGGTAAGGAACTGCCAAATTGTCATCCAAAGTGGTTCTTGAGATTAACACACATGATAACATCGCCCCAAAATAGAAGTGTCCAAAGTAAAACAAACATACAAGACTGAAAACAGGGAACCAGAAATCACAACTTGAAACAAAGATAATTAAGAAAGTAAAAAGAGGAAATAGTGTAGTTACAGAACTTCAAGTGAAGAGGAAGTCAAGTAGATTTACATATGTTAAAGTAGATGAAGGGGAAGGCAATCTACAAGAAGGAGGCTGGCAAAAATGATGGAAGCAGGAGAAGACACTGGAGCAGTTGCAAGAGTTAAAGGCAACAAGAGGTAAGTTCTATTATACGCACAATCCTGTAATAACAATTATTGAGTTAGTGCAGGTTAGCCAGAGAAACAAATCCAGTGACACTCATTTATGAGCTTTATATCAAGAAAACATCCCAGCCCAGTCCAACTCAAGTCCTTGAGTCTGAAACTCGTCCATAAGTCCCTCTTCAGACTCACAAAGCCACATGCAACGATGCAGAAAGCAGGAAGATCACAGGCCAGAGAATGCAAAGTCCCATGGACCCAATGGCGGTGGATGCATCTCCAGGACTCTGACAACAACCAGGGTCCACTAGCAAGAAGGTGAAGGGACACAGACAGGGGGAGGTTCCCAGGACCCTCCTTATGACAAGGCCACACCCACAAGGAGTCACCATCAGACTGGGACCTAATTAACAGGCTAAACTCCACCCCTACCCTTTTATATATCTTCAAGTTGACATGAAATTATGTAACTACCATAATTATCTACAACTAGATGCATGGGTAAACATGCAGGATAAATGGTCATGGGAGGAAGAGTGGGAGTATAATATAATATAAGACACATAAATATATATCATATAATTATAATATAAGACAAGTATATATAAATGTATAATATATATAAATATATATATTTATAAACACAATATAAATACATTTAAATATTTATATGTATATTATATATATTATCTATTATAATATATAAGAACATATTTGATATATTATGATATACTCCTACTCTCCCTCCTTTATATACTTACAAATGTGTATCTCTCTCTCTATTATCTTATATTATGTGTGTGTGTGTGTGTGTGTATTTGACAGAGTTATTTGTACATGGGGATTTACCTTTGCTGTAAATATATCCATGGATGTGGTGGAGCATACAGGGAGCAGAGTTAAGAAAACATATACATAATCACACATCTTGCAGAAATGAGTTGATGAGGTTGGGGGCTCGGGATCAGAATCTCAAGGGACCCAACGTTAATTGCCATAATGTAGTCCACGAAGATAACACCCTACTTCGGTGAGTAGAGACTGGAGTCATCTAAGGTGACTGCCCGTGTAAGTTGCCATGGTCTCTCCCTATCTGGAGGAAAAAGGAGTTATGAAAATGGAAGACACATGGAAACAATTAGTCCAATGAACTCACAGGCCACACAAATGTCAGTGTCCATGACCCTGAGACCAGATAGGATGTGGTAGTAGTAGATGATATCTAGCTACCACTACCAACTCTTCTGAAAGAAATCACATTATTAGAAGGTACTAGATAGAGTGGGAGAACAATGTGGGGAAAGATCGAAAATCGTGTGAGTTAGTTAATTGTGCCAGCCTGGCCGATAATCACATGTGG
>NW_022103928.1:26448776-26468812 GCF_000313985.2 Echinops telfairi
CAGCTTTTTTCACCACATTTGCTTATGCACCTGCTTTTTGTCTTCAGTGATCGTGTCTGGAAGGTGAGCATCATGGAATGCCAGTTTAATAGAAGAAAGTATTCTTGCATTGAGGGAGTACTTGAGTGGAGGCCCAATGCCCATCTGCTACCTTAATACTAAACCTATAAATATATGCATAGAGTTCTATTTACCCATCCTCATATATAAACATATTTAAATATGTACATGCCTTTATTTAGACCTCTATAAATGCCTTTTGCCTCCTAACTCCTTTTACTTTCCTCTTATCCCACTATCATACTCAGCCTTCATTTTGGTTACAGTAATTCCTATCAGTTACATTGCCCTTGATCACGCCCTACCAGGCCTCCTATACCCTCCTCACCACCGATTTGGATCACTTGTTCCCTTGGCCCTGGATTTGTTAACACCACTTCCTTTCCCCCACGTCCCCCTCTCCCATGTCCCCTAGAACCATCAGTCCCGTTGTTTTCTCCTCCAGATTGTTCATTCAGCCTATCTTATTTAGACAGACCTGCGGAGATAATAACATGCACAAAAACAAGACAGAGCAAAACCAAGCAACAAAAGAAAACAAAACAACAACAACAAAAAGGCAATGACAAAACCAAACCAAAAAAAACCCCACACATACAACACAACAACAACCAAAAAAGAAAAGCTTGTAGTTAGTTCAAGGACTGTTTGTTGGCCTTTAGGAGTGTTTTCTGGTCTAGTGTGATGGGATGCCAAGCCCTGGCCCCAAAGTCTATTTTTTATATTCCCTGGGGACTTTGTTGCTCTGTTGCTCTTGTTGTTCTGTTCCACACCCTTAGTGTTTTCCCTCGGTGTGGTGGGATAAGATGGGGCACAATTCCCGCACTGTACCTCCAGTGTTCTCCCTCATAGTGCTATAGATCAGTGAGGGACACCTTGTCTTGTGGTGGCGGCGGCCCTATGGTCCTCTCTGTGGATTGGCTGCTTTGAGCGGGAATATCGTTTTCAAAGCTTGGTGGGCCAGGATGTGCTCCACTCTCTCTTCCTCCCCCCCTTCATTTGCTACCATGTGCTCTGATCAGACATATCTCTCTCCCTGAGCTGTAACTTCAGTGCTGCCCTCTGAAATAAATTCTGGGGGGAGAGGTAGCTGTCCACATAGTTGGGATTGAGGTTGGCCCCTCAGTCCAGGTCTGTTTTTCGACCTTTAGGAGTGTTTTCCTATCGAGTCTGATGGAATGCCAAGCCCTGGCCCTAAAGTCTATTTTTGGTATTCCCCAGGGACTTTGTTGCTTTGTTCCCCTTGCTGCTCTGTTGCACTCCCTCAGTGTTTCACCCCGGTGTGGTCAGGTCAGATGGGGCACAGTTCCCGCACTGTACCTCCAGTGTTATCCCTCATAGCGCTATGGATCAGTGAGGGACGCCTTGTCTTGTGTTGGGGCCGGCCCTACGATCCTCTCTGTGCATTGGCTGCTTTGAGCAGGAATATCGTCCTCAGGGCTTGATGGGCCACGATGTGTTCCACGGTCTCTCCTTTCTTCTTGGTTATTGTGGTTGTAGTGGTAGAATTCTTGACTTCCATGGACCTGCAGACGACAGCAGGTTGAATTCACAGCTAACGACCTTCATATTCAGCCACCACGCATCAATGGAGGCTTGTGTGTTGTTAAGCAACTGAACAGCAGAGCTTACAATCTACTTCCAATAAACAACCAATTAAAACCCTTGGACCCAACAGTCCAATCTGCTACTGATGATGGAGGTTGCACAGGCCCAGTGTGTCATCCCAGTGTACCATGAAGTCACCATGAGTCAGGAGCTGATCTGATGGCAGCTAACAACATATGACGTGGAACACCTGTCCGTATGTTTATTTGGTATCTCTGTGTCTTCTTTGATGAGGAGCTGTTTAAGAGTTTGGTTTTTGTTTTATTCTTTATATTGGGTTACTTGTGATCTTATGGAGTTTTGAGTTTTATAATTTGGGGATATTAGTTCTTAATCTAGAACACTAAATCCACTCCCCTCTATTTTTTTTTTGCTCATCCTTTGATTTTCCTGCCTTCTCTGGTTAATTTAATATCTTTTAGAATTTCATTTTATCTTTGATTGAGATATTAGGTATATTTTTCTGTTGCTTTTTGTGGGTGCTCTATCATTTAAAATACACATTTTAATGTTATCATGGTCAAATAATAGTATGCCTTCTCATAGAATGTAAGAAATTTACAACAAAGTATTTCCCCTCCTCCTCCTGCTTCCATGCTATTGTTGTGGAACTTTTCATTTCTATACACGTTATAAGCCCCTCGATACATTTTATTATTTTTGCTTCAAAGGGTAAATTATCTTTAAAAAATTAAAAACAAGAAAAAATCTTTCATAAATCCAAAAATCTTTATTCACCTATAAGGGTGCTTAAAAACATTTGTGGAAAAATTAAAAGCTAATGGAATTTTCATAAATATATTGAAGTCTCCTTGTTTTCACAATTTCTGAGACTTAAATTCCTCGGTCGCCCTAGATTTCCCTCCGGCACCGTTTTTCTTCAGCCTGAATCACTCCTTCAGCAGTTCTTACAGTGTTTATCTGCTGCTAGTGAACACTTGCCCTGAGTTTGTGTCTGTGGGTGTTGCCCCTGAGACACAACCACAGCAGGTTCCAATCTTTCAGTGAGTTTTTGAGGTTTTTGCTATTGTGCTCTTGCCTTTATACCATGTTTCTTTTTTAAGGATATTTTTACTAGACAATTTTTTCCCTTTTATCATTAAAAAAATCATCTGATACATATGTTTTATATGGTTTTTAAAGAGAAATCACTTTAAATCACTATTGTTGGTTGTGATAGTTAAGGTTTTAAGTCAACTTGGCTGGCCCAAGATTCTCAGTGGTTTGGCAGTAAGACCTAATACTCTCCCATGATGAGTTCTCTTCTGGAGTGTAGCCTGCTTCCAAGATAAGTGCATGCTGTGGAAATTGTTGCTTCCTTTTGGCTGGATCTTAAATCTGCACCTGGAGTATTGACCTTCATTTCTTTGGGCTTAAGCCAGTTGTCTATATATAGCCTTCCATCCTGGGAGTTATCAGCAACCTGCCAGCTAACCTACCAATCTTGAATTCTCTCACCTGCAGCAGAAGCCTGTCATCTGACCTACTAATTTCAGGTTCATCAGCCCCTGCAGCAAGTTGAGTCAGGAGAAGCCTCCAGCCTCTACAGCTGTGTGAGTCACGTCCTTCATACAAGTATCTATCTACTTATCTATCTATATATCTCCTTTTCCACAAATATATATATATGTGCTTCACTCATTTTGCTTCTCTAGAGAACCCAGCCTAGGTAACAAGAGTGCTTCTAGAGAAACAAAATTGTAAGGATGAGTGTTCTAAATTGATTCTCAAGTCTGACTTATTTTAATGTCACTGATAACTTTGACTCCATTAGTAAAGACAGTGCTGCTAACCCATGGTAAAAATATGAATATGCAAAAAATTACCACCAGTCACTCAAATATTGGTGAGAAGCAAGGCTCTAGGGCAGCAGTTCTCAACCTGTGGGTCGTGACCCCTTTGGGGGTCAAACGACCCTTTCACAGGCTCACCGGATTCATAACAGCAGCAAAATTACAGTTATGAAGTAGCAACGAAAATAATTTTATCGTTGGGAGTCACCACAACATGAAGAACTGTATTAAAGGGTCATGGCATTAGGAAGGTTGAGAACCGCTGCTCTGGGGGATGATATGTTTGATACGTTTGTGCAATTTTGTCAAGAGGCAGCATATAGGGAAGTTGGTTGGCTGGTCCAATTTACAACAGATAAAGTAGGAAAGAGATGAGCTCAAGTCTTTGATGTCCAGGTTCAAGCACGGTGTGAAAGACTACAGTTTCCTCTGGTTATCGTAAAGAAAGCCTTAGTTCTGTTAGTAGCAGAGTTAAATTGCTGAAAGCCAAACCCAGAGGTTTATGATAAGAGTGGCTAAATTATTGCATGACTCAAGGATCGTAAACAATAAAATCCAAAACCAGAGGAGGGAATGGTATTAGAGTTTAAATTCTGAACACTCTGGTTGCAGAAGGCTCTGGATGACACCCCCACATCCATTTGCAGGGACCCCGCTTGGATTAAACTGCTGGCGAATCCCTTCTGACTAATGACCAGGGCTATGACTCATCTTGCTGTCAGAAAGAGTGCACTGGAAAGTGGACTAATACAAATGTAGTTAGGTTAAAATTTAATGCCTTATCATTTATTCTCCCTTTGGACTCATTTTAAATTTGTTGTTCTTTTTATTATTTCTTGCTTTCATTTCGATTGAAAGTTTTCTGAGTTTTATTTTATTGTTGTTGGATTTTTGCTTTGTTTCCGTAGGTTTTTCATTATATGAAATCCAAGACAAGTAAATCTTTAGAGACATTAATTGGATTAATAGTTTCTTAAGGTGACAGGCAAGTTACATGAGGATGTAACAAAAATCACCACCCTTGTAACCTTTAAGTCTTTAATGGGTCACTAATGAGAATCAGAAAGCAGAAAATGTTCTAAAATTGATTGTGATGATGATTGCACAACTCTTAAAAATTATGTTTAAACTCCTGAATCATATGATTGTGAATTATATGTCAATTAAACTGTTAAAATGTAAATAAATAAATAAAGGGGGTAGTAAATAAATCATGCTTATGAATATCTTAATAAATGATAAAACAATTCCCTCTCCCTCTCCCTCTCCTGCCTGAATTTTAACATCAGCAGACTCCCTAACTGTGAACGGTGTCTGATATTAAAGTGAGGGCATTGATTGGGAAGAAATGAGGTCCTAAAATTTGGGATGAGGAAATAAGCAGATAATCAGGAATACGGGGATATAGGACACCTAAATACCATTGAATATCTCCAGCCAACAGCCTTACCCCTCTCGTCTGAAGAGATTACTCCACCTGTGTCTGCTAATGCATTATCAGTAAACCATTATCCTTTTTACTCGCATTTGATGAGATTAACCCAACTATCCCTGCTGCTATGGCATCTGGAACATTGTCTGGAGCATCCGCTGAGGAAGACACCTTAAAAGACATTTCTGAATGTTTCTAGGAAACCCCACCGCCACCCATTATTGCTTCCAAACTTAAGTCCCAGCGAGTCCCAAATGATGAATTACACATGGTGACCAGGAAGAGATGCATTACACTCCAAAAGAATTGCTAGGTGTTTCTAATATGTACAAACATAAACCTGGAGAATATGTGTGGAAAAGGATGTGGGATAATGATACAAGGAACAGAAACTTGAATCAGCCTGAGTTTATTGATATGGGCCCACTAAGTACAGATTCCTCATTCAGAGTTTCAGCTAAAGATCTTAGCAAAGTCTATTTGGTGGTTCACTGAAGCGTGGATTGCACAGCGGCATACAATAACTCAAATTTAAGTATCCGATCTACTGTAGAAAAAGGTACCCGAAGGCTTAGGGAGAGTGCCATGTAGAGTGAATTTTGAGGATCGAACCACTTACCTGTTCATGGAGTCCTCAGAAGTACCATGGAGTACCAGAAAGTGAGGAGCAAATTTGTGAAGGGAGCCAAAATATCCTTAAGACTGCCGTGATTGTTATTTCATGTAAGTCAGATTTGACAGTGGGATAATCTAACAACAATCTAATTTGATAGTTGAATAATCTAACTACAATGGGATTGATTGGGCCCTGTGAGGGGCTAAGTGGAAGCACCAAATCAATAAAAAGTGTGAGCATGGTTACAGTAACAGACAGCCAAGTCAAAGCTCAATCAGGGTAGTCTGATTTGTATGGACTTATAGCCTTGGTTACTTAGGCAGGGTGTCCCTAGGAATGAAATAGATAGGAACTCTATTAAATATTTACTTGATCTGTACAAGTGAATGATAGTCTAACTTGAATCACAAGCATACAGAGTCACGATCTCAATCAATTCTCAGACTTGGGCCAGTTTACAGACTCAGAACTGCTTGAATGAGTAGCAGGCCGAGCCTCCTTGAGGATGGACCTCAGACAGTACCTAAAATTTATATTGTTAGTCTTCCTCCCAGCCTTATCCAAAGGAATCTGCATCGTTTACCAAGAATGACTGTTTATTGAGGAAAGAAAGAAAAGAATAAGAGTTTGTAGGTATTACTGCACACCAGCTCTGAAATGATACAAATTCCTGGGGACCCGAGATGTCATTGTGGCCCACCAGTCAGAGTGGGAGTATATTGAGGTCAAATTATTAAAGGAATCTTAAATCAAGTCTGCCTCACATTGGGTTCAATGGATCCCCAAACCCATTCTATAATGAGTCCATCAGTTCTAGAATGTATAAATAGAATAAACATTCTTAGCAATTGGTATAACCCCTATATTGAATCCTTGACCTGTGGCTATTATGGTAGGAAAAGCCAAGCGGAAGCCGTTAGCACTGACTCTACCTAGGAAAATAGTGAATCAAAAGCAATACTACATTCCTGGAGGGATTTCAGAGATTGGTGACCCTCTTAAAGACAATGGTTATAAGGGTGGTGATTCTTGTTACATCCTCATGTAACTTGCCTATTTGATCTGTGCAAATAAACAGTTGAATCTTGAAGAATAGCAATAGATCATTGTAAACTTAACTAAGTGGTGACTCTAATTACAGCTGTTGTTCCAGATGTAGTTTCATTTCTTGAGCAAAGTAATTCATTTCTTGGTACCTGTGATGCAGCTATTGATCAGGCTAATGCCTTTTTCTAAATTTTGAAAGATCACAAAAAGCTATTTGCTTTCAGTGGACAAGACCAACAATACACCTACATCATTCTGCCCCAAGAGGATAACAACACCAAGGGCACTACATCATGATTTAATCTGCAGAGATCTTGATCAACTTCCCCTTCCAGAAGACATTGATTAGATTATGTGGATTGGACCTAGTTAGGAAGAAATATCAATGACATTAGACTAATTGGTAAAGCATCTGCAGTCTAGTAGGTGACTGGGAATTTACCCCAATAAAAATTCAAGTGCCTACACCTCAGTGAAATTGCTAGGGATCTAGTGGTGCAGGACATGTTGAGATATCCCTACTAACATGAAGGGTAATTCATTATATCTGATCCCTCCTATAACTGAAAAGGAAGTACAGCACCCAGTACACCTCTTTGGAGTGTGAAAGCAACATATTCATCATTTGGATATACTATTTCAGTCTATTTATAAAGTGATTCAAAAAGCTGCTAGTTTTGAGAAAAAAAGAAGGCTCTGCTGGGCATTGTGTCTCTAATCAAGTAGTCCCTCAACACAAGAACACTTTGTTCTAAATAACCTGGTATTTGTGATGCTCACCTTCCGGACACAATCATGGAAGTCAAAATGGGTGCATAAGCAAATGTGGAGAAGAAAGCTGATGGTGCCTGGCTATTTAAAGATATAGTGTCTGGAGTCTTAAAGGCTTGAGGATAAACAAATGGCCATCTAGCGGGGAGGCAAAAAGTCCCACATGGAAGAAACACATCAGCCTATGTGATCACAAGGTATTGACAGGATCAGGTATCAGGCATCAGAAGACCCCAAACAAACAAATATATTGATGCAAATGATGGGGGTCAGAGTGGAGAACCAAAACCCATCTGTAGACAAATGGACATTCCCTCACAGAAGGGTCACAAGGAAAGAAGGAGATTGCCAGGGTGTAGTAGAGCACTGTGGAACACACAACATTCTTCTAGTTCTTTAATGCCCCTCCCCACTATCATGACCCCAGTTCTACCTTACTAATCTGGCTAGACAAGAGCATGTACAGTGGTACAGATAAGAGCTCTCAACACACAGAATTCAGGACAGATAAACCCCTCAGAAACAGTAATGGGAGTAGCAATACCATGAGGGTAGGGGCAAGTTGGGGGGAAAAGGGGGAGAAACAGGGAACCAACTATAATGATCAGCATACAATCCCTCCACCCAGGGGGACAAACAACAGGACCTTGGGTTTAGGAAGACAGCAGACTGTGTAAGATATGAAAATAATAATAATTTACAATTTATCAGGGATCCATGAGGATAGGAAGATTGGGAGGGGAGGGAGGGGAAAAAGAAGAGCTGGTACCAAGGACTCAAGCAGAAAGAAAATGTTTTGAAAATGATGGCAACATATGTACAAATGTGTTTGATACAATTGATGTATGGATTGTTATAAGAGCTTTAACAGCCCTGAATAAAATGATTTATTAATTTAAAAATGTAAAAAGAAGGTTCTGCAACTCGTCCAGGTTGCTATCCAAGCTGCTCTGCCATTTGGGCCATCTGATCCCTTTGATCCAATGGCACTCACAGTATTGGTAGCAGATAGAGATGCAGTTTGCAAAACCTTGACACCCTCTGCAGATAACTACTATCCTTTTGAGAAACAACTTTAGCTATTAGTGGGCCTTAGTAGAGACTGAACATCTAACCTTGGGCCACCAAGTCACATGTTGGCTGAGCTGCCCATCACGAACTAGGTGTTGGTTGGCCCACAGAGTCAGAAAGGTGGATGCAGACAGCAGAAGTCTATTATTAAACAGAAAGATCACATATTATTTAAAATCAAGTGTAAGTAAGACCTGAAGGCATACGTAAGTCATATGAGAAAGTGGTCAAACTACCCATGATCTGCACTCCTGATAGCCTTCCGTCTCTAAGTCGGAACCTATGACTTCATGGGGAGAGCCTGATGATCAGTTTATTGAGGAAGGAAAACTTGTGCTTGGTTTATAGATGGTTCTGCAAAATATGCAGGCATCACTCAGAAGTGGACAGCAGTAGCACCACAGCCTCCTTCTGCAACCTCCCTAGAGGATAGTGGTAAAGAGAAATCCCTCTAATGGGCAGAACTTCATGCAGTGTGCCAGGCTGTTCATTTTGCTTAAAAGCCAAAAGGCCATATGTGGCACTGTATATTGGTTGTGGCCAATTTCTTGGATTGCCTCTCTTGACTAATTTGTGTTATAGTTGTGGATCACATTTTCCTGTTTCCTAACATATCTGGTCATTTTTTGTGGTGTTTTGTGTTGAGGATTTGGATTTTGTTCGCTTCCTTCAAATAATATCTTGGGGCTTTCTGGCATGCAGTAAATATATGGGGAGATCGACTTGATCTATTCATGGCTTGCTTTATATTTTACGATGGAAGTATAGAATAGCCTTCTCTCTATGGTTAGTAGTGAAGCCTTACTTCTAAGGCATAGTCTTTCTGGGGTTTCTACTGAGTGGGCTAGGTGTTTAATGAATGCCTCTTCGTATTGCATCATTGTAATTTTTTAAGTTGCTCTTGAGTCTTTCCAACTGACCGGGATCGATCATACCGAGTAGGCCTGCCGCGTAGGGTTTCTAAAGCTGTAACCTTTATGGAAGCTGACTGCCACGTCTTTCTCCTGTGGAACAATTGGTGGTTCATCCTGTCAATCTTTTGCTTAGTAACTGAGCACTTAACCACTGTGCTACCAGGGCTCCTCCAGTCAGCATGGGCTCTATGAATTGTTTATATTATACTCCCTGGTAGTTATGTTTTCCCCAGTAGTTATTATTTGCTTATCCCAGGTAATTTCACCTTATGCATGTGTGTGAGGCGGGGTTGACAAGAGAAATAAATCCAGTGGCACTCATAAATATATGAGAGAGTTTTATATCAAGAAGTAATCATATATCAAGAAAGCATCCCAGCCCAGTCCAACGCGAGTCTCTAAGTTCGAGAATAGTTCATAAGTCCCTCTTCAGACTCATGCAGCCCATGCAATGATGCAGACTGCAGGAAGATCACAGGCCGGTGCATGCAAAGTCGTGTGGATCCTAGGTCGGTGGAAATATGGCAGGATTCCCACAGCTTCCGTGGTCACCAGGAAGCAGGAAGGTGGAGGCAGAGAGAGAGAGGTCAGCCTCCAGAGATCTATGTATCTTGGTTGTACCTCCGAGGGAGGCATCCGGCTGCAACCGGATTGACGCGTTAAACTTCACCTAGGTCTTCTTACAGATGCACAGAAAACCTAATTATCACAGCATGCTCAGTTTAGTAACCAGTCACAAACTACAGGGGACCTCATGCAGTGGTTACTCTTTCTCTATGTACCCTCCGACTCACCATTATTTTACCACACACCCCAACCTCCTTAGCCTTAGGATTCTAATTTCTGTCTCCTCACTTAGCAAGCCCTCCACGTTCTGCTTAAGTTCTCCCTCCTGGCACTGTGGTCCAGAAAGTGTTTCAGGCAAAAAACTGGGGGGAGAGTCGAAGGCTTCTTTCTTTGTTTCTAGTCTTAAGGATCACAGATCTGTACTATCTGTTGTCTTATGACTCAAAGTGGTTGTTTTTATATTTCGTACCATTTGCTAATGTGGGAGACTAAGCCTGCTCCTGGTTTTTCCATCCTGACTATAAGTGGAAGCATTATAATCTTATGAAACTGTCACAGGTAACAGCTGTATTTACGTTCTCATTCAAAGTAATATTGAAAGAGTGAATGAAACATAGCAAAGTAAATTGTTGATAGTGGAGTCGGATCTCCTATAGTTTGGAAGGGTCCCTGGGTGGAGCAAATGGCTAAGCATTCAACTATTATCCACCCAGACGTTTCTTGGAAGAAAGACTTGGAAACCTGCTTCCCAAAGGTCACATCTTTGAAAACCCTATGGAATTCTGTTCTGTAGACAGGGGGTCAGAAACAATTCCAGCGTGGAAAAGCTTTAACTTCTCATGTTGCCTTCTTAATTTAAGAAACGACTCCTTCACCAGGTCTTTAATAGACTACTAAACCCATTAGATTTCCACCTCACAACACGCTGTGATGCTCCCCTTCCACCTGAGGTGGAGAACCTAAGTAGGTTCCAGATGTGCTTTATTTCATTGAGGTTTAAATACGTTCCTGCTCATTCCAGTTATACTGGAAATAAGCCATCCAGCCATGTTTTCAAAGTCAGGTATGATAACTTTTGTTAATCATTTAGTAGAGGAAATAAGGCTTTTCTTCCTAAGATATAAAAGTGGAAGATTCTGCTTTTGAAATGGTGGTCAATATCTACACTTGATTTGTGTTGAGTGTTTGGGTTTTATTAACCACAAGCACCGGGTTAACAGAGTGAATGGGTCATATTTTCATGTATATATTTTTGATAGATCACTTTCTCCTTAAGGTTTATCACATATTGAATATTTTAGGGATATAAAAAACCAGTAGGGAAAATGGGAAATGAAGGCTCTTTCTTAGAATATCTATTTGAACTTGTCTGTTGAACACTACAAGAGATTGTAAGCAACTTACTACAAAAAGGAGATGTGATCATGACTACTATTTAATGTTTATCCACATGCCCATGACCTTCTTGCTGTTGAAGACACAATATAAGCCAAACTGTTCCCTGGAAAACCCTGAGTGGATATATTTTGCAGAAAGGTCTCCAGGGCCTTGAATAATGTGTTATGCCTTTCACACTATAAAAACACAGCAGTTGATGTGTGTGCTTCATCTGTCACAGAAATGCCATTCTAAGTCACAGCGGAGAATGAAAAACACACTTATGCATTTACTATGAGAGGGTCCCCAGTTATTTTCATGGAATAAGGAATTTAGTAAAAACAGACAAGCACACAAAACTCACTGGCATGGAATCAATTTGAGTCCTAGTCCTATAGGACAGAATGGACGTTTCCAAGGCTGCAAATCTTTTTTTTTTTTAATCGTTTTATTTGGGGCCTCATACAACTCTTATCATAATCCATACACACATCCATTGTGTCCAGCACTCTTGTACATTTGTTGCCATCATCATTCTCAAAACATTTGCTTTCTATTTCAGTCCTTGGTATCAGCTCCTCATTTCCCCCCTCCCTCCCCACCACCTCTCCTTTATGAACCCTTGATAATTTATCATTTTTTTTAATGTCTTACACTGTCCGACATGTCCCTTCACTCACTTTTCTGCTGTCTGTCCCCCAGGGAGGAGGTTATATATAGCTCCTTGTAATCAGTTCCCCTTTTCCACCCCACTCTCTCTCCACCCTCCCAGTATCACCACTCTCACCACTGGTCCTGAAGGGATCATCCGCCCTGTATTCCTTGTATTTCTAGTTCCTATCTGTCCCAGTGTACATCCTCTGGTCTAGCTGGACTTGTCAGGCAGAATTGGGATCATGATAGTGGGGGGGGTGGGCAGCAGGAAGCATTTAGGAACTAGAGGAAAGTTATATATTTCATCGGTTCTACCCTGCACCCTGACTGGCTCGTCTCCTCCCCAAGACCCTTCTGTAAGGGGATGCCCATTTGCCTACAGATGGGCTTTGGGTTTCTGCACTTCCCCTCATTCACAATGATAGGATTTTTGTTCTTTGATGGCCAAGGCCGTAAATCTTTACCGGAGCTGAGAGTCTCCTCTTTCTCCTGGGGGAGGGTGGGCTCACACTGTTCAATTTGTGGTTCACAGCCTAACACGGAACCCAGTCTGCCACCAGACAAATGTCAAAAACCTTCAAGTTAAAAAAAAAAAATGAAATAAGTCTAGTCCCTTGGATAACTTCAGGTTTTCGGCACACCGCAGTTCCTGGAGATCATGAATGAAACAGATGGTCTGTATGTCCACTGGCTTAAAGGTGTCAGCAATCCCTCTCTGAAGTTATTGAAATAAGAGGTGTGCCTGCAATTACTAAAGATCTTCCGGTGTTAAAAGAGGCATTGCATAAACTGCTGGCTCCATGCATCAGAATGATTCAGCGTTTCATGCAGAATTTGCTCCCATCGACTTTCCAGTGAGGCACATTTTCAGGAACATTTTCACCTCATGCTTATGAGTCAGTAGCCAGGTAGCAGCTGCTTCTCCTGCAGTTCTGGAAGCTGATCAGAGGTCTGCTTTTTCTATTCCGTCTTCTTCATACCCGCGTTTCTCCAGAAGCAGTGCTTTGAATCAGAGCAGAATCTAGCTGTTGTAGGAAAGTTGTTCTAAACCAGGTTAGCAAGCCTGGGATGGCTGAGGAGACTAACAGTATGTTCCAAACTCCCAGCAGTCCCTTGAAAGACTGCACCAAGCCTCTTGCTTATCAAACTTCCTGCCTAGGGGACCTGATTAAGGAAGGAAAGAAACAGGATACACAACCACTGCTACAGACCTGCCACTGCCGTGAGCAGCTACTTAATAAAGGCTTTGTTGAACCCATCGCTATTAACCTCTAACTTCCATGCCTGTACACCAGTAAAAACGTTGTTATACAGAACTCTATGAGCAGGGGGTAGTGTCCCAATCCCTAAGAATAAGCAGCTAATTTTGTAACATTCCCTTTTCTGAAAGGAAATTAATAATCCTAAAAATAGTTTCTTTTCTAATCAAAATGAATAGGTTATCATTTTTCCCACAAACACCATGATTATCTGTATCAATTACAGAGATGAGCTATAATTGGATGATGCCCTGAGGATCATCTCCCCCCAGGGTTAGTTGGCTCAAGAGCATGGGCCCTGTTTGTTTTTTTGCCTCATTTCATTTTCATTGTCTCCTCCCTCACAGATAAGTTGCTAGTGGTCATAACCTCCTGCTACTAGAAGTAAATAAATAAAACTAACAACAAACCTCTTTCTGAATTTTTTTATTTGCAATTGGGTATAAAAATCAAACCAAGCTCATTGACATTGAGTTGATTCTGACTTATAGCTGCCCTACAGGACACAGAAGGACATTATCATAAAGTTTCCAAGGTCATAAATCGTTAGGAAAGCAGATTGCCCCTTCACATCTGTCTCCCAACAAACGACTGATAGAGTCAAACACCCACCTTTCAGTTAGACGACCCTTTACCACTGCACCACAAGGGTCTAGGAAATAGACCGCAAGGCTTCGTGTACAGAGAAGTTCATTTGCTTTAGTGCATAGACTTGCAAGCACAGGCTGTTTACAGGCATGTTTTGTTCACGGTGCTTTTCTGGATTGTGTTCCAAATAGGTGAGATTGTCAACCAGCTGAGTTTTTGTTAGTGAGCTTTTGGTATGTGGCATTATATTATGTTATATTATTTTTGTCATGTTATGTATATTATTTCTTATAAATTGAAATTAGAATTGCTATACTCTCCCATAGTTCCCTCAGGACTGAGGCATCTTAAGACTCAATTGAGTTTTTTTCTGGCAATTGCTCCCAGCCAACAGAGATATTTTACCTGGGATTAGATACTTCTCTCAAGAGCAGCTCCTATCCAATGATCAGTTGATATGTTTGAGGTCCAGTTCTGAAAGTCCATCTCAGTCTCACAACTTTCTGTGGGATTGGCTGCATCCTCTCTCGCACCTACCTCACAACCCAACTCTTCCCTCTGTCCAATTCTACTTCTGTCACTCCTGTTCAGGTGCTGTTCCTGAAAACCATCCCAAAGAAGCTTCTACATGCAATTTCCATCTCAGAGTCTGTGCCCCAGAGCACTTAAGTGAGGCAGTAGTGAATGCCTGGGCCAACTTCAGTCTGGCCCATGTATATTACAATTTCATAAATATTCATGCTTTGCAATGGTTCTTATATCTTGACCTTCTTCTACGCCAACTTCTTGATTCTCATATTTTCTATAGAATTGCTTCTTTGAGTAAGGATTTTGAAGTTTACAAATTGAGGTCATAAAAATTAGGCTTCTACAGGCTGATATTTATTCAGATACCACCTTTATTAAAGAGATTTTAGGTATTTGCTAAAGCCTATAAAACTTCAAGACTGTTGTTACAAATTCTATAATTTTATTACTTGGTTATTAGAGAACTATTCATTTTGATTGTTCACTATGTTTTCTTTATTCTTTAAATCAAAGTTTGTGCTTCAAAGGTAAATAGTATCTGTGAGCACATATTTTCCTACACTGCTTTTTTCAAAGACACTAGCCCTAAAGACACTAGCTGCTAAAATGTAGACAAGTAGTACATATCTTCATTCTTTCCCTTGTTTTAAAGTTTCTATCATATTATTCTGATGATTAACTCTGATGTGATAGGTAGATTTATTGTGCCAACCTGGCCTATAGACACATGTGGTGATTAATAAGGTTGCAGTTTAATTGAAGGGCTAAAAGATAAATGGCTCAGTGAGCCTCATCTTTCCATCTCTTGGTCTTTGATGATTGGACTAGTGTGCAGCTGCCTTAGCTAGTTCTCTGCCTTAACTTTGAGCTACACTACCTGTGGGACACCCAATCCATGGACCATGTTGCTATAGTTTGAGATTCCTTTGAGACCTGCTTTGCCACACTGCTGGTATATACATCACTTGAGCTGGGGACTGTCAGACCCTGTCATCTGGCTGACTGTTGGTGACCTACCCTGCTGTTTGCTGTCTTTGTCGGACTGCCTATATTGCCCTACAGAAGTCTCAGTTGTCTGCTTCCTTGACTTGCACCCAAGAGCCCTCGTGAGTTGAAGGATTGCCAGTATATTAACGATCTCATGGAAGTGAGTTGAACTGACGCCTCTGTACTGCTCTGTGGGCTAATTAGCTGTTTATTTCATTGTGTTATATATATATATAATCATAAGTGTCCTGGTTTTGTTTCTCTAGAGAACCCTGTCTAACACATCTGATAATCACCCTGCCTCATTAATCCCACTTGAAAGTTTTTAGTCCCAGGATTTAAATAGCCTGGTTAACTAATGTAATCATTGGGTTTTATGTCAACAGTTGTGGCCTCCCCTAGGATATGATCTAACATAATAGAATCAGCTCCATGTTGTGATATCTGTGAGAATTCAGCACTTGTGGGAAGATGAGGGTGGAGTGCTACCCCTTACTCAGGTCACAGCCCTGGTGTTTCCTTGGGAGAGTGACTCACTTGATATATAAGTAGACACTATGGGGAGCTTCTTCTCTTCTTGCTGCCCTGGATCCTGCAACTGGCTCAGTGGCCTCAGGTTCTTTGGACTAGAGCCAATGGCCTACCATAGTGCCTGTTAGACCTGGGAGTCATTAGAGCCTGCCTTCTGATCTGCCACCTGACCTGTCAACCTTGGATCCATTCACCTCTGCGTCTACCAGCTGTGGTCTTCCTACTTTGTCTTAGTGCTTTCTGGTTCATTAGCTCCAACAGTTACAAGAGTCAGGAAATATTCCAATTTAGAATCTGACCCATAGACTTGAACTGGCTTGGAATTTAACCTGTTTCTACAACTGTACGGGCCAGTTCCTTGGTATAAAGTTCTTCTTATCTTTCCATCTCTGTCTCTCTCTCTACAGCATCTAACAACAACAACACATGTATATTACAACATCCTTTCAGTCAGCAGTCAAGCACTTTAATCATTTGGACCAACCAAAGACTTCAGAAGGGACCTTAGAGATAGTCTAATCCAAGCACCTTATTGTACAGATGAATTCCAGGGAGAAAGGGAATCACCTAGTTATATAACTAAGTAGTGACAAAGCTGGAACTTGAAGCGCTAACTCTTGATTCTTGATTGAGAGAGCTTTTACTTTCTCTGCATATCACTCCATGATTTTGGATAATGTTCTTGACTCAATACTCTGTCAGTCACAGATATTTTAACTCATTGCTCTTTCAACCTGTCATTCCTAGTTCCTGATTTAGTTGTGCAACCCATCAACATAATATAACCAACACAAGTTAGTTTGAATGAAAAAATATTACACTTTCATCAATATCAGATTTTTTAAAGAATAATCTGTTAAGAGTTTCCTATAAGTTGAATTCAATGTACTGAAATAATTATTAAAAATATGCAGTTTTTGTACATAATATGGTTCTTGGTGTAAATTTCAACCTCCTTGTGGTAGGATGAAACTCTAATTCTGATAAAAATGTCCATGAAAATTGGTTCATTTCCCATATACTTAGGCTTAATCTAAACTATATCGGTTAACTAAATAAGGAGTGAATGAATATTCAACTATACAAATATTCATTGTGAAAAGGCATCAAGGTGAGTTTTCTACTTGAATATGGGTCTTGGAATTACTCTAGAAAGATAAAAGTGGTGCCAAGTAGAGGGAGCAGAGACTCTGATTCTGTTTCACAAATATTTTCCTTCCATATCTCTGGTCTTCGTCAATCTGTTTAGAGTCACCAAGGCAGATAGGCAATGGACAGCTTCTTGCAGTAAATTATTTTGCCTAGAAATCCTGCATAGCAGGTATTGCCTGACCTCGCTGCAGATGATAAACTAGCAATGTTGTTATTCAAGTTAAGAGCACCTTAAGGGGTATAAGGCTCCTGGTTTCTCCTTAGGAGAGTGATAAGTAACTTTAGCAATAGTTCCAAAGGTACCACAAATCTACCAAAGTTTCTGTTATTTTGAAATGCTTCCCAGTTATCGTCGGTCCAGTCAGTTATGTTTCCAAGCAACGTAATGTCGAACAGAATGAAGTATCATCCAGTCCTGCACTCGCTTCACGATCTTTTCTATGTTGGGGTCCACGGTTGTGTGTCAGTTCACCTCACGGAGGGTTTCCTTTGTTATTTTTGACCCTCAGCTTTACAGGAAAAAAAGATGTTCTTTTCTAGGGATTGGCCTTTCTTTCCTGATGATGAGTTAGAAGGAAACTAGACAAAATCCCACCATCTTCGCTTCTAAGGAACATTTGATCTTATTTCTTCCTACGAAGTTTTCTCAGATACCTGCTGCTATTCAATCTCATCTTGTTTCTCATCTAGGCCTAAAGTCAATGGGCCATACCAAAATGCACTGTATCCTAATAGGTTTGCTGGGTGTTGATTCTGATGGAACTACAGACAGGGCAAGTTCCTGTTGCTTCTCTAGAGCCAGGGAATCTCCTTTAGACACTTTGAAGGGGCTTCCACACCAACCCCGGTCCCTTCTTTCACCACCTCCAGTACCCCCAACCACCACCAGCCTCCTGGCACTCTGAACTAGGGCACTGAGATTCAGGCTGAGACCTGCTTCCTTACAAAGGTGTTTCCTTCCTATCTGGCATAACCCAGGTAGAAATCACGTTTCATAATGTTTTTCTCCTTTTGTTCTCAAGTGTTCTAAGTTGGCTCCCAGCAGCACATGTCAACGGGAGAACCCCTGGGGCCGAGTTGGCTCCCAGAGCAACAGGAATGACCTGCCAGTAAAGTTGCGTAGGATTTTCTGTAGTGGAAATTTTGGGACTGTGGCCTGTTCAGAAATTCCAGCGATAACTTGTGTGGGGGAGGAGAATGTCAGTGTGTCCTATTAGAATGAGACAGTCAAACCACACAGATCAATGGGGAGAGAAGGTAAGCTTTTGTCTGGACATGAAAGAAAACCACTTGGATGGGGTAGAAAGGAGGAACAGATTAAATTATAAGGATCTACATAGAACCTCCTCCCTGGGGGACAGACAACAAAAAAGTAGGTGAAGGGAGTCGTCGGACAGTGTAAGATATGACAAAATAATAATTTATAAATTATCAAGGGTTCATGAGGGAGCGGGGAAAATGAGGAGCTGATGCTAGGGGCTTACCTGGAGAGCAAATGTTTGAGAATGATGAGAGGGCAATGAATGTACAAATGTGCTTGATACAATGGATGTATGGATGGATTGTGATAAGAGTTGTACGAGCCCCCAATAAAATGATTTTTTAAAAAGAAAGAAAACCACTTGGAAAGGGGGCTGGTGACTGTCCCTTTTTGTTGCGCGTAGAACACACCCAAGCTTCTGTCACAGAGTCGAGGTTTGACTTGTGGTGACCCCGCGTGTGTCAGAGCAGACCCACTCCGGAGGGTGTTTGATGACAGTGACCTTGTGGAAGAAGAGTGTCGGGCTTTTCTTCAGAGGCACCACTGGGAAGACTTGAACTGCCAACCTTGCAGCACACAGCAAAATGTGTTGACCGTTCACATCACCTAAGGACTCCCGGTCAAGTGTCCTTTGGCTTTATTTCTGAAGGCATGGCTGAAAACGGTCTATCTCTGTACCGGTGTGGAGGAGCATGAAGAGGCTGTGGAGTGCATGTCAAATGAGAAGCCCTGCCCTGGTCTTGTCAATCCCCACGTCTGTGCATTCATTACAATGCAGGCCTCGGCTGGCACCATAGCTGCCTTGCCTGCCCCGCCTTGGCCTCTCACAGTCACCTCCATGAAAGCAATGGGTGAGTCAGCTGAATGGAAAAAGGACAGAGGCGTGGTTCTGGCTCCTCCACACATGACTCTGAGCAATGGAGGACAGCAAACAAAGCCATTCAAACCTGAAACTCCACAGGGCAGGGTGTGGGAAGGGGCGAGCAAGGTGGAAGCAGCGTGTTCGGCAGGTTGAACATGTGTACATTCCTTCTTTTTAATAATTAGAAAGGAATTCATTCTCCCCGCAGAACTACCGTCCAGCTTCTGGTGGAAAATACCAGAGACAATAAAATCGAACAGAAGAAGTCCCGAACCAGTTGCCCATCTGATTGATTCTTATTCGTGGAGATACGGTGTAGGTCAAAGGAGAACCGTGCTCCATAGATTTTTCACCAGTGGAATGTCCACAAGCAGATCAGCAGGACTTTCTTCGGAGCTGCCTCTGGATTGATTTGAACCTCTAACCTTTAGCTTAACAGCCAGCTGATGCCATCTGGCCCGACTGAAAGCTTCCCTCTTTTCTTGCAGCGATTTATTCTGAGCTGCTTTTCATTTCCTGGAGTATTCACTAGTTAAAGATGACTTCTCGGGTTGATAAGATATCGTTTGGACATTGCTAGAGAATGGGGACAGAAAACCACTGTGAATCAATGCTACTTGGCGTGACATCAGAGAGCTCATGCCTATAACGCAGTTCTTCAAGTTCAGCATGACTAGGGGAAGTAATCTGCAAGTTCACAGACGAGGCTCTCACTCCTCGCTATCTCTGTGGAATGTGATGAGGTAAGACATGGGAATTGTTCATCTACAGTTGAGTCTTCCACTCTGGTGAAGTTCAACACATTCTGTAGGAATCCTGGGCTGTTTTTCTGGATGCAGGGCTTAAAAGCATCATGAAATGTGATTTCCATCTACCTGACAGTGAGAGACAGTGTGGTATTATATATATATATATTAAATCTGTGGCGACAAGTATGTGTGTATCTTGGAATCCATAG
>NW_022103928.1:26469175-26486019 GCF_000313985.2 Echinops telfairi
TGAGTTGGGTGGACTCCATGACAACTGATACAGGATGAAACCTTGGGCAAGTGACTAATCTCTGTGTCCTTCAATCCCCCCATCTGCAACACAGAACAACAGTAGAGCCTCCCTTATAAGGTTGCTATGAGGCTTGTACTATACTTGTACATTTCTCAGACGTGTGTTCATGACATAAGGAAATCTGTGCCTTATACTACGTTTAAAAGGCATCCCTCGAGTTCTAGAAGTGCTGCATGGAGCTGACGGAGCCACAAGTCAAGGCTGCTACCGAACCAGGTGAAGGAAGCTTTTCTATGCAGCCCTGTTCTATTCCTCCATCAAACACTCATTCAAAGCTAGACTCAAAGCCTGTGTTTCACCCTGGGGCATAATGAGTTCCACGCTGCACAACCAGTTGCCTTTCGGCTCATTCCCATTTGGGGCAGCCCCAGGCGTGTCAGAGTAGAACTGCGCTCCACAGGGTTTTCCTGGTTGCCATCCTTCAGAAGTAGCTCATCAGACCCTTTCAAGGATCCTGTGGGTGGATTTGAACTTCCAACCTTTCACTTAGTAGCTGAGTGCTTAACCATTTGTGCCACCGAGGGACTCTAATGAGTTTAATAAACCCACATTGTTTCTTTAGAACAGCAAGTTCCTTACGTGTAACGTTTATTTAATTTACCCAGAGACTTTTCTGTTTCAAGTTCTGTTAGAATCTCCCTAGTTCCAGTGTCCCTTCATTAAAATCTATCAATGATTTTTTTTAGACTTTGATTGTGTTGTGTCATCTTGCCAGATTAGAATTCTTAATCCTTTAACACAGCCTATATACAAACTCAACACGTTTGGGGCTATTTTAAAATCGCTGTTTCTAATTCTTTCTTAGGTCATAGGTGGAGGCATGAGTGAGATGGAGGGTGGAGGCATGAGTGAGATGCAGAATGTTCTGCCCTGGGCCATGTGTAGTGCATAGGTGACTTAAGATGTTGGCCGAACCGAAAAATATATATATGATGCTCAGAATGGAGAAGCAAAGCCAAAGAAATACCATAGGATTAACCCACCTAAAAAAATAATAGTGAAGATAAAATCCAAGTACAAATAGTCCCTGACTTCCGATGCACGACAATTAGAATAAATTGCAATAGGCAGATCCAAGTACAAATAGTCCCCGACTTCCGATGCACTCCAATTAGAATAAATTGCACGTTGCATCTTTGTGGAGGAAGCTGTTGGGAAATGCTTGCAGAGGGTGTGGGGGAAATGGCAGAGTTATATGAACACAATCCGAACATTTAATCAGGAAAACATGATGGAAGAGATAGGTGGAGAAATCATCCTCATGGCAAGAGCGCTGAATTTAGAATTTGCCATCGATGATGTACAACAGCGCCTAGATTTCAAAGAAAAGGACATTGGCAGATGAAGACTTCATGGATTTGTAGAGGACAGAACTGATGAAGAAGGAAGAGATAATGAGATAGAAGAAGGAGGAAAGTGTTCAAAATTTTTTTCCAGGGAAAGTTAACAAGTTTCCTAGCCCCCACCCCCGCCCGCCCCCACCAAAAACTAAATCAGGGATTTAGTTGCACATGTTGATGGGTTTGCTAAAGTCAATAGGCAGATTCAAGAAACAGGGATATGTTACCTCGAAATACATCAAGAAAAAAAGGAAAAGACCATACAGACCCTATTGTTCTGACTAGAAATGCCATCCTCATTCCCAGGAATAATCCAGAATGTTCCACAAGTGGAATGACTACCACAAATAACAAAATATCTGTGTCAGCGAATTCTTCTTCATCACTGGAGCAAGATTCTTATAGTTTGTATATTTTGATGTATGCCTTAAAATATACCTCTAAGTTGATCTGTTTAGAGGTTCAGGCATAGCTTCGGGATAGTGCGGGTTCGGTTCCGGACCACGGCAATAAAGCGAGTGCCACTTCCCTTTTTATTTTCATGCTCGTGACCCGGTGCAGTTGGGGGCGGGGCTGCAAACCACAAGGTCAGGCTCTTCAACCCACCAGCTGCTGTGAGGAGGAAAGATGGAGCGCTCTGCTCCTGTAAAGATTGGCTCAGAAATCCCGTGAGTCAGAATCAACTTGATGCAGGGGGGGATAGTCTAATAAGCGGGCAGTGACATTTTGAAAAAGTGTGAGAATGGCCAGAAGGTGACACAAGGAACACAAAGTGGGTGCCTGCTGTTGGGAGGATGGTACCGGGGACTCGCTGGACGCAGGGTTGCCACAGACGTTCAGTCTGTGAGGAGCACAGGGAGGGAGGTGCAAGACCACGGGGTCGGCCTGTGCGGTTTCCACCGTCCGAAGACCACGTTGCTGAAGAGACTGATCAAGCCATCATAGTCATCGCAGCTTTTGAAAAATGAGGACTTTGGCGGACATCAGAGCTGACTCACAATTGTGTCATCCGAATAGAACCCCATCATAAATCAGGGACCACCTGTAGAAGTCAGAATGAGTTTAAAGGAAATTTAGAATGTCAATCGTCCCATAAAGCCGGGGATACAATTGATTGAGTTGTGAGTTTTCTAAGCATAGGACCAATGTCTTACAAAACCCCATTGCCAGCATGTTGACTCTCAAGGCAACCCCATGTATGTCAGTAAATGGGACTCATGTTTTCGCAGGCTGGTTTTTCACAAGTGAACCACCAGGCCTTTCTTCTGAGGCCCCTCGGGTGGACTCTGACCTCCAGGATTTCAGGTAACAGCTAAGCATATGAACGCTTCATACCATCAGGAGTTCCCCATTGTTTTATATTTCTCCTTTAAAAATATTGTCTTTGGTAAGTAACATAATCCTAACTACGCATACGTGCTCAATTAACACCTGTACGTTAACATTTGATTGGAACTAAATTTTAAAAGAGGCAATCTCAGAGTTTATCTATAAAAGCTTATGAACTCTCTTCTTGTGAAAGGCAGTACACTTTTAAAATCTAGACAGCTTTATAAAAAGGCTGAACTCAGAAGTACAGTATCAGTTACTCAAAAGGGAAAAATCCAAAATATCCTCGTATGAATGAGGAACATTCTACTTGATTTAAGATAACAGTTCAACCCTCCCACTTAAAACACAAGCGAGAACAAGAAACCAAAAACCTTAGAAGGACCAATTCATCTAGAAAATCCTTCATTTTACAGATGTACATACAGAGGCTCCAAGAGGTTACTTAACTTGTCCACGATCTCTCTCTCTCTCTCTCTCTCTCTCTCTCTCTCTCTCTCTCTCACACACACACACACACACACACACACACACCCCAAACTCCTCCCCCATTTCTGCAATCTTTCCTCTCCAGGGTTGATCAGGCATCAGAGCCAAACCCTTGCCATCCCCTCTGCCCTCTCAGTGGTCAGTGAACAAACCCTGAAGCTACACTTCATGGGGCTCGCTGACGCTGAAATTCAGACAACCTGATTCCCTTATACCAGCGGTTCTCAACCTGTGGGTTGCGACCCCTTTGGGGGTCGAATGACCCTTTCGCAGGGGCCACCTGAATCCGAACAGTAGCAAAATGACAGTGATGAAGTAGCAACAAACATAATTTTGTGGGTGGGGGTCACCACCACATGAGGAACAGTACTGAAGGGTCTCGGCCTGCGGAAGATCGAGAACCACTGCCTCATACTGTGCTTCCTCCCTTTCTCCTTATGAGTTGTTCATCACGTAAGTCATGTATTTTTGTCTCCTGAGATGCACACTGAAGGAAAGAGGAACTGTCCTGCTCAGAAAGGAAAACATGGAGACGAGGCAAAAATCAGAGTGGCAAGGGAGTAAGGGAAGGGCACGATGCCAAAGGTCAGTGATGGTTTTCCCAGGCCACGAGCGCTCACCTGCCCCCAGCACAGCCTCTGGTTCTTAGATCCACCTACCTTCTTTATCCCCCCCTCACTAAACTCTCTCTGCTGTTCATAATGCCCTGTGGACTGCCAAAGGCTTCATCATTGTCTTTTAATTTTTTAACTGCTCCATAGGGCTTTTAGTTTAGGTTTTTAACATTTTTATTGTGATTTAGGTGAAGGTTTACAGAGCAAATTCATTTTCATTCCACAGCTCACACACAGTTTGTTTTGTCACACGGATGGCCATCCCCACAGTGTGACAGCACTCTTCCCACTGCCTCCCTGGCTTCCCCATTTCCCTTGGGCTTTCTGCCTGACCCCTTCCTGCCATTTGAGCTTTATCCCTGAGCCAAAGCTGCCCTTTGGATCTGGGATGACTGATTGTTCTAAGGAGTGACTGGCTCCCTCGTGTTGTTCACCTTATATATCTGTGTGCTATTTGGTTCCAAGTTGAGCCACAGGGTTTCATTCCAGGCTTGAGGGTGTCTAACGGCCATGGTCTTGTGGGAGCCACCAGTCTTTCTCAGGCCAGTTGATCTTTTGGAGGTTGGGTCCACATTTTCTCCCACTCAATACAGGGCCCCCTATTGTAAACCCTTTCAGAGCCGTCGGCAGAGGCCACTGGGCACCATCTAGCTCGTCTGGGCTCAGTGTTCATTACTTCATCGGACTGATTATTTACTTGCTTTTACAATTTTCTTTACTCTTCTTTTCTCCAGATGGAAAAAGAGCAGTACCTGAGCCTTGCATGGCTGCTCACAAGATTTTAAGACCGCCGTCACGCCTCACCAAAAGAGGACATAGGATACTGTCTTGGTGGGCTGTGTCGTGCCAATTGACTGTAGTGTCCTTTGAGATGTGGTCCCGAGTCTCCAGGCCCAGTAAGTCATTCCTTCACGGTGTTCAGTTATGGCTAAGAAGTTTTCATAACTTGTCCACAATATGCTCTGCTATATTCATAAATATATTTGCAGTCCACATATAATACATTGAACCTCTGTCAAACCTGTACATATTTGTGGGGGTAGTCACATTTGTTTGCCTTCCCATCCATGTCTGGACGGAGTGTCTGTCTGTGGACCTCCTTGTGGATGAGTATCATGGCTGTTGTTGTGGGAGGGATGGTGTAGAGACCAGTGTTTGCCTTTAACACGATGCTCCTCCCAGCCTCCTTCCTTGCTTTCCTCATTTTCTGTTGACCTTCCCCCCACCACCCCCGTGACGAACTGCCTTTCCCTTCACCCACCTTCTAATTAGTGCTTTATCCCTTCTTCCTCTGCCACCCCTGTTAATCGTGAAATAGTGATTTTTTTTCTGTCTATAAATCTTTTCTTGACTTCTCACAGTCGTGATCTCGTACAATATTTGTCCTTCTGTGATTGACAAATCTCACTCAGCATCGTGTCCTCTGGGTTCATTCAAGCTGGTGCTTTTCTGGAGCTTGCATGCCGTGCAGCTAGTTTGTCTGCTCGTCTACTGATGGGCAGTTAGGTCGCTTCCACGGGTGTGCACCCCTTTCTTTGTGTCCCAGGTCTGGTGTCTCTAGACCTTATCTTAGTAGTGGGACTGCTGCATCATATGGTATTTCGATTTCCAATTTTGGGAGGAAGTGCTATTCTATTTTCCATGATGTTTGCATCGAGAGTTCTAGTCTCTCCACACCCTCACCAGCATTGGTTGTTTTCTGTTTTGTTTTTAATTTTTGCTACTAGTTCTTGGGTGAGGTGACATCTGATGGTTGTTTTGTAAGGAGTGCTCTGGGCATCATTTCTGCAATTGAATGACCCGGTTTTGTCAGCACCGTTGGTTAAAAAGGTGATCTCGTCCCTAGTTCCTGTGTTTGGGCCTTTATCAAAGATCAGCTTTCCATAAGTAGATGGATTTGCTTCTGGGTTCTCAATTGGGTTTCATTGCTCTGTGTTTCTGTCATTGTACCAGGACCAGGCTGCTGTGATCAGCCAGCATGATGGCAGGTTTTGAGATTGGGAGAAGTGAGGCTTCCTACTGGGGGTCTCTTTCCTTTCTGTAAGAAGTTTGTGATCCCTTTTTTCACCTTTAAATGAATGATGATGGGCTCTAGATTGGGATTGCTTTATAATGATAGATCCTACTGGAGAGCTGAAAATATCACCTTCAGAATAGTACAGACTTAGATGGAGATTGTCAAGAAACAATGGCTTCACATTTTGATATTCGTGTCTAATAAATTTTTCTATGATTTTATAGCAATACGTTTTGTATGTATGTGTGTATATGCATATGCATGTTCATATATGCCTGGTGTGTGTGTGTGTGTGAGAGAGCATTCATTATGAAAGTGACATTTTCATCTAAGTCATCCCAGAATAATGATGTGCTCTTCTATTGAGACCACTTCACAACAGCACTTTGGCATCATCGAGAGACTCCAATTGCATTCCCTTTCCATGTTCTTTGCATTTGGGGAACAAAAAAGAAATCTGATGTGGTGCAATCAGGCTGAAGGGTGAGCGGGGCAAGAGTCCCCAGTGAGGTTCTCATAGGCCAGCTGGCCCTAAGCTCCAGGAATGAGCAGGGCGCGGTCCTGATGTGAGAAATTCCTTGGTGCAAGTTCTCTGGGCCATTTCTCATCAATGACATTCTCCATTTTCTTAAAACATCTTCCTAATAAGCCCCCATAATCACCCTGCGTCGGTGAAGAAAACCGATCCAAATTGTCATGGGGACTTTCAAAAAGCAGTCTCCATAACCTTTTGGGCTGACCTCTCTGTTTGACTTTAAATGACCAGCAGTTCCTCGCCCCTGAGCCCTGGAGTCGCTGTATTCCAGTTGGACCTTCGGTGAAGGCCCGCGAACAAGACTAAGAGAAGTCTGTCCCTGAGAAACCTTTTCTGCAGCTGAGCACCGAGACATGTTTAGATAGGTTTTGTTTGGAATAAACCTGTGCGTGTGTGAACTGGAACCCTGGTGGCAATACTTTATGACACACATGCACACCCATGCACACACACACACACACACACACACACACACACATACACACACACCAGCCAAAGCCACCTCCAATTCTGCAATCCTTTCTTCCCTAGGGCTGATCTGTCATTAGAGTCAAAGTTCTTGTCAAGTTGGCTACTTGTGAGGTGGCCACGGGCCAAAACAAAACACGACTGGAAAGCTATAGCCTCTCCCTCTCCATCGCGGCCTCACTTTCTTAGCTCAGAGCCCCCTGCAGCTCGCTGGCAGACAGGAGACACTCATTGCTGTTGAACTCAGCCCTGGGGGTTCAGTCATCCTGGGTCAGTGCCCTTATCTTGCCGATGTTTCCGTCCTTGTGCCTCTTTCCCATTTGCACACCACTCCAGCCCACATTGGTGTCCCCACAAGATGCAAACTGCTCCCAGGCAACTGCCACACTAGAAATAGAATCAGGCAGGTCTACTATGGAGAGGTAACAGTTTATTAACATATATCAATTTCCCGGGGAATATGTGCATTTCAGTAGGTGATAATTCAAATGCCTACCTCTTGATAGTAAAATCTTAGCTGTCAGTGGCAGGCATATGGGAAGGTGAATGATGTACCCATACGAGATATCTAGCTTGATCGCTTCTCCTTCCTTCTTGTTACCTGGGTTTGGTGCATACAGGTGACCTTGCCCCAGTTATTCTACTCCTGAGCCATCTACACATCCTTAGACAGTGTCACCTTAGGGGAGACCATTAAGGCAACATTTGAGCTGTGTTAATGTTTAGCTCCTTGGTCAGAGAGTTAAAGCAGCAATGTTCGTTTGTGTGTTTGTTTTACCATTGAGTTAGTTTTATTTCATATTTACAACTTGCCTGACTCAATATGACTATGTAATTAAGTGGTCAGTTCTGAAATTGTTTTCTCATTGGGAAACTTCAAGAGAATGCACAGTTAAAACATAATTCTTAAATTACTGTTAAGAAGCCTGCCAGCCCCTTCTTTATAGAGCTCTTCTGCAAATCCGCTGCTGACTGGATAATGATAGATTGTAGGATTTAACCCTTGAAAAGAAATTCTCCCCATGAAGAGCATTTACCCTTCTAAATGACCTAAGCTCTGGGGACAGTAGATTGATGGGGTCATTATGAGTGATGGCCATTCTGGAGGCAGGCACAGGAAGATGCTGTTGTTTGATACCATGTGTTGTTCGGACTTATAGTGACCCCGTGGACAACAGAACAAAATGCCGCCCGGGCCTGCACCAGGGGCCCTCCCCATAGTTCTTATGTTTGAGCCCATTATTGCAGCCACTGTGTTAATCCGTCTTGTCCAGGGTCTTCCGCTTCTCCCACTTTACCAAGCGCGATGTCTTTCTCCCTATATACATTCTAAACCACAGAGCATCTTCGGCTGTCCAGTGAGGCACCCAAATATTCTGAGTGTCAGCCTTTCCCCCACTGAATGGACATTTAGTTCTCCCTCACCTTGAATGAAAGATCAGATCATGTTCATTGTTGTTGTTGTTTTTCTTTTTTAACATTTTATTAGGGGCTCATACAACTGTTATCCCAATCCATACACACATCAATTGTGTAAAGCGCATTTGTACAGAGAATGGGTAGGAAAGAGGGAACCGATTACATGGAACTGTGTGTGACCTCCTCCCTGGGGGACAGACAACCAAAAAGTGGATGAAGGGAGACGTCGGACAGGGCAAGATATGACAAAATACCCATTTATAAACTATCAAGGGCTCATGCGGGAGAGGGGAGCGGGGAGGGAGGGGAAAAATGAGGACCTAATGTCGGGGGTTTAAATGTTCATTGTTTTTTAATCGCACTTGGCTTAAGGGAGCTCCCCTCCCCCAACTTCCCTCTTACTCTTCTTTCCTGGAGGTGGCATGCCAAATAAAGCAGGAACCTCTCCTCCAGCAGATGGAAAGCCATTCTCTGATTTTTTTCCCCAGCACCAGCAGCAAGTTCAAGATGAGCACTTGCTTTCTAAGGAAAAACAGTACAAGTAAACCAGGCGGCTCACACAGACGGAAATCAAGCAGAAAAGACGAACCAGTGCACCTCCAATAGCCAGGCTACTTGTTAGGGTGATGGGTAGCTAAAATTGTCTTCAAAAGGCAAATCCAATTCTGTAACAAGAAGAGTTGAGCTAACATTCCCAGATAACCCAAATAAAGCTTGCAGTAACTCTGCTTTCTCAGCTCTCAGTCATTTCATTTCCATCCTCTGCTTATCCCTGGGAAGGGTGATACCTGTTTACTATTAGGCCTACCTGTGGCTACTCAACACTCACTCTAGACTGTTGATACCCTGCACCTTTTCAAATTCCATGGAATTCCTTTCTGACTGAGCAGGTTGTGGCAAATGCTAGACCATCAACCTAAGTTAGTCTCATTTGTACAAAAGGTACCTCCTTTTCATCTCCCGTTTTTTCCCTTTAACTACATCTCATAAAGAATGAAAGACTAGTGGCTACCCACAAGCTCAAATCATATTTAGCCTCTATTTCCACCTTTTTCTTTCCAATGAGCTCAAATAGAAAAATTGTTGAGGATGGTGCGGGACCAAGCGGTGCTTTGTTTTGTTGTACGTGACGGCTGCTGTGCCTAACAGACCAACGCCATCTACTAGCAGTAGCTAGTCCAGGCCGGCTGTTAGAACTCAGGAAAGAAAGCTGTCTCTCTCAGGATCACACTAAACTTCATTTAGCAAACAGTTTGACTAATGACTGATTCTAAATGGATTTAGCTAATTTTCTTTGGTCAAAGCTAATGTGTTACTCTTGGTCTTCAAAAGAAGAACAAAACAAATAATATACAGATTTCTATGAAGATTTTAAAATATCAGGCTTTAGAATGTCTACGTTTGCAGTATATTTTATAATTGTTGTCATCATCACATTGAAAAGTACTTATTAAGCCATTACTTTGGTCTGGTGCTGTGCTAAGCAATGTATAAAGAGAACTACACAGAGATAATTCCCATTTTGATGGGGAAAAAGGAAGCTAAGTCTGAGCCGTGACATAAAGACTGTAGGTTAGTTCCAGGGGGGAAGGATTTATGAAAATTAAGAAAAGTTAGTGGTTTTGATTTGCTCGTTGTTTTCACAGTTAAATGGTCTTAAAAGCAATATAATCATACAACTAGTGAAACAGAAAAGACTTTGCAGACCAACCAGACCAATCTTATTTTATAGATCTGGAGACTGTGTATTACACATGCGAAGTGATTTGCCCAGTTGCAGAAATTTCAAACATTCAGGATGACAACCTTCACTTTCCAGATTCAAATTCGACCTTGTTTCCATCGCACACTTTGCCTCGATGTCTTTCAAATACGCTGATGCATTGCTGGTAATCTGCTGTCGCCGATAAGATTGGAACAAATTAAGGTTAAGAATTGCAGTTATTAGTTTTAGAGGAAAACAAGGAAAAGATGAATGGCAAACAAGAACATATCGTGGAGAAAGAAATATTTCAGCAACAGTGGAATAATGGAGGAGCTACAAATTAATTCACAGTCCCGTGATGGCGTAAGGGGACGAGAAGATGGCATTGCATTGGTGTCAGGAGCCCTGGATTCTGCCTCTTGTTAGCTGTGGGAATAGGGATCAGTTACTTCGCATCTCTTTATCTGGGTTTCTTCATGGACAAAAAACAAAAGGATGAATCTGTATTTACTTCTGCTTTGTGCTTTTCTGCCCTCACATGTCATATTTCTATTATTTGGTGGACACTGTCAGTACTGAACAGAGAAACCCCACCTTGATATGGAAGAATGTGTAAACTTCAACATGGCGTGGGACAAAGTAGTGAGCAGCCAAAAGCCAGGAATAATTCTTTATACCCTTCACTAAAGATTCCGAAATTCAGACAAGCAAGCAGTTTGAGTGTGTTGTTTGTGTTGGTCTCGGCTACTTTCATCCACACAGGAAGATTTGGTTTGGGTCTTTAATTCCTATATTAGAATTTTGAGAGCCAGCCTTTGTGTTGTTCATGGTGCTAGGTCCTAATTAGGATGCAAACATGCTAATTGCTCATGGATTCTGTATTGGCCAGTTTGTCTACTCACTAAAACTTACTTGTTAGCCCCAATCTGCCGTGCTTTCAGGGTCTCTCAGAGTCTTGGTGACAGCCGTGAGTCGCCTAACACGCATGTGATATCCCAGCTGAGGCCCAACAAGGACACACTCTGCCATCTTGCCTCTGTGCTCATGCTGCGAAGAAGATTCCCTTTTGTGTAGTCTCTTTAGTGCCACCATGTAGGTGTTTTTGTGCTTTTTGGTTGTTGATTTCACTGTTATAATGATTCCGAAGCACAGTGCAGATGTGCTGCCTGGTCTTCTCTAAGTACAAGCAGATCGTGTTGTGCTTTTTGGAGAAAACACATGTGTGAGATAAGCTTTGTTGAGGCATGCATTGCAGTGCTGTTGGCCTTGAGTTCAATGTTAAGGAGTTAACAATCTGTATTAAATAAGGTGTCTTTAAACAAAAACACAGGTATTTGTTGATCAGCTGGGGGAAATGGTGTGGCCAGAGGCTTGCAGAAACCCAATCCTGTATTTTCCCCAGGTACTGACACACTTCCCTGTGGCTGTCCAGAACATAACTACTGCAAAGAATGAGACTTGCCAGTTAATAATTTAGGAGTTCTTGGTAGTAGAGGTATTTCTGTTTTCACTTATTTCATTAAGTTCTCCCACTTTCCGAGTTCCAACTATGGGGGAACAGATGAGTGTAGGAATGTGTTCTTCTGTTGTCAATCGGTGTTTTTCTCTCTACTCCTGTGCCTCTCCGGTGGAAGGCTGTGGCTCTGCAGGGTACTCATTCCTTCCCTGTCCTCGGTACAGACTACAAGAAAGAAGGAAATGACAACCAGAAACAAAGTTGGCCACTCAAATAAGTTAACCAAAGTTCTGATCCTAGTTTGGAAAACCCAGCATACAATCTACACCCCCTCTTCCCTTTGCATCCCCCTCTCCCCGCTGCCCCCTCCCAGCTGTGCTAAACAAAACTTTCCATCTAAGTCAAAGAATAGCAATTCTAACTCAGAACTGCTAGCGTAGGGCATATTTAAGCAAAGGCACACATTCTATAGAGCCTGCTGCCTGAGAAGGGCGATGAACATCTCGTCAGACCATCCCAAATATTTGTACACGGCCGGCAGAATTCTGTGAGATGTTGTTATGTTTTGGACGATATCATTTGGGTACTTTGCTTACAGGGCACTAATTAACTCCATGTTTGGAAACATTCAGATGACAGACTTTTAATTTTTGCTGTGATGGGATATTTGACATCACTTTGATGAGTCATGTTCAATCAGTTAATAGAAATCATCATCCTTCAAAGAAGCAGATGCTTCATTTTCTTTTATTTAAAAACCTTGGATTATTTTTGCAAATTAGTTGAAAGTTTACAGGGCAGACCATCAGCTTTTCACTGTATATGAATATGTATATGAGTGTAAATCATATACATTTACTCTCATATACATATATGTGTACATTTTGTTTCAACTCATCCTATTCACTGAGAGTGGAGTAGAAATCTCATTAACTATAAGATCATAGCTTAGTTTTATCTATATTGACTTATTATTTTCAAGAATCACCCTTTAAAACATCACAAACTAAAAAGAGAATTACATGCCTAACGTATCTAGAACATTCTCACTCAGGATCAGCTTGTCTGTCTTTTCTTTTTTATGTTAAAATTTGATCTTTGGCTCATTGGAACTATGAAGAAATCAAAATCTGAATAGCCCTCTTTATAACACACAGCCATTGTTTGTGCTTGCAACATTGGATTAAGAAATCGCTGGTATTCTTACACATGTTTTTTCTGCCAAAGAAAATCCAGCACATTTGTGCTTAGCATTGACATTTCCACCAACCAGATGAGCGATTATATACCACCCACGCTGTACTCCTTCGCTTTCCCATTTCCCCTGGGAAATCTCAGTTTGGAGCCCATCAAACATGCATAAACTCCTCTTGTGCCTTACTCTGTTACACCTGTCCTACAGGTGAAATCATTTCCCAGCTGTCCCAGGTCATGAGATTTAGCACTTGGTTTGCAAAAAAATCATACAAACCTCTTTTCTATGTCTCATCTTTCCTCCTGTCCTGGGATCAAAATGATAGAGCACAGCCTTCTATTTGATAAGAACACCTTTCTTCATGTGTTCTTTTTCTTACTTTAAAGTTTCACCCTTCACTTGAGTCATAAATGCTTTCTTGGTCATGAGCAGATTACAAACCATGTGATAAATACACTTTCCTTCTTCAGTTCTGTATTTACCTAAATTATTTAAAACCCACAATCCTCTTGTTCATCACTCTCTCAGCCCTCCCTCCCCTCATACACCCAGCACACTCACAGGAGCACACATATTGACTTTCCATTTACAGAAGTTATAACATAAAAATACTGCCAATTTCATGTTTTAATTTACAATCTGGAGGAGAAAACAATGGGACTGACAGTTCCGGGGGGGACATGGGAGAGAGGGAGGTAGGGGGAAGGGAAGAGGTGTTAACAAACCCAGGGACAAGGGAACAACAAGCAATCCAAATTGGTGGGGAGGTGGGTTTGGGAGACCTGGTAGGGCATGATCAAGGGGAACGTAACAAATAGGAAGTGCTGAAATCCTGGTGGGGACTGAGCATGATAGTAGGACAGGAGGAGAATCAAGGGAAATAGAGGAAAGAGCTGGGAGGAAAGGGGCATTTATAGAGGTCTAGATAAAGACATATACATATGCAAATATATTTATATGAGGATGGGGAAATAGATCTACGAGCCTATATTTATAGATTTAGTATTAAGATAGCAGAAGGACATTGGGCCTCCACTCAAGTACTCCCTCAATGCAAGAATACTTTCTTCTGTTGAATTGGCATTCTATGATGCTCACCTTCCCGACACGACCGCTGAAGACAAAGCGGGTGAATGAGCAAATGTGGTGAAGAAAGCTGATGGTGCCCGGCTATCAAAAGATATAGCATCTGGGGTCTTAAAAGCTTGAAGGTAAACAAGCGGCCATCTAGCTCAGAAGCAACAAAGCCCACATGGAACAACATATCAGCCTGTGTGATCATGAGGTGTCGAAAGGATCACTGAAGACAAATGGGTGCATAAGCAAATGTGGCGAAGAAAGCTGATGGTGCCCGGCTATCAAAAAGTATAGCATCTGGGGTCTTAAAGGCTTGAAGGTAATCAAGCAGCCATCAAGCTCAGAAGCAACAAAGCCCACATGGAAGAAGCACACCAGCCTATGCAACCATGAGGTGTCGAAGGGATCAGGTATAAGGCATCATCAGAACAAAAAAATCTTACCATAGTGAATGATGGGAGGAGTGTGGAGTGGAGACCCAAAGCCCATTAGTAGGCCACTGGAGATCCCCTTGCAGAGGGGTCTCGGGGAGGAGACGAGCCAGTCAGGGTGCGATGTAACAATGATGAAAAATATAACTTTCCTCTAGTTCCTAAATGTTTCCTCCCCGCTCCCACTATCATGACTCGAATTCTACCTTGCAAGTCTGGCTAGACCAGAGGATGTACACTGGTACAGATAGGAACTGGAAATACAGAGAATCCAGGGTGTATGAGCCCTACAGGACCAGTGGTGTGAGTGGCGAAACAGGGAGGGTAGAGGGAGAGTGTGTAGGAAAGAGGGAACCGATTACAAGGAACTATATGTGACCTCCTCCCTGGGGGATGGACAACCGAAAAGTGGGTGAAGGGAGACATCGGACAGGGCAAGATATGACAAAATAACAATTTGTAAATTATCAAGGGCTCATGAGGGAGGGGGGAGCAGGGAGGGAGGGGAAAAATGAGGACCTAATGCCGGGGGTTTAAGTGGGGAGGAAATGTTTTGAGAATGATGAGGGCAATGAATGTACAAATGTGCTTTATACAATTGATGTGTGTATGGATTGTGTTAAGAGTTGTATGAGCCCCTAATAAAATGATTTAAAAATAAATATAGAAATTATATATATAGAATGTGTGTTTATATAAATTTATATTTATGCAAATATAAATAGAAAAATTAACACACATGAGATATACTGATAACATACTGAATATACTGACCTAAAAACCAAGCCAAACCTGTTTCTGTTGAGGTGATTCTGACTTATAACCATTAAAGGGCACAGTGAAATTGCCCCCATTGGGTCCCCAAGACTGTAATCTTGATAGAAGTGACTGCCCCGGGTTTCACCCATGGGGTGCCTGGTGGGTTCAAACTGCAGAACTTCCCGTCAAGAGCTGAGTACTTTACCCACTGTGCCACCAGGGCTCCTATATACAGATCAAGTCTGGTTCATGGGCAGCCTCCTTTTGCTGTACATTCATCCCAGCACTATGAAACAAGAAAAGTACAATAGTCATAGTCAATGCTTTTCTTGTCCAAGCAATACATACATATAAGGTAAATAGCATTTCAAAGCTTACTAGTAAACAAACCAAAAACTAGCCTATAGTTCACCACCACTGGTGAGGATCCACTACCAAAAGAACAAACAAATCTGTCTTGGGAGAAATGAAGCTAGAATGCTCCTTAGGGGCAAAAAATGGCAAGACTTCTCATGTCCTTTGGATATGTGATCAGGAGAGACCAGTGCCGGGAGAAGGACCTCATGTTTAGGAAAGTGGAGGAGCAGCAAAAATGAGGAATACCGGAAGCGAGATGGATTGACACAGTGCTTACAACAATGGGCTCAAACATAAGAACAATTACACAAGACGAGGTGATGTTTCCTTCTGTTATACATAGGGTGGTGATGAGTCCCGGCCAACTCCATGGCACCTCACAACCACAACAAAGTTGTCTGAGAATCATAGCCTAACCAGGTGGGCACCTCACCTTAACTGATACACTCATTATAGAATATTTGGAAAATAGAAATAAATTTAAAGGAAAGATAAGGATCACCTATTATTGCCGTTGTTAGCTGCAAGTGCTGATCCCCAGGATTTTCAGTGGCTAACTTTTGGAAGTAAATCGCCAAGCCTTTCTTTCTAGTCTGTCTTTGTCTGGAAGTGCCAGTGAACTTGGTTCAGCTTCATGGCAGCATGCAAGTCCCCATGACAGTCAGATGGTGGCCACCCAGGAGGTGCACTGGCTGGGAACTGAACCCATGTCTCCCACATGAACCATGTAATACATGTGCTATTAAATTTTTATATAACTGCTTTAACCATCGGGGCCCCCTGAGAAACGTGAAATATAAATATTTCCCTCATTTAAATAGTGACCGGATATATGACCTCCTTTTTTCATTCGACAATAGGCTCTGGAGGGCCCGACAATTCTCCTTCCTTTCACCTGTCACCATCAACAAACTCTGTGAAGGGACTGTGTAGGAAAAAGCAACATTCAAAAAAAAAAATATTCCTTTCTTCCTTTATCAAATCATTTAACTAAACTTGAGTCATGTTTCAATGGAATATCAGATTCAAAATACTGAACACACTAAACTGAACTCACTTCCAGTCTTCCATGTATCTAGTGAGTCATCAAACGGAGCTTCCTCTTCATATATGACTTTTTGGAAAGATAGATAAACTTTACCTGAAAACTGGCTTGTTAAACTGATTGTTTTAATCTGGGCCAATTCTATTTTACAGCTACATGTCAATTTGTTACTGTGTTGGGTCAACCACAGTTTCTCTATTTCATCATTTTGAGCTGGGTTTGTCTGCATTTCTGAGGATGTTAATGATCATAAGAAAACCTAGGAAGTGAGCACCTCAGAGGCCTGCCACTTAAGTGTTGACCATTAGGTGTGAACCATGTAAAGATGAATCCTCTGATGATCTCTTGGTTGAATCTTCTATTAAATACATCACTGTATCCTTGAAAAATCATTTAATGAGGACCTACTGCCGGGGGCTTAAGTGGAGAGGAAATGTTTTGAGAATGATGCGGGCAATGAATGTACAAATGCGCTTTACACAATTGATGTGTGTATGGATTGTGATAAGAGTTGTATGAGCCCCTAATAAAATGATTTTTAAAAA
>NW_022103928.1:26486320-26533223 GCF_000313985.2 Echinops telfairi
CCCCCCCACCCCCTCCCCATGATTCCTTTAGGATTACGACTTTCCTTTGGATCACAAAACAAACTGATGTCTGCAGTACTCAGGCCGGCACCATTTACATTTGAATTAGAAAGGAAAGGTGCAACAGTCTAGAATTTAATTTTCATTTTAATCTTGTGTTGTTTCTTCCTGATTCATTTTTCTTGTTCACACTCCAGCTAAACAAGGCAAATTGAATCCACTTCTTGGCCTCTGTTTCCTTTTGAAGCATCATCAAAATGACACAATGGGGATTTGAAATATCCTGAACTCACCAATGCAGAGAGAATGGAAGAGGAGGCCCTAGGGAATGAAAGATGTCCCCAAATTTTAGAAGACGGATAGTAGCAGGAATCATGGTAACTGACTTACTAGATTGAAAAAAGTGGAAATTAAGTCTTCAGCAGGGAAGAAGTAATGAGAATAGAGCTGATTTATTCTATAGAACCCTAGAAAGTCCTGAGATTTGGAGGCTATACAGGAGGTAAATTCAGGAGGAATGATTGGAGGAATGAAGATTAGTTGAGAGTCTGATTTCATTCTCTGTATCCATTCCATTACTCCACCCAGCTAGGGGAGCTCTCCCCCTTTACCCTATAAAATAATGGAGACATCTCCTTCAGAAAAAATGGCAAGAGAGTGTTGCACATTGAATTGTGTCCTTCAAAAAGATATGTTGAAGTGCTAATCTCCGATACCTGTGAATATGCCTTTGTTTGCAACAGGGCCTCTGAAGATGTGACTACTAAGTTAAAATCAGGTCATTCTAAAGGTAGGGTAGTTCTAACACAATTGGAGAGGTGAACTATCAAAGAGGAGAAGAGACACATGGGTTCAGTTCCCAGCCAGTGCAGCTCACGTGTAGCTACCATCTGACTGTGATGGAAACTTGCATGTTGCCATCATGCCGAACAGGGTTCAGTAGGGCTTCCAGATCAAGACAGACTAGAAAGAAAGGCTCACTTGGTCACCATGAGTCAGCGCAAACTGGAGAGCAGCTAACCACAACAATATTGGGATAATACTCTCACTGCCAATGAGTTGATGCCAACTCATAGTACCCCTCTAGGACTGGGTAGAAGTGACCCTGTGGGTTTCTTAGATTGTAACTCTTTATGCGCGTAATAAGCCCTGTCATTCTCCCGTGAATGAGATAATAGATGATACTTATCGTTTCCTTTAACTTTCCTTTTGCTTTTCAAATTTCCTATAATGAATGTCTCGCTTAATGTTATGTGCCAACTGGGGTAAGCTAGGATTCCCTGTGGTCTGGCAGACATTGAATTGGTTGCTTGTCTATAATGTATTATAATTTAATTATCCTCCATTTCGTGATCTGATGTGAGCAGCCAATTGATTAAGACCTAATCCATTTCCTTGAGGGTGTCTTCCTTCTAATACACGAGTATATGGATGTTCTGTCAAATCTCACCCTCTCTTGATCCTGCATCCAACTATCCTCTGACCTCTACTTCTTGGGAAAGTGGAGCAGCAGCCTACCATTTATTCAGACAAATTTGGGTTCTTCAACTTCCGCAATCCCATAAGTCAGGAGAAACCTCCATTAGGAAGCCTGAGCCAAGGATTTGCGACTTACCAGGCTCCACCACTATGTGAGTCATTTCCTTGAAATAAATATATTTCTCTCTATTTTATATGTATGTTCCCTTTACTACTGGTTTTGCACCTCTAGAGAACCCAGCCCAAGCCATGGAGTATGTATTGTTTTATAATAAATATGTTAAAAAGGAAATTACATCTATAGATACTATTCATAATATCTGAGGAGTCTTGGCAGCACTGTCAGGTAAGCAATGAACTGCCAACCACAAGTGTGGTCATTCAAACCACCAGTGACTGTGCAGAAGAAGGAGCCTGTCTGCTCCTATAAAGACTCATAGCCTTGAAAACTCTATGATCAGAGTGGAATTGAAGCCCTATGAGTTCAATTCAATCATAGGGATTCAATTTAATTCAATTGAATTGAAACCCTATGAATTGCTATGAATCAGAATTGGATGAATGGCAGTGAATTTCAGTAGTTATTAATAATCTCTCTCTATCCCCAGTGTTGTTATAAGATCAACGATGTGCAATAAAACCCGGGGAAGGCAGAACTTGACAGGACTGCTTTGTTTTTCCTGGTCCCCATGTTTCCACTTTTGATAGGGTGCCCTCATCCCTTTCTGATCACTCAGCGATCAAAAACAGTTGAGTGAGTGAAAATAGTTGAGTTTTCCTTCTCTGACAGGTTTCCACTTTACCTAGGTTCTGACTGTTGCTGGTTTGACTGCGGCAAGGTTTTCATGATACTTTCCGTTTCTTGCTTGCTATTTTTAGTGTCATCTTTTATTCTTCTTGGCTCTTTAAACTTAGATTTAACCATGCTGAAATCCTCCCTGGCCATTTTTCTTCTGTTTCTAAACTTTTTGTGACATGTCACTGATTGCATCCCCACGGTGTGATATCATTGATCCCACTTCCCCCGCTGGATTTCCCATTTCCAGTCTTCCCACGTCCCAAATCCATCCTGCCTTCCGCACTTTGTCCTTGGTCAATGCTGCCTTTCAATATCAAAGGGTGTTTCTTCTAAGGAGGATGGGCCTCCCTTGTGTTATTGTTCTTTTGGTAGAACTGTCTATTGTTTGACTGAAAACTAAGGCCTGGGTTCATTTTCAATGCTGAAGGGTGACAAACGCCAAAGTCTCTTGGATTCTACAGTCCCTATCTAAACAACAAGCCTGGTCTTATTGTTATTATTTGAAGTTTTATTCCACATTTTCTCCCATACTATCTAGGGCCTTCTACTATGATCCCTTTTGAAGTCAGTGGTGGGAGGTGGGAACCATCTAGTTCTTCTGATTGTGGAGGCTGGTGCCGGTGTCATCTGTTAGCTCAGCGGAACCATTGTTTCCCTGCTTTTTTATTTCCTTCACTCTCCTTTCCTCCAGAAAGGGAGAGCCCAATCGCTGAATCTCAGATGACAACTCGCAAGCTTTTAAGACCCCAGTCACTACTCACAAAAGTTGGATTTAAAACATTAGATTACTCTAATTGACCTTGGTGGCCCCCATTACACCTGACCTTGGTGTCCTCCAGGGTTCTGATCCTGAGTCTTCAGGCCCAACGACGCATTTCCTCAATCTTTGAAGTGTTTTGTTGGACCAGGCTAAGTCTTGTTTCATGTTTATTCTTTACAAATGTTTTTTTTCCCCCTATGTGTAATGCCCCTGACTTGATTTCAGGACCTGTGTTCTAGGGGATCTGGGGCTTTAGGCATCATGCCAATACAGGAACTCGGGCAGAGAGGAATTAAGCAGAAGCTCAGCTATCAAAACTGATATACTAAGAAACAAATTAAATTAGTAGCTAAATCTCCTGACTCTTTCAATGCTGGGATGGAGCAGTTCAATTTCACTCACTAAGACTACTCGTCACTACCTATCAGTTATTTGAGCTGTGGTGGCTTGCAGGCTGCTATGCCACTGGTATTTCAAATCACAGCATGAACACTCTGAGTGATAGTAGACAGCTATCAGCAAAACTTTCGGACTATGAGAGATTAGGAAGAAAGGAAGAAAGATTAGGAAGAAAGGCCTGGTGATCTGCTTCTGAATCCTAGCCAATGTAAACCTGAAAGATCACAAAAGAACATTGCCTGGTCTATGGCTGGAAGATGAGCCACCTAGGTTGGAAAGCAACATGAGGTGTGACTATAGGATGGTGCTGGAACAGTCAATAGTTCATTCTGATGCACTTGGAGTTGTCCTAGTCGAAGCTCTCTCCATGGCAGTGAAAACAACAAGATCACTTTGCTGTCACAAGAGTAAGGCATTATCAAGTCACAGCGCTCCTGCCTGAAGAGCAGAACTGCCCTCTAGGGTTGAGAGACGCCATATTTTCTTCTAAAAATTAAAAGTCAAAGGCTAAAACCAAATAAAGGGGTCTAGGTGGCACCAGAATTTTTCAGTTGACTGCTAGCCCAAAGGATGGCAATTTGAGCCATCCTTTGTACCACGGAAGAAAAGCCTGATGATCGGCTTCTTTGACAGTTACAGTCAAGAAACCTGATGGAGCAGTTCTGCCGTGTAACCCGTGGGGTTTCCAGGAGCTGGGGGCCAACTAAACAGCAGCCAAACTAAGTAGAAACTAATTCAATTGTTACATCATCATTCTCATTCGTACTTACTAGAAGGAATAATTGTATGTATATTTTTGAGTATATATGCATATATGTATGTGTGTGTATATATATGTATATATATATATATTCCAGTATAAGCCAACCTGAATATCTGCCAAGGCACCTAATTTTTTTTTCATCATATGACTATTGGCTTTTATTTACTCACTTTCTACTTGATGGACTTTTAAGCTGTCTCTAACTTTTTTTTCCAATATAAATCATTTAATTGGGGGCTCGTACAACTCTTATCACAATCCATATATCCATTCATTGTGTCAAGCACATTTGTACATTTGTTGCCATCATCATTTTCAAAATATTTTCTTACTACTTGAGCCCTTGGTATCAGCTCCTCATTTCTCCCCACCCTCCCTCATGAACCCTTGATAATTTATAAATTATTATTATTTCATGTCTTGCATTGTCCAATGTCTCCCTTTACCCGCTTATCTGTTGTCCATCCCCCCGGGATGAGTTTGTTGTAATCGGTTCCTGCTTTCTCCCCCACCTTCCCTTTCTCCTCCTGGTATGGCTACTCTCAATATTGGTCCTGAGGAGTTTATCTGTCCTGGATTCCCTGTGTTTCCAGCTCTTATCTGTACCCATGTACATGCTCTGGTCTAGCCAGATTTTTAAGGTAGAATTAGGGCCATGGTAGTGGTGGGGAGGAAGCATTTAGAAACTAGAGGAAAGTTGAATGTTTCATCAGTGCTACCCTGCAGCCTGACTGGCCCGTTTTCTCCCCATGACCCTTCTGTAAGGGGATGTCCAATTGCCTACAGATGGGCTTTGGGCTTCCACTCCACACTCCGCCCCCATTCACATTGACATGATTTTTTGTCTGGGTCTTTGATGCCTGATACCTGATTCCGTTGACACCTCATGATCACACAGGCTGGGAGGCACCAAATTTTACCACAAAAACTACATTAAAAATGTGCTGGGAAAACTCGGCTTATCCACCAGTATATATGATATGATATGTATATATATATATCCTCCATTCTTACTGGTTTGGCCTTTGTCCAGCTTCATCTGAGTATGAGCTGCTCCCCCTTCTGTGTTGGGGAGAACCTGTGAAATGGTGTGTGTGAGGCCCAGTGTCTCCGGATAGTGCCACCTCCGACCCCTGGGCTAGCTGAAAGGCTAGAGGCGGTGTCCACCCGGCTAGCAATCTACTCCCCACACATGAGTCGTTGAAAATCGTGTGGGGCCTGGTTCTACTCTGACACACATGGGGTCATCGTGAAGAAAGATCAAGTCAAGGCCAACCGGGCGGTTTGGGTTGTTGTTGTTTTAATGGCAAATTAAAATCAAACCAAACCCATTGTCCAGGAGTCCCTGGTGGCTGACAGCCGCCCTACAAGTCTGAGGATGACATTGTTGGCTCAGAGGAGAACACTTTAACTACTGCATTATCTCAGAAAGGTCCATCCAAGCAGTCGCCTCAGGCTCCACCTAGTGCCCCTCAGGCCAGAGAGAAGATCAACACCGGTGCACACCTGAGCCATCCACTGTGCTCCAGAATGATCCTTGTTACCCCAGGCAGAGGCAACTGAGGCTGTTCGAGGTCCCTGAGAGGAGTTCCCACTCCTCTTCCTGAGGGACATTTTCCCTTTGACTGTTTCCTCAGATATTGCCACCTGAAGAGTCGCCAGGTTATGCCAAACCCCACCCTCTTCTTGGGGAGCACTGTCATTTGTTAGGCGTGTGTTTTAGGTAAACACCCGCGATTTTATTCTTTAAAGCAGCAATTTCCTGTCAAACTTTCTCTGTAGCACCCCATATGTGAATAACTCACTTCCAGAGGCCAGACTACTGTTTGCTTCCTAAGGCTCTTTTTCAGCGGGAGTCAGCCAAATCTTAGAAATAGGTAGAAAAGTGAATCAGAGAGCAATCGGTCAACACTTAGTTTACGCCAACTGTGTGGGGGGCTCTGAGATGGATACTTCCTGTGGGAACAAAACAAAACAAGGCAAAAGAGAGGACTTGATGAGCATCTATTTATTGCTGGATTCTGGTGTTTGATTACTCTTCAAAAATGGGCTATTCCCATCTTTCTTACTCTAGGAAAAGGCCCAAGAGTGTCTTACTTAATTTTGGTGAACAATATATAGTTCAATGTAATAAAGGAGCTTGTAAAAGTCTCTACATAAAATTCATACATTACTTCTTTTTGAAGGAAATAATTTAAAGGCTATCTGTTATAAACTATGTATTTCTCCCAAAGAAGAGAGAATAATTAACTTTTTATCACGTGAACTTTCTGATTATAAAGTCCTGACTAGCTAGACTTTAGTTTTCACCTCCCCCTCTCCCCGGATCTATGGTCCCCTTCTTCTGTGTTGGCGTGTCCATATGTTAACCTAAAGAATCATGTATTGCTATCCTTCTACTTAATGCTTCCTTAAGATGCTATTCTTACCCCTTGCATTAGAAAGTAGTAACTACAGCCTCTTTTTGTTCCTCTTTGTAAAACTAAATACTATTTAGACTTAACAATAGTGAGCGTGGCAGCCTTAAGCCTTAAAAGAATTCTGAAGAAAAGGGTTAGGCAAACAGCTTACCCCTGTGCATCTTGAAGGATTTCTTGACAGAGGACAGATGGGGCTTCCTGGCCAAAGCTTCATAACAGACTAGTGATGTATGGGCTATTTACAATCTACAAATGCAATGTTAGATGCCATCATTTATAAATGTGATGTGTCAGCAGGCTTTTATGAAGTCGCTTTCCTTCATCTTAACCAGTGTACCTGCAATGTGAGCACCTGCCAACAGCTTAGAGGTGGGGCCTATATGAAGGCTTTACAGAGCAATTGGCAAGGTTTTCCTAGCCGGCGTGGCTCACTGCAATGGCCTAGTCAATGATAACAGTTGAATGATACCCAGATATTCTACTCTTAGGGACATACCTCAAACCAGGTGCTGTTGCATAGCTTCCAATGCCACAGGGTTATCCATGATGTAGGTCACCAGGCTTTTCTTCTGAGGGACCTCTGGGTGCGTTCCAATCCCCCACCTTTGGTTAATGGCTGAATATGTTATCAAGGACCTAGAGACTCTAGGTATACCTAATAGAAATGATATGTCACCACAAAACATGTATGTAGACATGATTGGAAGCATTATGTATGAGCTCCAAAAGATGAAAACAACAAATGTCTGTCAATGATGAATGGAGGGATAAGTAAATCGTGGTTAGGTCCACACAGTGGAGTATAATTCAGCCAAGAAGAGAGGAAAGAAGTCCTGATACATGTTAGCATCTGGGTAATCCCCCAAAAGATTGATGCACGAAAGAACTCAGTCATACGATAACACATATGAGGGGGTACCCCCCAAAAAACTGGATTTTTTGTTCAAAGTTATGTATTTAGACTTTTTTACAACCTTATCTTCAAAGTACTCTCCATTTCACTTACATTTGTCAAATCTGCTACAGTGAGCTCTCGCCACTTCGCGCTTCGACTTCGCGGCTTCACTCTATCGCGTTTTTTGCGTAACAGCGCATGCTCTGTCATTACTGCCACTGATTGGCTCATACTGTACACGCTTGATGCCATAAATAATATAATAAATAATAAATGATCATTGTAACGTCCAAAATGTTTTACTGTATTTTCCCTTTTTCGTTTAATAAATTGGGTAATACGAGTGTAATGGTGACTAAAGGGCGTTTTTTCATGTCCTCTATGCTCTAACTACGAAAATATTTGATTTACAAATAAGGAATCCTACTTCGCGGAATTTCATTTATCATGGTAGGGTCTAGAACCGATTAACCGCGATAAACGAGGGTTCACTGTATTCCATTCTTGGAAACATTTTTCAAACTCATCTATGTGGATGGCTGACAGCACCTCCCTCGTTTATTGCTCACCACTTTTTCTTCATCAAATCGCTGTCCTTTCATGTCCCTCTTCACTCACGGAAACAAAAGAAGTCACATGCAGTGGGATTAGGTGAGTCAGGTGTGTGGGGCTAGAGAGGCATGCTGTATTTTGCTAAAAAATGGCACACTGAGATGGCTGCATGAGCAGGTACACTATCATGGTGGCAAAACCAGTGCCCCTTCTGCCACAAATCATGCCTTTTCTGTCGCACACTGCTATGCAATCTTTTCAGAACCTCTAAATAGAAAGCTTGATTAGCAGTGTGACCTGGTGGAACAAGCTCCAAATGCACTCTGAGTCGACATTTTTGTCCTTACAAGAAGATGACGGACATGCAGAATGAGGTTGTCATCAATTGACATTTCACTTTTTTTGAAATAAGAAAGCCACTCGTACATTTGGATTTTTCCCATAACATGGTCCTTGTAAGCTGTGTTCAGCATTATAACAGTTTCTGCGGCATTCCCCCACCCACCCACCCAGCGAGGGTTCTTTTAAAGGGGCCATCCCCCAAAATGAGGTTCGAGCAAAACTACTTTTACGGAAATATTCACTGTTAACATAGTTAGCCTGTTTGCCAGCTAACAAAAATTAATTACATTGATATCTGCTTAATAAAATGGGGCTGTTTTGCTTTTAGCCAAACAAATAACAACAACCACCACAAACATTTCTCTCCATTGTTACCCAAATTTGCATAGAAGCTTTCTAGAGAAATATTTATGAAAAGTTTTTATTATCTCTGAGAAATAGGAGTCAAGGGTAAGGAGAGTTTTACTCTTAACTTTGAGTGTTTTCATATCCTTCTGTGAGCATGTAAACATTTAATACTTAAAATTATACTATATGAAGTAAAATGACAAATTATTGTAGATGAGCTTTAATCATGTCTTACTTGATTTAGAAATGGTTATGTTCTTTTTTTCCCCCACAGGAAACCCATTTATTCATCATTCCATCAATATTTGTCGACCACTTACTATAAGCTAGCACTGAACTCATCAAGGCCTGGACAAAAGAGGACAATTCCACGGGAGGTCAAGAATTTCCACTTGCCCTGTTTTATCTCAACTGACAACAACACACACACACACACACACAGGTACATGGATACACACACAAAACCTACTTCATTGGTACTATTTGTATTATCGCTGGAAATTCAGATTGTACCTGAAAGTCAGCTTTATTGGTTAAAAAATAATAATACCTAAACCTAAGAATTGCTTATTGGTGTCAACTATTCTCAATAGTAATCCCAGAATCGTGATACAGATCGATGGCTATTGCCACATTAATCGTGGCAAGGTTGGGTTAAGAAAGAAATCCACCTAGAACAACCTTCTAGAAGGCTGTTTTCAGAAGAAGCTTGAAAGCGTTGCCTTCTATAATGTTTTGAAAACAAAAACGAGCCCACCGCCATCAAGTCGATACCAACTCACCCGGCCGAGTAGACTTGCTCCCTGGAGTTTCCGAAGCGCCTGGTTTGAAAGCACAGAAATGTGAAAAAAAATGTGGGCGTGGTTCAGGTGGGGACCGATGAAAACTCTGACTTACATATGCCCTAGTGTATGAAAAAGGAATATCGCAAAGCTAGGATGGTGAGAATAGTGTGTGGGGTTGTTTAATTTAGAAAGAAGGCTGGATAATAGCCAATACATTTCTTGGCTTTAAGTAAGACCCTGGTGACATGTTTCATTTTGATTTCTGAGATTAATTAATTATGGGAAAACATCTTAGAATTTATTTAAAGGGTCACATGGGAAAAGTCCTTCACCAGTACAGAAGTTTGGTCTGAGATTGAGACGTTCCAAGACAGGAAACTGGCGTGCGGAAAGTTACTAAGAAGCAAACAGTGGCTAATGCTCATGCTCTCCAGAGTAGAAAGGAGAAATGATTTGTTATGCCATGGCAGAGATTGTCGGAACCTTCACATTTGGGGGGGAGAAAGAATTCGGTGTGTCCTGAGAATAGGGATCCTTTTAAAAAACTGTTTAGTGTGTCTAAGGTCTAACTATATATATATTCTACTTCCGTCATTCTACTTCCAAAAAATCGGTCACTGAAAATACGCAGCAAAGTTTTACTCTGACACATGTGTGGTCACTGTGAGTCAGAATTAACTGATATCTATGTATGAATGTGTATGTGCGCATGTATGTGTATACCTGTATGTGTACACACACATATTTTATTTGGCACATATATGTATCGAGTTAGGTATATGTGAACTTCAAAATTTCATGGATAAGTTATCTTTTCATTCTATTTTTCCAAAACTTTTTGAGGTCCCCTTGTATACACTGATTAGATGACGGATTATTTTATCAAACAGTGATGTGGAGGACAGCAAATTCAAAGCATTTTTAATTCTGGCACGTGGAGAGCCTCCAAGGTGAGGAAATGTTCAACAAGGAAAGGGATGCAGGTCATTTTCTAGGCCCTCACACGCTTCGGAATCTGGGTCCTTACTCCCTCGTCAGGGTTACCGCAAAGGACGGCGGGAGGGCAGCTAAGGCACAAGACTGGGCACAAGCCCATTATACTTCTGTCCTGACTTAGAATGCAAAGGTGACTATCTGTCCTGGGTCTCTTTTCTATCCACATCTGAGAATAGTTTCACCTACTTAATTTGCTTCTTGATTTTGTGGTGAACGCTCAAATATTTGGAGAACTTTCTAGCTCCCAATATGTCAGGAAAGCTACCACAAAGGACACAAAACAAAGCAATATAAGAGCAAAAGACTGAGTTAAGAGCTAGATTTTCTTCAATTCTCTCCCACTGTTAGTCTGAGGTTTTCTGCAAAGATGGTAAAAATAATGCCAACGTCACATGGGTGGTCACGTCCTCCCTCCTTCTCAGCTTCTCCATTTTGGTATGTTTCTTCATCTCCTCTGTTGAAATTCCATTACAACTTTCTAAGACTCTGTATTAGTGATTTTCCCATATATTAATTAATTCTGCCAGAACAATATTTTTCATCACAATTCTACTTTTCTACAATTAATGTCCCACGGCTTTACATCTCTAGCTTTTTTAACTTACATCTCCAGGATTTTCAGTTTCCCACTATATTATGTCACATTTTCCTTAAAAAAAATGTGATTCAGAATTGCCATTATGTAAATGTTACTCTTCTTTCCAAAAAATCAGCTGCAGCGAATTTTATACCCACCAAGAGCATCAGTTTGGGTAAACAAATCCTCAAATACACAGTGTCTACTATTAGGTACAAGCAAGCATTTTGAAGAAAATAAAATAATTCTCAAAAGTTACAATGCAGATAACTACAGTTGTATTATAAATCTCTGAAAATGGTTAGAACACAATCTTATTTATCAATACCTCCTTTTTCACTTAAAACACAGTGTAGTAAAACACTGGAAAATACCTTAAGACAAATAATCATTATCCCACGAATTCTATCATTGTTGTGCCAAGGATAAAACTTTCACTTTTGTGGATTGGAGTCAGTGGGAAAACCCTAAGCCAACTGTCACCTAGTTATTTAGAGCCACCCCTTAGGACGGAGCAGAACTGCCCCACAGCTTTCTCAAAGGCAGTCATGGTGAAGAAAGCAGAAGCAGGCTGCCATATCTGTCTCTGATGGAGCAGCAGCCCGGTTCACACAGCCACCTCTTGGGTCACTGCCAAATGCTTTAAGTTCTGTGCCACCAGGATGCCTCAGTAAGTGAAGGAGTAGACTTCTATTGCTTTTCTTAATTTTGGACAAGTATTTATTCAGTAACTATGTTTTCTGGGAGCTTATTTGGGATCCAGGTGAAGGTCTTCCCTAGATTTCATACTGTCCAAAACACACCATATTTTGATCCACAGTACAACTTCCGTGTTTTGTACATTTTAGTCACATTTTCATAATCATTGATATTCTTTATTTACATGATTTAGTTTACTATTTTTTTAAATATGAAAGAGATGAATTTCTGAAAAAAAATCAGAAAATATCAAGAAAAGAAAACTTCTGACGATTCCATAGTCGGAGATAAAACCTATTAACAATGTGGCATCTACGTCTTTTAAGATTTTAGTCAATTTCCAATTTTATGATTGATCTGATCAGTAGCAAAGGACACTGGTGGACATTGGTAAAACTTGGCCATTGGAATCTACCAGCTGCTCCTCGGGTCAAAAATGAGGTAGTCTACTACTGTAAAGATGATAGCTTTGGAAATACTGTATTATAAGCCGGATCTATTCTGACCCGCAGTAAGAGTTAACAAAAAGGCACACAACGACAAGCTGACTGCTTTTTAAAAGAATCTTGTGCATCTTGTGCAATTTCAAATTCCTGAAATGGTAAAGTGGAACCCTGGTGGTGTGGTGGTTACCTCTCAAGGTCAGCCGTTTAAAACCACCAGCTGATCTGGGAGAGAGAGACCAAGTCTTCCATGCTCGCAAAGAGTTACAGTCTGGAAACCCAGGGGGCAGATCTGCCCTGTCCTGTGGGGCTGCTATACTGTAAATCGGAAATGACTCGATGGCAGTGAGTTTAAGATGGGAAGACAACTTTGTAGGCTACCTATTTCCTCAAAAAATGTGCAGAATTTTATTATCTTTTAAAAAATGAGTTATGACATAAAGAAAGGGGATCATGGAAGAGAGACGGCCTTCGGATACTGTGTGCACACGCACCCTCCCCGCCCCCCATGACGTTGAATCCAAGTCACAGTGATGCTTTAGGACAGTCAAACTGCTCCTTCTTAAGCAGCAAGTCCTTACTGGAGCAAACGGCTTCATCCTTCTCCTCGCCCCCAACACAGAACAGGAGGCTCAAATTACTTTGGATTTCTGCAGATTCTTAGGTGGACAAATTTAGAACAAATAAACCTGTTTCCTGAAAATATAGTCCTTATGTAATAGTGCCCAGCACTGTTATTCTAAAAGTAATGCTCTTTTAGCCTATGATGCAGTTATCGATCCTATACAGTTACATTTCAATAGTTAATCATTCAAAAGACAAACATTTACTTCTTCTCAAAAATCAAACAAGCGAACATGAAATTGTAAGTAGGATTAGATTGGGTGAGATATTACAGACCTTCAGTTTGCTCTGTTTCTGCAACACAGCCATCATTTTGAATGCGTGTTGAACTGACGTGTTCATGATTTCCATCGGATGCAGAACTCTGGGCTTTTGCTTTTAGCAATTAATCCTTGACATTGATAATCCAGGTGAATTTTCCTTTGTGGTTTTTAATTAAATTTACCAAATTATGTGCTGTCCTATGCTTATTTTGCCTATTAAACATTAGCCAATTCTTTAAACTGAGAATTTTATGTACGATTTTAGGGAAAGAGAGATAGGGATACTTATTGCCAAAAGTAATGGAATACATTGTAATCCTATTTTTTTTGTGTGTGTGTAGTTTCTAGATACGCTCTGCAATTTCTCAGAGTATTACTTGATTTCTCAGGCAATTCACTTCAGAAATTATCCTCCCACAACACAAAAAAAGCAGTGTCACAAAGGTGAATGCTAAGATACATATTGACAATAAAGAGCCATGAGCACACAGTGGGCAAAAGTCCTAGCAAACTTGAAAAATATTTAACTGAACAATAATGGAACAATGCCAAGTGCTAAAAGTCACCAAAGATCACTTTAATTGTTGTAGATATAATGGTGTTCAATGACAGCTGTTTGGGAACAAAAAGGCTATTTCCTGAAAATTTCAGTGAAGTTTTCTCCTAAAATAAACTCTCATTGATTGTTAAAATTACCAATTGTCCGTAATGGCAACTGAACACCGCAGTTGGCTAATCACGTTGCCTCTGCAGTCACGCCCACATGTTGATTAGTAAACGCTATCTGGAGGAAAAATTAAAACGACATAATGTGGCCCCGTGTCAGTTCTCCTTGTGAAGCTATTACAAGGCGCTTATGTAAGAGAAGTAGTTAAAAATATATATCTAAAGCAAAAATGACTTATGGACTAAATGTTGCAAGTTTCCCACTAGCAGCACTCCGCTTTCCTTTCCTGTTACTATTTTGGGAAACAACAAGAACATGTTTTTTAAAAACCATGATAAATTATAAAAAAAATAACATTAGTTGTTTAATAAAAAAAGTGTAAACTTATTGGTGAATGAAATATATTGTGTGTGCCGATCTAACAGCACTAGGATAAATGACTTTGGATGCTGTCTATCTATACTAGTCTATATTTAAGTTCACGTGGCAAGAGTGTAATTGTACACACCAGTCCAACACTATTATATTTTCCTTAAAATTTTTAAAACTGCATGTGGACACCTTCTTCAGTAAAAGTAATGTGGGGGCATGTGAAGATAGAGAGTGAAATTCCTGTCCTCAAGTCATTGAATTAATTTCTTATTTATTGCATCCATTTTTCCAGTCAAGAAAATGAATATATATTCACTGTCTTTAAAATTGCAAAGTTCAGGAACGATAAAAGAATACAAACCATCTGAATACATTTTGGTCACACAGTGATAGTCACTGGTCATATGCAATCACACACTTCTTTCCAGACATTTCTGGACGCACATGTGTGCACAAGCACATTATTAACAGGATGTAGAAAGCATTGTGTTCTTTTAAAAAATAAAATGATTTCATTTTTTGGTTTTATGATGATGGAAAATAATAGACATGTTTCAAAGAATTCCCATTATCCTTAGGTACCATAAGAATTCCTAGTATCCTTAGATATTTAAAGAAACTTATACCTTGAAATCAGGAAAAGTGTGAGTCAGAGTTGTATCCTCTCACCAAACCTATTCAATCTATCTGCTGAACAAATCCTCAGAGAAGCTGGATTATATTAAGAAGAATGCGGCATCAGGATTGGAGGAAGGCTTATTAACAACCTACAATATGCAGATGACACAACCTTGCTTGCTGAAAGTGAGGAGAACTTGAAGCACTTGTTGATGGAGATCAAAGATTGCAACCTTCAGTAGGGATTACAACTCAATGTAAAGAAGACCAAAACCCTCACAACTGGACCAATAGGTAACATGAAAAATGGGGGAAAGATTTTAATTGTCAAGGATTTCATCTTGCTTGGATCTACAATCTGTGTTCATGGAAGCCGCAGTCAAGAGATCAAAAGACATGTTGCAATGGGTAAATCTTCGGCACAAGATCTCCTGAAATGTTACCTTGAGGACTAAGGTGTGCCTGATCCAAGTCATTGTATTTTCAATGACCTATACACTTCTCACTCTTCTCTTCTTGAATATTTTACTGTTTTAAATGACAGTTTACACGCAAAATTAGTTCCTCATTCAACAATCTAGAGGCAAATTGTTCAGTAACATTTCTTGTTGTGCCCGAGATGAGTCAGCATTCACTCAATTCCACCTGGCCTTTCCCATTTCCAGCCCTCCAGTTTCCTTGGTCCTCCTTGCATCTTATCTTTGCTCTTGGACTAATGTTGCCCGTATGGCCTTGTATAGTTAATTGCTTAGGACACATTCCACACGGGCATTGTTTCTTTAATGGGCTATCAGGGGCAGTTCTACCCTGTCCTGTAGTCACTGTGAGTCGGCATTGACTCAATGGCAGTGAGTGAGTGAGTGAGTGAGTGAGTGAGTGAGTGAGTGAGGCAGCATTCCATTATTTGGTTGAAAGGTAACCTCCTAGAGTTCCTGGCTGAAGGAATGTCTTAGGGTGATCATGGTAAGGATTCCTCCAGTGTTTATCAGTCAAGTGAGTCTGGTCTTTTCCAGGAATTTGAAATATTTTTCCTAATGTTACTCTTATTTTATTTCAAACTTTCTATTGTGCCCAGGCCGGAACTGTCATAGTGGTAGCCAGGCACCATCTAGTTCTTCTGGCCTCAGGTTAAAGGAGCTAGTGGTTCATGAGAGCTATTAGTCCTGTGGATTAATTTATTCTGTGAATCTTTGGTTTCTTTCATACTCCTTTGCTCCAGATAGGAAGAAATCAATAGTTCTGTCTTAGAGGGCCACTTGAAAATGTTTAAGACTCCATCTGTTTCTCACAAAACTAGATGTAGAGCATTATCATTATGTACTATGTTGTGTCAATTGATTTTGTTGTTCCCTAAGTCTACGATCTTTAACCTTCAAGTCCAATAACTCAGTCCCACAAGGTGTTTAGATATGTGCAAGGAGTTTCCTTGCCTCTTTAGAGTGTTGAAAAGCAATGTTATTTTGAGGGCTTATGTGTGCCTGACCTAAGTCACGGTATTTTCAATCACCTCATGTGCAGGTGGAAGCTGGACACTGAATAAGGAAGACTGAAGAAGAATCAATGCATTGTAAGTGTGAGCTGCCAAAGAATATTGAAAGTACCATGGAGCATCAAAAGGACAAACAAATCTGTCTTGGAAGCGGTATGGCCAGAGTGCAGCTTGGAGGCAAGGGTGGTGGGCTGTCATCTCATAGACTTTGGACAAATTGTCAAGAGAGACCAGTCCCTGGAGAAGGATATCATGCTTGGTAAAGTGGAGGGGCAGCAAACAAGGGGCAGAGCCTCAATGAGGCATGGTGGTTACAACAGTGAGCTCGGACATAAGAACAATTGTGAGGTGTTGCAGGACGGGGTGATGGTGCATTCTGTTTCACATAGGGACACTCTGAATCCGAATCAACTTGATGGCACCTAAGAAGGATCCCCACCGCCACAATACGTTTCCATAACTGTGGCCCCTTTGTGTTCTCTTCTATATGGGGGCTTACGTGTTTCTGTTTTTCTAACTCTTCTCCAAAGAGGTCTGCATTCCTCGATTTATATCACGTCAAAATGGTAGTTTGGGTGCCCTCAGAAAACTCAAATCATGTTTCTTCTCAGTGTTCTCTGAGTTTAGGGAACAAAAAGATGTCTGAAGAGGTGGAATCAAGGTTGTAGGGTGAATGAGGTAAAATGTCTCAATAAATTCTCAGATGGCAGTCTGTGCTGCCCTGGAAGAAAGAGTAGGCATATTGTCATGATGGGGGGAAAATTTCCTCAGCACAACTTGCCTGGATTTTTGCTCACCCAGGCAGTTTTTAATTTTGTTTAACTTCTTCACAACAGCCTTTGTGATTGTTCTCTGATCTTTGAAAAAACATCTATCAAGATTAACTTTGCAAGCCCCCCAAAAGGTGACCTTTCTGCCCTGAAGATGAAGACTCCCTCAGAAGCAACTGTTTTATTGGACTTTATTTTCCCCAAGGCTCCACAACAAGACTAAGGCACGTGTATTACTGAGAGAACTTGTCTGCAGCTCTATGCGAACCACCAAGATGAGTTTATACATATTTTGTTTGGAATTAATTTGTGCATGTATGAACTAGAACTCTAGTACAATATTTTCCAATTTGTTACATATCTTTTGAGATAAAAAAGCTATAAGCTATGAAAGCCAGCAAGAGAGGTGAGGAAGGTAGATGCTGAGACACATGGAGATCTCCAAGGAGCCAAGAGGCAGAAGCTGAAGAGACAAGGACCTTCTTCTAGAATCGAGAGATATTGATTGATTTCCCCTCAAGTTGGTGTTCTGAATTCAGACTTCTAACCTCATAAATTGTGAGCAAATAAATTTCCATTTTCAAAAGCTATCAATTGCTGGCATTTCTTTTATAGCGGCATTCGCTGCCATCAAGTCAATATTGACTCATAGAGACCCTATCTGGCAGGCTAGAACTGCCCCTGTGGGTTTCCAAAACGGCAAGTCTTTACAGAAATAGAAAGCCTCGTTTTTCTCCCAAGGATGGGCTGGTGGTTTCGAACTAATGGCATTGTAGTTATCAGCCCAACTGGAAACCACTATGCCACCAGGGCTACTCAAAGCAGCTTTAGATAACTAAAACAGTAACTGGTACCAGGAGTGGGGTGCTGCTCTAACCTAAAATGTTGAAGAAGTTTTGGAATTGGGTAGCAAGTAAAGGCTGGAAGGGTCTTAAGGTGCTCAATAGTAAAAAATCTGGATATCCTCAAAGAGAATGTTCCTAGAATTAAGGACATTAAAGACATTTTTTTGTGATTGCTCAGAAGGAAATGAAAAGAGCTACAGAAAAGTCTATCCTCTTAGAGAAAACACATGGTGCCAGCAACAGAATGCTGCTAGAAATATGGACATTTAATTTGCTTATGACGAGGCTTTAAAAGAAAATGTTGAACATGTGAGGGCAATGGAAGAAGTGAGGTGACTTTTTATACAGTGGCAAGAAACTTGTCTCAATTATGTTCAAATATTTGGTGGTAGAGAGACTTGTAAGTGATAAACTTGGATATCTGGCTGATAAGATTTCAACACTAGATCTTAAAGGGACCCTGTGTGGTTTCTCCTTACCTCTCATAATAAAATGTGATAGGCAAGAGACATAAAAATGAACTGTGTAAAATTAAAAAGAAACCAACGATATGGAAAATTATGTTATACAAACCAAGGACATGTGTCCAAGAATGTTCAATAAGGATGTACCTGCAATATTTTATTAGGGGGATCCAGTCTGTGACCGAAGGATGGTTTTCAACCACCACAGCAGAAAACCCATCAAGTTAACACTGAAAGGAACTGAGAAACAAGAAAAGAACAGTCTGCCTCTTGGACAAGAAACAGATCAAAGGCGTTACATCTGCTGTTCTCCAAAACATAACAACCATCCCTGAAGCAGTTCAGATATAAGCAAATCTGTCTGGGTCTGGGAAGCAGGGGCTTCTCTGTTTCAAAGGGTGGGGGCACAGCGTCCTAGGTCTCAAAGAGTCCAATATTTACTAACTTGGTTCTGGACTGTGGTGCTGCCATTAATTTATGCCAAAGGAATGGGGCTAGTGCTCACAGCTGAGGGGGTGGAACTGCCATATCCCAAAAAATGGGGGCCTGCTGAGGCCAGGGGGAGGGAGTTGCCACTCAGCTGGACGAGAAGAAGAGGGCTGCCGACAGCTGAGGGAGCAGGGCTATTGATCCAGTGAGTCTGGAGAAAAGAGCTGAGGCCCGTGGGATGTGGCTAACACTCATAGTCGGAATTGTGACTTCCATTACCCAGAAGATCTCAGAGAACAGAAGACAAGGCTTTCTATACCCGTAAAGAGTTACAGTCTCAGAAACTCACAGTTCTACCTGTCTGATAGGTTCACTATGAGTCAGTGAGTTATTTGTTTGTTTTGTTTTGACTCCCCGCTTATTTATTACTGTTATTAGGTGTCATGGAGTTGATTCTGACCCCCAGTGCCCCACAACAGAACTAAATGCTATGTACAACAGAACTAAACAGTGCCCAGTCCTGTGCCATTCTTGGAGTTCATGAAAGATTTTTAACAAGATTTGATGGGATGAATGCATTTTGGATGTGGCAAGGATATACATTTGGGCATTCAAAGGGTAAAATATATATATGTTGCAAACCCTAACCTCCATACCTGTGGCGTGGTGGTGGGTGTGAAGTGCTGAGCTTTCAGTTAGCAGTCCAATATGGAATCCACTATGCCACCAGGGTTCCTTAATGTGACCATTTGAGTTTGCCAATCAAAAATTTTAGAACTTCGTTTTTGTGTGTGTCTCTCTTGTAGGATACATTTCGATTTTTCCTGTGTAGTAATACCATACTGACTATTTAAGAATAGACCTATTTGCTCTGACATGCTGTTAGGTGCTGTCAAGTTGGTTCCAATTCATAACGACTCTGTGCTTGGTCATGCAGCACCCTCACCGTTGTTGCAGTCACCGTGTCAATCCATTTCACTGGGGGTCTGCTTCCTTTTTTGCTACCCTTCCATTCTACCAAGCACTATGTCTTTTTGCAAGGGCAGGTCTTTCCTAATAATACGTCCAAAGTATATAAGATGAAGTCTCATCGTCCTTGCTTGTAAGGAGCATTCTGGCTGGACATTCTCCAAGACAGATTTGCTTGTTCTTTTGGAAGAACATGGTACTTTCAATATTCTTCTCCGGCAACATAATTCAAATGCATAAATTCTTCTGCAGTTTTTCTTATTCAGTGTCCTACATTCACACACAAAGGAAAAGATTGGAAACACCATGGCTTGGGTCAGGTGCACCTAAGTCCTTGAACCGACAGCCTTGCTCTTTAACGCTTTGAAGACCTCTTTGCAACAGATTTTCCCAATGTAATACATCATTTGATTTCTTGACTGCTGCTTCCATGAGCATTGACTGTGGATCCAAACAAGATGAAATCCTTGACAACTTCAATCATTTCTCCATTTAGCATGATGTGTCTATTGTTCCAATTGTGAGGATTTGGGTTTCCTTTACGTTGAGTTGCAATCCATATGGAAGCCTGTAATTCTTGATCTTTGTCAGCATGAGCTACAAGTCCTTCTTGCTTGCAGTAAGCAAGGGTTTGTCATCCACATATTAGCCTTTCTCCCATTCTAATGCCATGTTCTTCTTTGTGTAGTCCAACTTCTCTGATTATTGGCTCAGCTACAGATTGAATAAGTATGGTGAAAGATGCAACTCTATGCATACCTTTCCTAATTTTAAATCACTCAGTATTCTTTTGTTCTGTTCAAACTATAGCCTCTTGGTTCATGTGTAGGTTCTGCATACACAAATTCCCATTCTTCTCAATGCTATCCACAGTTGGTTATCATCTGCACAGTTGAATGTCTCTGCATAGTCAATGAAACGTGAGTAAACATATTTCTGGCATTTTCTACTTTGAGCCATGATCTGTCTAATGTCAGCAGTGATGTGCTTTGTTCCACAACCTCTTCTGAGTCTGGCTTGAAGTTTTGGCAGCTTCCTGTCAATTTACTATGGCAACGATTGTTGAATGATCTTTAGCAAAATGTTACTTGCATGTGATCTCAGTGATATTGTTCAATCATTTGTGTTCCTTTGGGTCACCTTTCTTAGGAATAGGTACAAATATGAATCTCTTCTAATCTGCTGGCCAGGTGAGTGTTTCCAGTGTTTCCTCAATTTGTTGAAACATTTCGATTGGTTTTCTGCTAATTCCTGGATCCTTGCTTTTTCCTAATGCCTTCAGTGTAGTTTGAACTTCTTCCTTCAAGACCACTGGTTCTTGATCATGTTACCTCTTGAAATGGTTGAATGTTGACGAGTTCTTCTTTTTCACAGTGACTCTGTGTATTCCTTCCATCTCTTGATGCTTCCTGAGGCTTCTATTGATGACGTGAATGTTTCCATGTTGCAACTTTGGGCTTAAACTTTTCCTTTAGTTCTTTCAGCTTGGATGTGTTCTTCCTTGTTGGTTTTCTAATTCCAGTTAAAAATTCCCCGATGTAAGAATTGCTCATTAAGTGAGAAAGTCTCAGAGCAATATGTCTGGAACATTTAAACAAAATTTATTAAAATGCATAGGCATTTCTGTGTGGGAATTCCAAAGTCCTTGGTTGTGCTAATTCAGAATCTGCACATAGACCAAGAGGCAGTCATTCAAACTGAACAAGGGGATGCTGAGTGGATTAAAAAGAGGAAAGGTATGTGTCAGGGTGTATCCTTCGCCATATCTGTTCAATCTGTATACTGAGTAAGTACCTTGAGAAGCTGGGCTATATTAAGAAGAACGAAGCATCAGGACTGGAGGAAAGCTCCTTAACACCCTGCAGTATTCAAAAAGCACAATTGCTATGGAAAGCCAAGAAGACTTGAAGCACTTACTAAATGAAGATCAATAATTATAGCTTTCTATATGGATTGTAAAGGGAAAAACAACATCACAACTGGACAAGTAGACAACAACTGATAGAAAAAAGAAGAAAGTTGTCAAGAATTTCTTTTTACTTGGCTCCACAGTGGAGCAGTTGTCAAGAAATTAAGCAGTGTATTCCATCAGTCAGATCTGCTGCAAAAAGGCCTCTTCAAAGTCTTAAAGGCCTCTTAAAAACATTACGAACCCCTTTAATGTGTTAAAGAGAGATAGTGGAGGGAAACGGGGGAGGCAGAAGCAAAATAAGTAAATAAACCACAGCTATAATAAACAAATAAACTAGTAAGGGTATTTTTTTAATGTTTCTCTGTTGCTTGTATTTCCTAAAAATAAAGTGTTAAAGAGCAACTAAGCTGTACCTGACCCAAGCCCTGGTACCCTCAATCACATCATAGGCATGTGAAAACCAGGCTGGGGATAAGAAAGGCCAGAGAAGAATTAACACATTTACATTGTGGTACTGGCAAAGAATCTTCAGAGGACCATGCGCTCCCAGAAATATATATATTTTTAATCTGTCTTGGGAGAAGTACAGCGAGCAGGTTCCTCAGAATTGAGAATGGAGAGACTCTGTCTCAAGCACTTTGGCCACATTGTTAGGAGAGACCAGGAAAAGGACATCATGCTCGGCAAAGTAGAGGGTCGTGACAAAGACCCTGGACAAGATGGACTGACACAGTGGCTGCAATGATGGGCTGAAACACAGCCTGCTAGAGACCAGCAAGGAACACTTTAATCTTGGAAGAGAAATGGAAATAGGGAGGTAATGAGGGAGAACTTAACATTTTTTATTCTAGCTATAATTTGTTTCCTTCAATAATTCATGCATTAGTATTGTAATTATTTTTAAGTGGAAGAAGTTAAGGTGGCATATTACTAGTTTAATATGGCAATTACAATTCTGAATTGCAGTTTTATAGAAAATGTAGGCTGCTTCCTATGAATTAATTATATTAATGTATTCCGTAGTGAGAGTAGACTGGATGGTTATTTATTATACATGATTTTTTTCATAAAACAATCTCATGTAGTACCAAGTCATTCCGTTATTCCAACTGTGATTTTGCCATTTAAAAGAATTGCTAAACCCAAGTGAAGGCCAAACATGATGGTGGGACAAGAGGAAAGTAAAAGGAAATAGAGGAAAGAACCAGGAAGCAACGGACATTTATAGAGGTCTAAATACAGGTATGTACATAGGGAAATGGATATATAACGAAAGGGGAATAGAACTATGTACTCATATCTATGTGTTAAGAATTAAGGTTGCAGATGGACATTGGGCCTCGACTCAAGTACTCCCTCAACACAAGAACCCTTTGTTCTAACAATCTGGCATTCTGTGATGTTAAACTTCCTGACACAATTGCTGAAGACAAAATAGGTGCATATGTAAATGTGGTGAAGAAAGTTGATGGTGCCCGGCTATCAAAAGATATAGTGTCTGAGGTCTTAAAGGCTTGAAGATAAACAAGCAGCCATCTAGCTCAGAAGGAACAAAGCGCACATGGAAGAAGCACACCGGCCTGTGTGATCATGAAGTGTCGATGGGATCAGGTATCAGGCATCTAAGACCCAGAACAAAATCATACGCAATGTGAATGGGAGGGGTGCATGGAGTGGAGACCCAAAGCCCATCTGTAGATAATTGGACATCCCCTCACAAGTCACAGGGAAGAGATGAGCCAGTCAGGGTGCAGTATAGCACCGATGAAACACATACCTTTCCTCTAGTTCTTTGGTGCTTCCTCCTCCCACACTATCATGACCTCATTTCTACCTAACAAATAGGATTAGACCAGAGCATGCACACTGCTACAGATAAGAGCCCGAAACACAGGGAATCCAGGATAGATAAATCCCTCAGGGCCAATAATGAGAGTAGAGATACCAGGAGGATTAGGGGAAGGTGGGGGGAAAGAGGGGGAATCGATTACAAGGTTCAATGTAGAACCCCCTCCCAGGAGGACGAATAACAGAAAAGTGGATGAGGGGTGATGGAGATATGAAAATAATAATCTATGATTTATCAAGGGTTCATGAGGGAGGGGAGGGGAGGAAGAGGGAAGAAATGGGGAGCTGATAATCAGAGGAAGAGAATGCTTTGAAAATGATGATGGTGGCATATGTACAAATGTGCTTGACACATTGAATGACTGTATGGATTGTGATGAGATGTAAGAGCCCCCAATAAAAGTATTTTTAAAAAGAATTATAATTAAATACAATTAATCCCTTCATGCTTGGGATGCCTCTCTTTTCACTGGCTCTTTCTTCTTATAATCATGTGCAAGCCTTTCTCACCTTAAAAAAATTTGTTTAATTTAAAAAGAGTGGAATGACTCTTTTTTTGAGATTTAACATCCCCCTTGTTTGTACCCTCTTTCATCCCTTCTTTTCTCCACTAACAAACCTCTGGAAAGAAAGCATGATCTACATTTATGATGCCCACTTCCTCAGCGCCCTGTGGTCAACCACGGTTAAGACAGTGTGCTCCTGGTTTAGGAAGCGCTGGGTTGTAATCTCAGATCTGCTACACACTAGTTGTATGAATTTGATCATGTCTTTTTCTGTGCCTCCAGTTACTCACCTGTCATCTCAGAATGATTATATTAATGATACCACCTCAGAGGTGTGATGAATGTTTACAGCACAATGCCTCCACAAAACCAAACCCAACTCCCTGCCATAGAGTTGATGCCGACTCAGAGCGCCCCAATAGGACAGGAAGAGCTGCCCCTTTGGGGTTTCTGTGACTGTAACTGTTCACGAGAGCAGAAAGCCGTGTCTATTTCCCTGGGAGCACCTAGTGATTTTGAACTGCCGACCTTGTGGTTTGCAATCCCCATCATAACCACTACGCACCAGGGCCCCACCATACTGTTAAAAAAACAAGCCAAATTAGAGTAAGTTGCTGTTGAATAGACGCTGATTCATGACAATCCTGTGTGCGTTGGAGAGCTGTGCCCCACAGGGTTTTTAATGGCCAACTTTTCAGAAGCAGATGAGCAGGACTTTCTTCTAAGGTGCCACTGGGTGGACGTGACTGCCAGTTTGGGTAAGCACCATGTTTACTGTGTGTACCATTCAAGAACTCCTTGTATTCTGTCAGGTTGATTCCAACTCAAGACGCTATAGGACAGAGCAGAGCTCCTCCACAGCATTTCCAAGGCTACAATCTTTACTGAAGCATGGAGCAGCTGGTGGATTTGATCCCTCAACCTTGTGGTTATCTGTTGGATGCTTATCCACTGCACTTATCAGAACTCCTTTGGTTCATAGTAGTACTCAGTAGATGCACTTGATTGACATCGCTTCTGCCTCCCTCAAAGCTCTCACCAGAGTCACCAGGACCACCTCAGATGTTATCTTACCTGAACTGTCTTGAGTCACCTGACAGTTTGTCTGTTGTCTTCCCTGGGCCTTCAAATACTGGCCCTTCTATTTTCTTACTTTCTGTCTTTCTGGTTCTTCCTTCTCAGACTCCACTTACAGTCCTGAAGATTTCTCTTCCACCTTTTCATTTTCTCTCCCTCCCCAGCTTCATTAGTGGCTTCAAATGTGGGTTACACAACGACAGCCCCTCCATTATATTCCCATCCCCAGACTTTTCCAAAGGTACGGAAGTCAATATCCAATTGCCTGTGAGCATCTTCTCTTGGCTCTCTCCCACAAATCTGTAAGACCCCATGTGTCTCGAAAGGAGAATCGGCTCACAGTCACATCCAAAGCAAACAGCTAAAACCACAAAAGTAAACAAGACAGTACTGGATTCTACCTCCTAGATATCTTTGTATGGCTACATTCTACTCTTGTTCGTTGGCCTGCGATCTGAATGGTCATCAGTTCAAAACCAGCAGCAGCTCCTCAGGGGAAAGACTGGGCGTTCTACTCCCGGAAACAGTTACAGTCTCAAAAACCCACAGGGGCTCAAAGTGAGTCAGCATGGACCCTGGATAGCAGTGAGCTTGGTTTGACATTCTACGCATCCTTCAAGCTTCAGTTCAGATAGTACTTCTTTGGGATACCTTCCCATTCCCACCGCGCTCTTTTAACGTGGATTAGATTTCTCCCTTTTCTATGTACGTATATACTTCTATTGGCATCATGGAACTTTATTTTCATAGCAGCTATTACATTGTATTCTACTGTTGATTGTGTTTTTAACTTGTGTAGCTTCTCTACAGAACTCTGAGCTCCTTAAAAGCAAGAGTTTTGCTTTTTATACTAGCATCCCAGACCACTTGTCAAACGGTTAACAACTCATTGGGGGGAGGGGGCCCTTGTGGGTCAGAGTAGAACTGTGCTCTATAGGGGTTTCAATAGCTGCTTTTGCAGATGTCCATCCAAGGCACCTCTGGTGGACTTGAGCCTCAGCTTCTCAGGTAGCAGCCGAGTGCTTTAACCATTTACAATAATAATAATAATACAGGCAAAGAGACTAAGCTTAATAAGATTTGAAAGTAAACCTCACTTAACCAGTGACTTTACAATGGGAGGACTGATGGAGGTGAGGAGTAGGGGGCTGCACGGGAGACATTGTTAGAGAGGGTGAGACCAAAATGACTGCCTATACTATTTTCCTGGAATGTTTCAACAGCAATGGATTCTTTTTTATAAAAATATTCTTGTAGTCAGTTATAATAACAGAAGTATTTCTTGTGAGACCAGTTACCTGCACCAATATATCTACAAAGTGACACAGCTATGCTAGTTTACGTTTTGAATCTCCTGGTGCACTGTCGTCAGACTATCATTATTATCCAATGACAGTAATGCCTCAATGAGCCCTGGTGGCCCGGTGGCTTACGAGTTGGGCTGCAAACCACAACACCAGCGGTTTGACGACACTCGCTGTGCCACAGGAGGAAAACCCACAGGGTCAGTTCTAATCTTAAACTCCGAATCACCACGGGCTTGCCAGTAGTGAGATTGTTTGTTTTGGTTTGGGGGAGGGGTTTTCGTTTGTTTGTTTGTTTGGGTACAGTGATGTTCCAGGTCACAGTTTCCTCTGCACACACTACAAGCACACACATGTTTTTGTTACTCCTGATGCTTTCATGGTCTCTGATTTTGTTAGATGTCTGATGTTTTAGCTACGATATTTTGGTCGTTAGTATTTGTTAGCCTATATTAGCAACTTTTTTGAGGTAGTAATGAAAGGAAACGAAAAAGTTCGTGGCTTTCATTCAGCTATGAGTGATGTGGCAAATAGTGTTGTAAGATATTAATTAGTACTGTAGAAAGATTTTGCAAAACAATTTTGTTTCTATTCATGTAACCCAAGAAATAGTACATTTAAGCAATTTATAACTGTTTTATCACATATTATTCTGTATTCAAATGGATAATAACTATTTTTAAGGGTTCTGTATGGTCTGGTACAGGAGGAGGTTCATGGGAATGGGGGGGGGGCCACCATGAGTTACTGGAGTGAGTAACACCAACCCTAGTGACAACACTGCATTTAACCATTGCTGACCTTGACTAGTTCTACCGCAATCTCAGTCATCCTATCAATAGCCTAGAATTTAGGGAAATCACGTAAAGAGGGCTCAATAACATTACAAATAATTCACAAAATAGTAAATCTGATCACAGAGCCTTAAGAGTTACTATACATGAGAATTCAAGGGAGTCTGGCCAAGTTCATAAATTATTTGATGCTTACTGAACAGCCACAGTTTTCCCATATACTGAATATGTTCACTATTTTCCATTACTTGCATTTCCTACTGAGAATAATTAGAATCATTTTTTTTTTCTTCCTGAGAATTCTTTTAGTTTATCTTCTTCAAATGATGCCCCTCAAATATTTGAAAAGGCAATTATTCTCTGCCTTGATTGGGACTTCCACCCTATAATTTATACTGTAGAAAGCAAGGTTTAAATATCTGGCCTTCTATTTTGACAATTTTTTTTCAGTTTGCTACTTCCATTCTTCCTATGATAGCAATGCCTCCACACTGCAATATGAACAAGGAACAGTCATGCCAAGGAGAGAAGGGGCCTAGATTTTGTAAGAAAGTATGGCCTTCTTTGAAATATTTCTATATTTTTTTCATGAAATATTTGTAAATGTTAATTTGTGTAAGTGCACACTATACTTAAAATATAGCCTAGTACACGTATTAAATTTCAGGTATAAGGGCTAAACCAAGGGGTTGTGAGGTACCGTTGAGTAGGTTCGGACTCAGAGTGACCCTGTGTGCAACCAACCATACCACTACGCAGACCTGTGCCACCCTCACAATCTGTGTTATGTATGAGCCCATTGTTGCAGCCCTTGTGTCGATCCATCTGGCCGAGGGTTTTCCTCTTTTTCCCTAACACACTACTTGACCAAGCATATTGTTCTTTTCCAGAGACTGACTGGTCTTTCTTGATAGCATGTCTAAAGCATGTGAGGCAAAGTTTTGCCATCAACCGGGTAGTTCTAAATAATCAGGAATACGTCTTTCCTGGGATTAAAAACAAACAAACAAAAATCAAAGCTTGAAATGTTTGATATGTAGTCAGGTTTGGGAACCTCTGATTATTGATTTTTTATGTAGAAACACTTTTGACTGATCTTGAAAGGGAAGAGTTCGGAAGTAAATATTTCTTTCCTAAATGAATAACTTGCAAGATAGTAAAAGAGAGAGTGAAGAAAATCATTAGAATTTAAAAGAACACCACAAATACTTGACACTAAGTTAAACAATTGTGAGTTTTCTATAACCCTTGGCTTTGTCTGAGAAGTAGTAAGACATTAAATAACAGTTTTTATACCAGATAATTTTTTAGAGGTAAAAGTAAGAACCTATTAAGTGAAAATTCTGATGCATGCTGTGTTGTAGCATGCATCAGAGCCTGGGTCCTTTTAATGGCTGAGTAATATTGCATTGTGTGGCAATATCATTTTTTAAAAAACCAATTAACCAGTTGATGGACATTTGGGTTATTTTGACTTTTTAACTTTCACTACAGCATTAATTTTTAAAAATCTAACCGTAAGGATTTTTTTCCTCTTGGAAATCCATTATGAATAAATAAACCAGTAGAAAAAATGGACAATGGGTCTTTGCAGACAAGTTTCAGGAGAAAAATATTAATAACTAATATTCATGAGAAGATGTTTAGTTATTTTAATAATCAGGAAAATACATGTAAATAACCAACTAGTTATAAAACATCACTTTTCACTTGCTCAAACGTCAAAATTCCAATGATTGGTAATAGACACTCTTAGTGAGTTTGTGAGCAAACACCACTTGGTGGATGTATAAATCAGTAGAGTTCCAGTGGAAGGGATGTTGTCAGGATTGTAAAAATTCTAAATCGACACCATCTTTGCTTCAGAAACTCCACTGTTTATTGCAGTGAATGCTTGACAATGTAATAACATGTACAATGTTTAAGGAGGGTCAATATAGTATTTTTCTTTTCTTTGTTAATAGTAAAACCTAAATATTCATCAATAGTGTGATAGTTAATTATGTTATTGTATATATATATATAATATACAATATATATATATTGTATATATTCAGACATTGCTGACTCACAACAAACTGATAAGACAGCGTAGAACTGCTCTTAGTTATTCCAAGACTAAAAATGTTTAAAAGAGCAGGCAGCCTCATCTTTCTCCTGAAAAGGGGCTGGCGAGTTTGAACTGCTGGCCTTATGGTTAGCAGCCCTATGCTTAGCCCACTGCAACACCAGAGCTCCTTAACATAGCTGTAGTATAGAATACATAAACCCCAAAATCAAACTCACTGCCATCGAGTTAATCTGACACTTAGCGACCCCACAGGACAGGGTAGAGCTGCCCCGTGAGTTTCTGAGACTGTCGCTCTCTATAGAAGCAGAAAGCCCTGTCTTTCTCCCAAAGAGTATCTGGTGATTTCAAGTTGTTTACCTTGTGGCTAACAGCCCAATGTAACCACCACACCATCAGGGCTCATAGAATATATACACCAATTTAAAAGAATATGGAAAAACAAGTATAACGAGCTTCAGAAAATATTGTTTGTAAAAGAAAATATTCTAGAACAACATGTACAGTGACATCCAATATGTTTATAGTAAACATATGGCCATACTGTATATAAAACACGATACTGCCATGTTATCCATATCATGTTGTAATCTACTATAGCAAGATATATAGTATAATCATTGTAATATACATGCACATATCACACTACAGATGTTAATACTATGCACATTATATACATAATAATGCCTAGAAATGTATAAGAATGTTTAAAACAATACTGACTTAATTGTTAAGTAGTTATTTAAGGATGAGTAGAAAGAATGAAGAGAACTTCATCTTTATATAATATTATATTATTTGTATTTATTTATAGAAAGGAAACAGAAAATTCAGTAAAAAGCATAAAATGGAGAAGGAATGACAAGATAGTAAATAAAAATATGAAGCATAATGCTGGCAGAAATAAAATCTACCATCTTAGTAAACACAACAAATATAAATGGATTAAATCAATCCATTAAAAAGGCAGAAGATCATCAAATAGAGGACACAACGTCTAGACACAGTGGTGGGGGAACAACGATTAAACCAAAGTGACCTGCAGTCCAAGATGATGGTGTAGTCAGATACCTCACAACATTCCTTTAAAAATAAGGACCTGCAAAAACAAGTAAATCAGATCTAACAATTTTGGAATCCTGAACATCAAAGACAAGACCGAAAAACTAGATCAAATGCCAAGTGGAAGGAGAGGCTACATAAAAATAGCAGACATGAATAATTATGTATCACTGGAGCCTTACCAGTGAAACCTGCACACTGCGACTCAACAGAGACAAAGCAAACACCGTTCCCAGCCAAAATACCCATCTCCGGTGCAGCCAACCAGGAGCAACTACACCTGTGGATTAGCAACACCTTCCCTCACCTGGAGACTTGTGTCCACCCTGATTTCCGCATGCGCAAGTCTGTTTTCTCAAGACCATAGGTTAGAGTCTCTGTACCACCTACCCCATGGCCAACAATCCATATGCCCTTGCCACCGCCACCTAGACATTGTCAGTGTGCACACATACCACTCACCCAGCAACCAGTGAGGACACACGATGCACCCACCCCCATGTGACTGGCCTGACAGACACATCATCGCACCAGCAACACTACCTCAACCTCCCTGCAAGATCTATGAACAGAGATCTGAACTCAACAGCCACCCACTGCTCCACCCACCAAGAGACAGGTGGGGAGAGCTCTGAGCAACTAGCAAGAGATCAGAGTAACCCGACTGTCCCACCTACATGTACATTTCAAAATAAAACAATACTACCATAAACAACAATATAGACTAATACAGTAATGCTTTGGAAACAGCAGACAATATTGAGTCATGTAAAGAAGCGGAACAAGATGGCACCAGTTTTTAATATTCGCTCTTTTGGATTGAGGTTTTCCTTTGCTTTATTTTGTTATTGTTCTTGAGTTTTTTTGTTATTTTATTTTATTATTATTATAATTATTATTTTTGCATATGAAATCCAGGATAGGCAAAACTATGGAGACATCAACAGGATTAACAGTTTCTTATCGTTATGGCAGGAAAGGTTGATAAGAAATAGTTAAATAAATAAATTTTTAAAAAGAAATAGAGTGTTAATAATAATGAGTATGAGAAAACAGAAAATGTTCTTCTAAAATTCATTATGGTGATGATTGCACAACTCTTTTTAATCTGATTAAATCATTGTGAGTTATATGTCAATAAAATGGTTTTTAAAAACCTGTTAATGAGGGAAAATGCTCATAATATGCATATACTAAATCACAATTATGTAAAATGTAATTTTAAATATATGCATTAATAGGGGCATACATTGAAATATTTATTAAGTTAGTTGTCTCTGTGTAGTGAGATAATGAGTGTTGTTTTTTCTTCTTTTGCATTCTTATATTACATTTCTAATCAAGTAAACCACAACACTAGAAGCTGTGTTACATCCAGGGTGTAATTTAGCACTGATGAAACAAATAACTATCCTCTAGTTCTTCAATATTTCCTCCCCTCACTATTATGGCCTTAGTTTTACCTCACTAATCTTGTTAGACCTGCATATGTTCATTTGTATAATTAAGATAGTTCAATGCACAAAATCCAAGATAGTTAACCCCCTCAGAAGCAGTAACAGGAGTACTGATTCCCTGTGAGTACGGGGACAGGGTGGGTGGGGAAGGGGGAACTGATAGAATGATGAATGTATAATCCTACTGGAGGGGAACAGATAACAGAATTGTAGGTGAACAGCTACACTGGATAGTGTAAGATATAGCAATAATAATATAATATATTAAGGATTCATTGGAGTGGGGAGGGAAGGGATAAAGGGGAGCTAATACTAAAGAGTTCAAGCAGAAAGAAAATGTTTTGAAAATGATGGTGGCAGCAATTGTACAACCATGCTTGATCTAATTGAATTATGGATTGTTATATCTGTAAGGGTGCCTAATAAAATGGTTAAAAATTAAAAAGGAAGACATACATACCACACTGTTCACAGTTTTCTCTAAGAAGGCAAGTAAGGTTGGGATGAAGAAACAAGGATTGACTTTGTCTATGCTGTTAGAAAGAACACACTTATCTATTCTTTGTGAAATAAAACTTTCTTTTAACAAGAAAAACAAAAGGGGCCAAATATTGTGAGACTACTATCATAAAAAGCAAAACAAAAAACAACAGGAAAAGGTTTACACACAGGGACATTTTTTTCATGGTCGCCAGGAATATAAGGAGCCTTGATTGCATAGTGGTTACTCATTGGTTGCTAACTTCAAGGTCAATAATTCACAACCACCAGCTACTCTTAGAGCCGAAGCATTGTACTCCTGTCAACATTGACATTGTTGGATACCCACAGGGGCAGTTCTACTCTACCCTCTCAGGTTGTGTGCTATGAGTCAGAATTTCCTCTACAGCAGTGAGTTTTTTGGTTTGAAGGACAGCACAGCGAGAGAGGAAAATTACTAACGAGATAGAAGACACATGTTAAGAATGGTGAAAGGAAAGGCAATACACAATAGGGGGGAAGTCTGCACAGCATGGCCATGACAAGGAAGGCACTGAAGGGAATGAGAAAATAAAGGGCAACGATGGTCATGCCATAGACTATTCTACAGTAATAGCATTAACAAACAACCATCTGAATGGATACATACATTGATAAGTCTGCTAAAGAGGTATGAGAGAGTATAAGGGAGCATACCCACCTGCAGTGCACATTTCTACATATATAATAGTAGGTGCTGTGTGCATATTACTATGCACACAGAGCACATAAGAGACACAGCGTTCTGTTCCATAATTGTCTCACAGTCTAACCAGCACTTTCTAATGTGTTCTTTCTCAGAGCAGTCGGTAGCGGGAGCCAGTTACTATCTTGTTCTTATGATTCCAGGGTTGTAGAGATTGATCTTTGCGCGGTCCATTAATACACTGAACGAATTGTTTTCAGGTATCTTTCCATTTTCATCACTCTTTTTTCCCCTCTGGATAGGGAGAGACCAATAGTGGCACCTTAGATACTTGCTCACAAGCTTTTAAGACTCTAGTCACTACCCACCAAATTAGGATGTAGCATATTGTGTTTGTAAACTAGGTTGTGCCAATTGATCTTAGTGTCCCTGAAATTATAGTCCTGAGCCCTGAGACCCAGCAATATGTTCCCTCAAGGAGTTTGATTATGTCTAAGAACTTCTCATAATTTTGTCCCCTGTATGTTCTACCACTTTCATGGCTATATTTTCAGCAAAAGTAAACACACACACACATATGTAAATATCCTTTGTCAACCTATATATTTATGGGTATATATGCTGGTCAGGGTTGACTGGAGAAACAAATTCATAGACATTCATACATGTATAAGAGAGTAATTGTATATTAAGAAAACATCCCAACCCAGTCCAGATCAAGTCCATAAGTCCAAAATTAGCCCATATGTCCAATAACAGTCAGTATGTTCCTTTTCAGACTCACGCAACACATGCAATGACACCGAATGCAGGAAGATCACAGGCCAGTGGGTGGAAAGTCTTGTGGATCCAGTGGCAGTAGAAGCATCTTAGTGCTGGCAGGTGTCTCCATGTGGCTCCTCCAGCTCCCAGGGCTCTGGCTGCATCAGCATAGCTCCATCAGGCTAGTAGTCAGTAATGTCTCGCAGGGAGTAAGCACGTGTCCTGCCTTCAGCGAGCTGTTTATCTCCTTAGTGCCTCCAAATGAGGTCATCCAGCTGCGACCTGAATGACAGGCTAAACTCCACCCCTTCACTCTTAAGTCTCAAATGGACAACAGATTATGTAACTACCACAGTATATGTCTACTCTTCTTCTCCCACCTGTTCAGCCTGCATTGTAATATTTATGGAAGCTAATTCATGGAGTTTTTTTCTCCTGGTGGATCCAAACTCTGCTTTCTCGTTACCTGACCACTTAACTATTGGGCCATATGTTAAAATTGCCCATATGTTAAAATTGCTATTGATCTTGCTTTGTTTTATACAACATAGCCCTCATTATAACATACTCTCCCTTAAATATATTATGAATTCACTATTGTCAAGTCAATGTTGACTCAGAGTGGAACTGCCCAATGTTGTACATCTTTATCGTAGCATCTTTCTCCCAAGGAGCAGTGGGTGAGTTCACACTGCCAATCTGAGTGCTTTCCCCACTGCACAGCCAGGACTCCTCATGATAGGTAGCATTTAGAATACATAGATCGGGAGTATCTGGAGATACTCTAAAGTTTTATGGATCCAGACTGAACAATGCCCTAAACGCTAATGATTTTCTATCAATAAGTTATGCAAATTGTCAGGATCACTTTAATTCCATTTGGTAAGGCAACAGTTAAATATGGCAAGCTAATTTATGATTTTAAAGCTTTGAATTTGAAAGGGTCAACTTCATTCCATGGTAAGAATTAAATTTTTTTAATTCTGCATAGGAAGTGAAGGTGTGCAAATATTGACCTAAATGGGTTGAAATTTTACCACCAAGAGAATAAATGGATAATTACAGGAAATTAAAATCATAAAACTACTCTGGGGAGGAAAAACGACTCATGTTATGGAGATTGGATGGAATGCTGCCCAGAGGTATGGTCAAGAAAACAAGTATTACTCTTGGGCATAGGCCACAGATTTCTCTGCTCCCCTGCCCCACTTCTTCCCTACCACTCTACAAAAGTTTCTAAACATGCAAAAGCAATCCATGACAAACCTACGAGTTACCCTAACATTCAAAATGCAAGAGGAGAAGATTCTACCTCTTGCCTAACTGCCACCCCAGAAAGGGACTCCAAATTTCCTGTCCAGATATATGTAGCAATACCAGGGGTAGCCAGCTGAGAACTGGGACGAAAGACACTCTGATGGCCATGGATGAAAGTAGTCTTTTAACAGCTTAATTCCCATCCTTCATTGCCAGGCATTTAGGAAATAGACACCCAGATGACTCCCAATTTCTTAAGTAAAAGGAGATAGGAAATTAAATTACTGGGAAAAATCATAAGGGAACAGCAGATCTGAAATCAAATCACGCTAATAGCTCATGAATCTTAGGTTAAAACTTCCCATTCCTCAGACTCTGCTAGTGAGAGAAACAGTAGCTGCTCAATATCTCAAGGGAAAAAAATGGCACTTGGGCCAGAATTAAAAATGTTCAAATGCAAGCTATTGTCATGAAGACAAAAAGGCCCGTGTTACCTGAACAAAGTTCAAATCAGTTGCCAAGGCAGGGAAATTAATATATGTGAATATTAGTAGTTTTTGTAGACATAAGAGATAAAAATGCAGTATCTCAAAGTGATTAAATTTATAACATTGCTATTGTTTTAATAATAAAAATTTACTGTAGGCTGACTACTTTTCAGATGGTAGAGAAACAACAGTAATGAAACAGAATCTCTGTCTTCCTTGACAAAAACTATTTAAACATTGAATTTCAGGTGGTGATAAATGGTATTGAAGAAAAAATAAAGTGGGGTAGTTACATAATCTATTGTCAATTTGAGACTATTAAGAGTGAAGGAGTGGAATTTAGCCTATCAATCAGGTCGCAGCTTGATGACCTCATTTGGAGGTGGTAAAGAGATAAATAGCTCGTTGGAGGTGGGACACAGATTATCACTCCCTGGGAGATAATCCTGCTGACAAGACACATGGAGCTACGCTAGTGCCCTAGAGATAGAGGAGCCATGTGGAGACCCCCTACCAGTTCTGAGATGCTTCTACTGCCACTGGATCCACAAGACTTTCCACTCATTGGCCTGTGATCTTCCTGCATTCAGCATCATTGCATGTTTTTGTGAGTCTAAAGAGGAATTTATAGATTGATATTGGACATATGGGCTAATATTGGACTTATGGACTTAATGTGGACTGGGCTGGAATATTTTCTCAATATACAATTGCTCTTGTATATCAAGCTCTTTCTTATACACATATGAGTGTCCTGGATTTGTTACTGTAGTCCACCCAGACTAACACATAAAGTTAGTTGAGAGAGAATAGAGTGACAGAGTTGAAAGCCTTTGCAGTGAGGAGGCATTTGAATTATTTCTTTAATAGTTGGCTTGGGTTTGCAGGTAAACACTCAGCAATCATTCAACTGATACTTACTGCCCACTTATCTGGTTACAGTGTCCCCGGGTGGTACAAATGGTGCTCCATCGCTGACTGAACATTTGGAGGATGGAGTCCACCCAAAGACACTTCACCCGAAAGGTCTAGCAATTTACTTGCAAAAAATCAGTCGCTGAAAACCTTATAGCACAGAGATCCACTCTCTACCCAGAGTAGACATAATGGCCATAGGTGGGTTATTTTGGTTCTAGGCATTGTAGTATGAAGAAGACAGAGGTTCTACTCTGAAGGCACTTACCAAACACAGCAACACCAATCACCTCCAATAAAATGGATTAGGTATGACACCAGGAGACCGCCCTCGGGCAGAGGAACACACTGAGGGGCCAGATTACCTCCCAGTGTGGGCTTCAGATGAGGCTCTGAAGAGACAGAAAGGCAGCAGAGTTGGAAGGAAGATCGCGATCATGGAATGCTTGCCAACTTCTTCCCCTCTTGGCACACAAGGGGAAAGGGAAAGGGCTGTTCCTAAGTGCGGGGGACAGCCCCTAGTCCTTGGCCACTCCAAGAATGGTAAATTTTCCATAGAAAAACTCTTCTGAAAATCCAAAATCTCTCCCAGAACAAGACATTATGAAACCAACTTTTAAACAGAAGATGCAAGAATAAGAATTTGAAACAGTTACAGATTAATTGCAAAATGTGTTGTCTTGGCAGTGAAGAGGATATAGATGGGGGGGGGAATTGAACATGAGCTGAAACTGAGTGATGGGTGTGAGATGGGGCTGGGGGAATGGTCCATGATGCCAGTCTGTCTACTTTTATATGTGTCTAACATTTTCTGTGATTACATTTTTGCTTTTTAGTTTTATGTAAATGACAACATCCCAGAACGTATAAATACACACAGGTGCCCAGAGAAAACCCTTCTCATATAGCCAACTTGGGTTCGTGGCAATTTCAAAATCTATTCATCGTTATTCTCATTGTTAGCTGCTGTGAAGCTGGCTCCAACTCATGGGGACCGTCTGTGGATATCACAGAAAGATGCTTGCCTGGTTCTAAGCTATCTTCATGATCATTGGTGAGTTTGAGTCATGTTGTGGCTATTGTGTCAATATAGTTCATGGAAAGTTTCTCTCATTTTCACTGGCCCTCCACTTTACTAAGCATGATGGATAATATATATATAATATATATATTTCAGTAACTGGTCTTTCCTAATGATGTATCCAAAGTACGCTAATTGAAGTCTCCTGCCACTGGTATTTCCAATGTCAGGGTCACCCACCAGGGACAGGTTTTAGCAGAGCTTACAAAGACAGACAAAGAAAACCCAAGTGGTTATAAGTTGCCTTCTTTCTAACCTTATTCATTCTATTTCCTTGTTCATTGCTGTCCAGGTGATTTTCAACTCCTAGTGGCTCCTTATGACAAAGTTGAACTGCTCCATGGGGTTTTCCAGGCTGCAAGCTTTTTGAGAGATCATCAGGTCTTTCTTCTGTCTTTTGATATTTAAAGGTCAATCTTATACACCATCTGTTTTATGGGGAAATGTGGAGAAAAACTAAAGTGGGACAAATTGCTTTCTTTTCATTCACTCTAATCAAAACTATATTTGAATCTTTAAAAGATGCTTTTAAACTATTAAAACCTAAACATTTAAACAGACTATCTCAACACTTTTGAAAGTACGGAATAAACCTCTTGAAATTAAATATCATTATTTTCTAAGAACAGATGAATAAAAGAGAAATATTTCCTTTAACAGTCAAAAGGGAATATTATTGAAGAAACAGTATTAAACACATCATTACATTCTTCTCGATTCTACAGGAAAGCTCTGAGAGGGGATATTATGAGACACTAAACTATTGATTTGGCTGTACTTGGCATTTGATTAAGAGTTGGATTGGTTTTTATTTTCTTTTAACCAATACGTAGATCTCCAACACAATGTTCTGTAGGGACCCAGAGGCTGTTGTTAGCTGCCTTTGAGTCTGTTCTGACTCACAGCAACCCTACATATAACAGAATGAAGCACCTCCCCATGCTGCGCTTCTTCTTACCTTGAGCCTGTTGTTGTAGCCACTGTGTCAATCCACCTCTCTGAGAACCTTCCTCTTGTTTGCTGCCCCTCCATTTTACCACGCAAGATGTCCTTCTGCAGGGTCTGGTTTCTCCTGATGACATGTCCAAAGTATGCGGACAAAGTCTCGTCATTCTCACTCTCGGGAGCATGCTGGCTGTACATCCTCCACGACAGATTTACTTGTTCTTTTGGCAGTCCATGGTACTTTCAATATTCCTTGCCAATGCCACAGTTCAAATGCATTGATTCTTCTTCATTCTTTGTTCAGTGTTCAACTCTCACATGCAAAGGAAGCAATTGAAAATACCATGGTATGGATCAGGCACACCTCGAACTAACATCTTTGTTTTTCAACACTTTAAAGAGGTCTTGTGCAGCAGATCTACCCAGTGCAATGCACCGTTTGATCTCCTGACTGCTGCTTCCACGAGTATTGATTATGGATCTGAGTAAGATTAGATCCTTGACAATTTCATTCTTTTGTCTGTCTACCATGATGTCTTGGGGTTTCTTTACATTGAGTTGTAATCCATACTGGAGCCTGTATCCTTGATCTTCATCAATAAATGCTTTAAGTCCTCCTCATGTTCAGCATGCAAGTTTGTGGCATCTGAATATCAAAGGTTATTAATAAGCCTTCTTCCAATCCTGATGCTGTGTTCATATAACCAACTTCTCTGATGATTTGCGCAGCATGCAGACTGAATAAATATGGTAAGAGGATACAACCCTAATGCACACCTTTCTTGATTCTAAACCATGCAATATACCCTTGTTCTGTCACCCAACTGCCTCATGATCGATGTACAGGTTCACACGGGCACAGTTAAGTGTCCTGGAATACCCATTTTTCTCAGTAGTATTCATAGTTTGTAATGATCCACACAGTCAAACTTCTTTGCGAAGTCAATGAAGCACAACTAAACAGCTTTATGATATTTTCTGCTTTCAGCCAAGATCCATCTGATGTCAGCAATGATGTCCCTTGTTCCATGCCCTCTTCTGAATCCAGCCTGGACTTCTGGCAATTCTCTGTCAATGTACTGTTGCAACCGTTGTTGGATGATCTTCAGCAAAAATTCACTTGCATGTGATATCAATGATATTGTTCTAGAAGTTGCGTCTTCTGTTGGGTTATCTTTCTTTGAAATGGCTACAAATATAGATCTCTTCCAGTCAGATGACCAGATAGCTGTCTTCCAAATTTCTTGGCCTAAGTGAGTAAGTGCTTCATCAGCATGCTGAAATATTTCATTTGGTATTCCGTCAATTGCTAGAGCCTTGGTTTGGGCTAATGCTTTGAACTTCTTCCTTCGGTACCATTGGTTCTTGCTCTTCAAATGTATGAATGTTGACTAGGTGTTTTTGTTTTGTTTTTCTGGTTCAGTGACTCTGTATTCGTCATCTTCTTTTGAAGCTTCCTGGATCATTTAATATTTTGCACATAGAATCTTTCAATATTGCCACTTAGATTTGAATTTTTTCTTTAGTACTTTCAGTTTAAGATATGCTGATGAGTTTAAGATATGTTCTTCCTTTTTGGTTTTCTAACTTTAGGTCTTTGCACAAGCAAGATAAATTAATTAAAATGTTCCAAATGAAAAAGAACTCAAAACAGATATAGAATACTGAATTAAACATAGAGGCCTAGTGAACAGATCCAGCAACTTGAAGCCCAAGAAATGGGTTGCAAGCTTGGCTTTGGTATTTACAAACTTACCACAAATGCACCGGCAAGTCATTTGGTAGAACGTGGAGATGGGACCAAATGAAAGTACACAGAATTGGAAGAGGAGAAGAAAAGTACCTTAATAAAATTCATAGCGGAGAGTTGCAGACAGAGTTGCATAACTAGATTTTAAAATGATACATGGAGACATACTGCTGTTGCTATTCTTATTTGTGATTTTTATGTTATCTTATTGCCAAGTTTTTCTCCCGTAGAACTTCTGAATGGGCTTCTCTCTCTCATTTCCACCGAGTCAGTTCCAACTCATGGCAGCCCTATAGAACAGAGCAGAACTGCCTCTAGGGTTTCCAAGCCGTAACTCTTCATAGGCGTAGAAAGCCTCCTCTTTCTCCCGCAGAATAACTAACTGGTGGTTTCCAACTGCTGGTCTTACAGTTAGCAGTCCAATTTGTAACCACTGTGCCACCTGGGCTCCTCTGAGCGGGTTCAGCCACAGCCAAGGACTTAACCATGGCACCCCCGGGACTCTTTTGGAAACACAATTAGAGTCCTTTAAAAAGGAGATCTATTTGTTTATTGATTGTGTGTGTGTATGTGTGTGCACGTGTGTTTAACCTGCCAGTAAGTTGAATTGGCTATACCCTTTTCATGGTAAATTAAGATATTCTAATTTTCCTGGGAATTTGGCACTGTTGAGTAAGTGTTGGACTACTCACCGCAAAGTTGGCTGTTCAAACCCACCAGATGTTCCACAGGAGAATGATGAGGCTGTCTGCTCCCAAAAAGAATGTAGCCGCAGCAACCCTATAGAGGGTCTCTATGAGTCGGGATCTACTCTAAGACAGCGGGGCCAGTGGAGTGAGATTATTAAGTGGTATCCCGGGTAAAGTAGAGGCACCGTGTCAGAGGTGTGATCAATCTGCGCACACGAAGCATAGTTGGATGTCACTGTTAATGCTAGCATGCTCTATTCTTTTCTTCTGAACCCCTGATTATATTTCCATGATTTTTTAATTATCTCTTTTTTTAAAAATTTATTAACATTTTATTAGGGGCTCATACAACTGTTATCCCAATCCATACACACATCAATTGTGTAAAGCGCATTTGTACATCGTTTCTCAAAACATTTTCTCTCCATTTAAACCCCCGACATTAGGTCCTCATTTTTCCCCTCCCTCCCCGCTCCCCCCTCCCGCATGAGCCCTTGATAGTTTATAAATGGGTATTTTGTCATATCTTGCCCTGTCTGACGTCTCCCTTCATCCACTTTTTGGTTGTCTGTCCCCCAGGGAGGAGGTCACACACAGTTCCATGTAATCGATTCCCTCTTTCCTACCCATTCTCCCTTTACCCTCCCTGTTTTGCCACTCACACCTAAAGCAAGGTAATAGTATGTAAAAATACCCAAAGCCTGTTTGTGCAGCTAGTCGAAGTAAAATGGAAATCTATTCAGTTATGATCAACTCCCATTACTTGATCTGTACTTCCTTCCCAACCCAATAAACATAGTATGAAATTATGACTCTGGGAACAAACTCCTCCTAGTTGGAAGAAAAGCAAATATGTCTGCAAATCTCAAATGAGATAAACCAACTGAGCTTTAATTGCAGAAAAGAAGAAAGTGTGGGCACAGGACCAAATACCACTATTAGGAAGGAGTTCTTGGGGATGAGGAAATCTGAATGGAGACACAATGCTTGGTCTCTAGAATCTTCATATGGGTCGTGCTGCATATGTGCACTGTTGCTGGGTGGGGCCTTGTGCTGTTTATCATTTTATCCTTACCACTTAGCAGAGGGCCTGGAACACAATAAGCGCTCAATAAAGGTTTGCAGAATGAAAGAACTCTGCAATGGTAGTCTATAAAATGCATTTCCAACTTTAAAAAAAATGTGGACCACAGTAAGAAACAGATTTTAAATCCAGCCCTGACCCATGCAAACGAAAATAGCACACTCATTTTATGAAGCTGCACTTTCTTTAAGACAAGAACAAGATGAATTCTGATAAGTTCCTTTTCCATTCTGTTCTGTCCTATTTTACTTTATTAAAACATAATCATGGTTATGGCCCACTGGATTGATTTCATAATCATCTACTGGGTCATGATCAATAGTGTAAAAAAACAAATTTATTATTTTTCTACTTAAGTTGCTGAACCTCTTACATCAATAAACTTCACTTGCCACAAATCACTTCAAAAATCATAATTTATCTAATTGGAAGTTCAGAAAGTATTCTGAACAATATTAAAGTATTGTACCAGGTAGGAGTCCTCTGTGGAGTGACTTCCCTTAGTCACCATGGTTGAATTATGGGAACTTCCCCACCAACATCATGTTGGACCCTACTGCATGGCACTCAGAAAAGTTAACTCAAAACAGCCCCAGAACTAATGTAAGAACCAAAGCTGTAAAATGCTTAGAAGAAAGCACAGGAGTAAGTTTTCTCTAGGCTTGGCAATGATATGACATTAAAATAATAAATAATTAAACTTCATTGAAATTAAAAACTCTTGTGTCTCAAATGACACCATCAAAATGTGAAAAAACAATACACAAGAGGAGAACATATTTGCAAATATTATATACAGTAAGAGATTTATATATATAAGGACTTGTATATAAAGAACTCTTGCAACTAAATAATCAAAAAGACAACTAAAATCGGGCAATTAAAATATAAGTAAAGGGTTTAAAAAGACATTTCTCTAAAGGTCCATGTATCTTTAAAGGTAAGCATGAAAAGTCTTCAACATTGTTAGTGAGGAAATGCAGGCCTAAAGTGCAAGGAGGCTCCACTTTCACATCCCCTATAGGTCTGATGAAGAAGGTGATGTCGAGAAATTGGGTTTTTGTACATTCTTGTCAGAATGTTAGTTCTGACTCACAACAAGTTGACCTAAAAGCAGTATGAAGCACTCACCAGTCCTGTGCTAGTCTCACAATTGTCATGTTTGAGTGCGGGGTTGTCCCACTGTGCCGATCCGTCTTTCAATATTCTCTGCAGACACCATAATTCAAAGGCATCAATTTTTCTCCATCCAAACTCACTGCCTTCAAGTTCATTTCAAGCCCTAGCAACCCTCTAGTGGATTCCCAAGGCTATAAATATGGATGGGAGCAGAAAGCCTCATCTTTTTCCCTCAGAGCAGTTGTGGTTTGCAGGTGGCATCAGGTTGGCTTCTATTCACAGCACCCCGATGGATAACAGAATACAACACTGCCTGGTCCGGCGCCATCCTCACAACTGTGGTGATGCCTGCGCCATCCATCGTGTCGAAGTCTTCCTTTCCCCCGTCCCTCTACTTTACCAAGCCTGGTGGTCTTTTCCAGGGACTGGTCTCTCCTGAGAATATGGCCAAAGGATGAGACAAAGTTCCACCATCTTTATTTCAAAGGAGACTTCTGGCAAGACTTCTTCCAAGACAGATTTGTTTGCTCTTTTCGCAGTCCGTGGTATTTTCAAGACGCTTTGCCAGCATCATAATTCAAATGCTTTGATTCTTCCGCAGGCTTCCTTACTCAATGCCTGACTGATACATGCATATGAGGCCATTGAAAATCTAATGCTTGGGTTAGATGCACTTCCAAAAGTGTTATCTTGCCTTTTAACACTTTCAAGAGTTCTTTTGCAGCAGATTTGGCCAATGCAGCATTTCACTTGACTTCTTCACTGTTACTATTGTTTACTGTGGATCCAAAAAAATAAAATCCCCAACAACTGCAATATTGCCTGTTTATCGTGATGTTGCTTTATAGTCCAGTTGTAAAGGTTTTTGTTTTCTTTACATTAAGTTGCAATCCATATTGAAGGCTGCGCTCTGATTTTCATCACCAAGCGGCTCAAGTCCCCTTTGCTCAGCAGACAAGGTTGTGTTATCTATGGGTTGCTAATAAGCCTTCCTCCAATTCTGTTGCTGTGTTCCTCTTCATATAGTTCAGCTTCTTATACTTCACTTTGTTTTATGGCCAACTAATATTTCATTACATGGATAGAAGGATCCCCGTGGGCACAGTGGTTAAAGTACACAGCTGCAAACCAAAGGTAGACGATTTGAACTCACCAATCATTCACGAAAGATTGAATGACTGTATATGTGAGGGGGTACCCCCCCAAAATAATGTAATTTTTTTTCTCCAAAGCTATGTATTTAAAAAAAATTTTTTTAGGTGCTCTCCATTACACTTAATACATTTGCCAAGTGTGCAATTCCATTCTTGGAAACATTTTTCAAACTGATCTGTTAGGATGGCTGACAGCACCCCCTTTGTTTTCTTTTCTTCACCTCCTCTACATCATCAAATCACTGTCTTTTCATGGCAGAAACAAAAAAGTCACACTGAGAGAGGCCAGGTGAGTCAGGTGCTCAGAGCAAGAGAGGCATGCAGTTTTTTGCCAAAAACTGGTGCCCTGAGATGGCTGCGAGGGCAAGTGCATTGTCATGGTGGCAAAACCAATGTCCACAAATCAGGTACTTTTTGTCACACACTGCTACACAATCTTTTCAGAACCTCTAAACAGAAAGCTTGATTAACACTCTGACCTGGTGGAATGAACTCCAAATTCATTACGAGTCGATACTTTCATCTGTTTGGGAAGATAATGGATGTCCAGAATGAGGTTTGTAATCAGTCAACATTTCACCTTTTTGAAATGAGAAAACCACTTGTACGCGTGAATTTTTCCTGTAGTGCTGTGTTCAACATCACAACAGTTACTGAGGCTTTTTTCCCAAGCAGGAAACAAAATTTCACAACCATACACTGTTTTCTTAAATCGGCCATCACAAAAAAACAGTTCAGAGAGAAATGCTTTTATGAAAAAAAATCACTGTGACCAAAAGAACCTTCCCAGGTGACGCCACTGGGTGCACAAACTCACAGAATGAGGTGTTAGGTGCTCACAGGCGGGGAGGAGGAGGGATGCGTGCTATGACAGCTCTGCTCTGCCCAGCACAATTCCATGATTTTTTTTTCTTTTGTGTATCCTCTTATATAATGATCAGAATAAAGAAATCTATAGAAACAAACAGTAGATTAGTGGTTGCTTAGGGCTGAGGTCAGTGACCACTAATGGGTACAAGGTTTCTCTTAGCGGTGATGATAAAGTGTTTCAAATTAAGTTATTGTGATGGTTTCACACCTCAGTGGATATACTAAAAAACCATTGAATTGTACAACTTAAGTTTATAAGATTTTAATTTTATGGTATAAATTCATATCTCAATTATTAAAATGCCCAGAAGTCTGGGGCTCTGGAATGAGCAAGTGGCAGGACGCCACAGCATTTCTGTGCATGAGGGTAGGATGTTGATCCATGTCTATCCAACTACCTGAATGGCAAGCAAAGTAAGGAGTAAATGGTCAATAAAAGGGTCTTCTTTGAAGCCCCCAAACAGCTATGACTTATTTTAGGACTATGAAGAGGAAGGATGTAAATCTGTAATGTAAACTCAAACACTTCTCTCTAGTGATTAAACTAACTAACCAAACAACTAACTAATCAACTAACTCACTCCATGGTACTGAGTAGAGTGAATTCCAACTCATAGCAACCCAACCGGGCAGGGTAGAACTGCCCCCTGTACTTTCCCGAGATTGTCACTCTTTAGGAGAGTAGAAGGCCTCACCTGTCTCCCTAGGAGTGGCTAGCGGTTTCAAACTGCTGACCTTGAGGTTAGCAGACCAACACACATAACCACTATGTCATTCCTGAGCGACCATGGGGGGGGGGGGGAGAAAGAAAAGAAAATTAGCTTCTACTCTAAAGGAGGTCCACCTTCTGCACTGTAGCAATTAGGCAGCCACAATAAATCAAGGTGTCGGAAGGTGGAGAACATTCCAGACAAGGAGTTTAGAAGCTTCTTGAAGGAAGGAGCTTTATTCCTCTCTGCCTCCACAGGAAGGGCCGAGCTTAGACCAGGATGCTCAGAGGCGTCAGGGAGGTCAGAGTTTTCCTGACTGGGTATCTGCCCACCCCCTTTGGGCAAGGAATGATGGGAAGGGCGGCAAGAAGGGGCGCAGCCCACAGCGCATGCAGCACACACATTTATGGGAAGGCACGCCCCCAAGCAGTTTCTCAGACATTGAAGCGAGATTCCCACGCCCCCTCCACCTGCACCGCACATGTCGAGGTTCTTCGGTGTTAAGGAACTGTTAAAGAATTTAAGAAATTCTGTTAATGAGTTTAAGAAATGGTCTTAATAATTAAAAGTAAGCTCCCTCACTCTGAGTGCATGCTAAACACCGGCATAAATTGCAATTGGAAATATTGGGGCCCTGAAAATGCTCAGGACCATACAGCGGTTCTCAACCTGTGGGTCGCGACCCCTTGGGGGGTCGAACGACCCTTTCACAGGGGTCACCCGATTCATCACAGTGACGAAGTAGCCACGCAAATAATTTTATGGTTGGGGGGGTCACCACCACATGAACTGTATGAAAGGGGTCGGAGCATGACGAAGGATGAGAACTTTTTGCAACGCAGGTGACCCTCACTATGTTTGTTTGCGGTGGTTGTTGTTTACTGCGTTAGGAAGTTTTCACCAATAGCCAGACCCCCGTGTGGGGGCGAGCAGGCAGTCACCAGCAGAAGCTCACACGTGCGCTTCCCTCCTGCCCTCTGCGATCCTGGGCTTCGTGGGCTTCAGGTTCCTCCTCGGTGGAATGGGGACATTTCTGGGCCGCCTCCCAGCGGTGGCTGCAAGGAACAAAACGGGGCGAGGGCGCCGGCGCGGGCACACGGTGGGCGCTTGGGAATGGGA
>NW_022103928.1:26533718-26539011 GCF_000313985.2 Echinops telfairi
CCGGGGGCCCGGGAGGGCCAGGGGCACCGCGCCAGGGCTTCTCGGAGGAAGGGGTCCGGGGCAGAGAGGTCACAGGCAGAGGGGACGGGGGCTGACGGGTCACGGTGGCCAGGGCACTGACCGAGGGGTCGCGGGCCGAGAGGCTCCGGGTGAAGGTGGCGTGTGGAGAAGATGCCCCGCGTTGGGCACGAGGCTGGGGAGGGCGCCGGCGGCGGCAGCAGCAACAGCAGCAGCCACACACTGGACGCGGGCACTGGGACTGGGCACCGCGACACCAGCCAGTGCGCCCCAGGGTTCCGGACCGCCGCCTCCTAACGAGAGCGGGGCGTCTCCGTGGCCCCGGGCGTCAAGGGGCTGCTGAGGGGGACTTGGGGGCACAGCAGCTTGGAGGTGTGTGTGTGTGTGTGTGTGTGTGTGTGTGTGTGTCCAGCGACAGTGGACGCCTCCTGCTAACTCAGAACTCCGGTGGCGCTCAGCGTGTGCCGATCGCGGTGACAGCGAAGGGAGGGCGCATTTGGGGGTCCCCGCTGAGCCCGTGAGCGCCGTGCGGATCCTGAGTTGAGTTGAGGGGCTGGGGTTGGGGCTGGCGTCCTCCCCAGCGGAGGGAGCTGAAGAAGGCAGCCTTCCTGCACAACCTCCGGACCTTTGGGGGGATACCGCGTTTTCTATAGAGGAGGCAGGCGAATGCGCCCTGCGTCGCCGACTTCTCTTGGTAGCCCAGTGGCAACACTCGCGGGAAGCCCCATTAGCAGCGCTCCCTGGTCCCTCCGTGCTGGGGTGGAAAGTGGGTGTGTAGTCGTGGTGCTTTATGGCGCGGTATTTTGGGAGGAGCCAAAGGTAAGGGGGCAGAAACTGGGAGTAACTTCGCTGCTGCTGCTTTATATAAGGTCAGTAGTTAGGTGCCAAAGGGTCCCACACCTCTGCCTGTGATCAGGAGGCTGCCGTTCTCATTTCTCCTAGTAACTTCCATTGCTTGGGTGAGTTGACTCACTGCTACTTGCATTCTTTGGAACTGTGTTGGTGATACATCTAACATTCGCAGGACTATTTGTTTAATGTGACTTCAAGGTGCTCTTGTTTTACAATATGAATCTAACTCGGGTCTAAGGCTGTCGGTTGGAAAAATGGTGTCAATCGTTATTCCAAGAGAAATAAAGTTTAGACAGAATGGCTGCCAGGAAGAAACGAAAAGTTTTCTTCTTGAAGATGGGGGACAAAAAGTAATATGGACGTGCATGCATTGTTTGAAAGCCGGAACCGAACCGGAGTACAAAGATGGTAAATTGCATCTTGTTGGGCCCCATGACTGGCTGAACATTTTGAGAGGCATTAGTGCAGTGTCAATGGTTTTTACCACAAGAGACAAACTTTAACTGCAGTGATTAACAGAACAATTAATATCTAATTCAAGAAGGGCTTGGGCAGACCTAGTCTCCATTGTTCATTAGCTCCGCTTCTGCCTATTGATAGCAAGATGATCAATTGCTGATCGCCTATCTATAGCAAGATGATCAATTGCTGACCGAAAGCAGAACTGACTTGCTGGTGCTGATGACCTAGAAATCCCTTCTGTTGGCGTTGTGGACCAACTTGGTAGAACGTTGTGCAGAAAACACTCCTCATAGATGCTCCTCAGTGATCCCTTGGAGGGATAGCCCAAAAGATTCTGTGCACGTTCTAAAATAATGTTTGTCTTGTATACTTGCAATCAGATTCCGTCAAATACAGGTCCAGCTTTATTCATTTTTAATATAAAAAAACCTGAAACAAAATGGGTTAGCCAAAAAAGTGAAGTTTGTTAAAACTCATTCATTTTTGTCTTGTGTTCTTCATATGATTTTTCTCCTTTCTTTTAAGTTTTACCATATTTGATGCTTTACTTGCTAATACTTACATCTTAAAGGATCTTAGATTAAATTGGTGATCACATCGAAATCTTAGTAACTCACTGGAAGGGAAAAATAACCACTGGCGATGCTTCTATTTTTGAATCAAATGCCTTTTCAGATTTAAAGTGTTATTCTTTTCTAGAGTTTCTAATAATGGTTGTAAAAGTAATGCCATGAAAATTTTAATTGCTATTGATATCAGTAAGGCATAAAGTTTTAGAGAATTCTAGGCTAAAGGTTTGGGGGGTTCTCATTCTTGTAAATTAAAAAGATTTTCATTTCTTTTTTAAGTTAAAACTGGAATGCCCACTTGAATCATAATTTTTTTACTATACTTAGAATACTTTGAAAATATTTTTGCAATTGCTATTTTTTAATAGTTAAATACACAATTTTCTTGGAAGAAGCTGGATGCCTTAGTGTTCTACTTTGTATATATCAGGTCTACTTTTAAAAATTGCATATGACTTCTTTAAAAACTACATTATTACTTTTAAGATCCCTGTGACATTTAAAGTTTCTATAAGAAGAAAAAAATGTGACTTGGATTTTGACTTGGAAGTAAATTCATGATCACAGTTAATGCTCTTTTATTCGTATGTTAAATGCAGAAAAGCTTATGTATGTTTTCTCTCATCTATAATTCTCTGAAGAATGTTTGCTTTGAATCTTAATTTCAAGATAATCAATTATGTGTGACACGGCTGTGTTAAAGGGATGACTGAAAACTTATAAAAGTCTTAATGATACAAGCATTTCATTTCCTGTTCAAATTATATTTGAAATAACAGAAGGCTTTCATGAAGTAGAGAAATGATAAAATAATACTTACATATTTTATACCTCCTGTCCAATACTGTTACTTCTTTCACAAGAAGTTTGCCCAATGGATAGGACAGAAAACTTTGGTCATTCTAATTTGTTTGTTGAATTCATTGTTAAATATGCTTGGAAATATAATATCTCTCATGAGGTGTGGCAAATGTATTAGCAGAAGTTTTTGTTCTCATAAGATTCCACTAAATAAATATTAGTTGTACAGGAATTTTTTTTAAATGTTACTTAAGTTGCTAGTCTGTAAGTATAAACATTTGCCCCCTTTTAAAAATGGTTAAACTGAAATTCTGACTTGCTATTCTTATTTTTCTTGATAGATATTCACATAAAGATAGCTGGCCCCTAAAGCTATTCCTTATTTTCCCCATTAAGGCCTAAAAGCAACAAGAAATGCAACCATTTTAGTTGCTTACCTAGTAAGTTTGAAACAGATCAACTGACTCACAAAAGTTTAAGATCAGTAAATAATGATCTCACACACATAGGTGGAGTGTTGGAGGTCAAAATTGGAGGTCAAATCTTTTAAATAGACGATTACTTAAAATCTTCCTAGAGCAGTGGTTCTCAATCTTCCTAATGCTGCAACCCTTTAATATACAGTTCCTCGTGTTGTGCTGTCCCCGCCAACCATAAAATTATTTGCGTTGCTACTTCATAACTGTAATTTTGCTACTGTTATGAATCGGGCAATCCCTGTGAAAGGGTCCTTCAACCCCCAAAGGGGTCACGACCCACAGGTTGAGAACCGCTGTCCTCAAGTGTCTTATCGGCTCTCAAAATACAAAGCTAGATTTGGGGGACATATGTTTTAAAATTGTAATTTAATGAAGATGATGTATTTTGATTTTTATTTACCCAATTTACTTAAGTAGGTGGTTGGAAGGAAGTTAGCTCAAGTACAAGAGGCCATATTTGGGGGAAAACTTTTATTGATGTTAAGCCAAGAACTATCATTAATAGTACTTCTAGTATACATTAAATTATTTTAAAAACAAGTTTAGGCATGCATAATATTTCTCTTGAACTATAAATGCAAATCAGTATTTTAATAGAGTATGTAATTCACAATGTGAATGTTTATATTTTTCACAGTTTTGATTATTTTTGCTTCCCCGCTGTCTAGCTGGGACAAGTCTCTAACCCTCTATAGCTCATCATTTTCTCTCCAGTGAGATAGGAAAAGTGTTGCGATTATTTTTGGGGTTTTTTTTATTGTTGCTTTTTTAGTATGACTTTTAAGACTTTATCAGCTTGCATTATCTGAAATGACCTGAGCTAGGCCCGGATTTAATTTAGTTGCTATTTTCAAGTGAGCCGACATGGCTACCTACGTCATCGCTAATTCTTATAAATGTTCATAGTTCATCAGTGCATGAGTTTTGACATTATTAAGACCCAAAGAGAGATAGCATTTGCTGTGTCCTATGGAGCTCCCTCCGATCTCAGAGAAAGACAGAAGTCATTGCTCGTAAATAGAAAGAGTGTCCCCAGGCCAGCAGAGGCTGGAGAGACACACCATCTCCCACTCTCTTAGGCTTTCTTAGGGAGCTCCGATGGTGTGGTGCATTACCCGTCGGGCTGGTAATTAGAAGGTCAGCAGTTCTACTTCACCAGCCATTCCAAGAGAGAGAGGCTTTCTATCCTTATAACAAGTTACTCTCAGAAACTACCCGGGGCAGTTGTGTCCAGCCCTGTGGGGTCCCTGTGAGTCAGCACGGACTGGATGAGAAGACAGTTTGGAGTTGCAGGCTTCCTTGGGGTGATTTCACGTTCCTTAGCGCGTGCCTTTCTCATCCTGAAAATCAGCGTGGGACAGCACACAGTGGGTTTTCTTTCTCTGCTGTCATTTCTCAGCTCGAAAAGAAAGAAATGAACTCATGGGTCTCGCAATGTGCATCCATGAGAAAAGAGATTTTAAACGTTCCAGTTAGGGTTTTAACGAAATCATATAATGGTTTGACTCAGTCATGGTTTTGATTCAGTGCTTGCTTAGAAAACGTATTTCGTCCACTTCAGGGCATTTAGAAAAGAAACCCATTGCTAGTTTTAACCAATTTAGGATTAGAAATAAACCAACAAAGCCCAACCCCTTTCATGTGTGGACTCATCCGGGGCAAATGATCTGATGTGACTAGCGCCGATTGAGACACCCTCTCTGACCTTCTAAGGGGAGCTCTGATTTGCAGACACCTGGCCTAAGCAGGCCTTCACTGTCTGCGGCAGATAAGGCGGAGCAGTGGGGAAATACCCTGCGTAGGAGTGTAGCCAATCTTTTCATCCTCAACTCCCACAGTGGCAGGTTTGTAGAGTTCGTTACTGTGCGGAGTCCTGAAATAGACTGTTGTTGATTGCTGTGAATTTGCCCCGATCCTCAGGGACATCACAGAATTGGAGACTAGCTTTAAGTTCTGCAATTGCCCCTGAGCCCTGTTGATCTTCCTGGCCCTCGAACTGACCTCAAGAAAGAAGCTAAGAAAGTGAGTGGGAAGAAGTTCTGTTTTATCCCCTCCAGGGGATGCGTTTCCTCATACAGTGGGGTTGGCGGGCAGCAGGAGTGCAGTGTGGCG
>NW_022103928.1:26540521-26543708 GCF_000313985.2 Echinops telfairi
CCCCCGCCCCTCCCAGCCACCCCGAGGCCTCACGCCTGAGGAGATTGTGTATGTACCTGTCAATCACTTGTTACACAGTCTGGCTAAAATCTGTGAATCTAAGGCAGAGCATTCCAAAGTCTTACCCTACTAAGTTCTCTTTTTTTGTCACCTGTGTAAACAAGTTTTCGATTACACGTGGAAAGGGACCTATGTAAGGCCACTTGCTCTAGAGACTAGAGAGTGCATCAAGTGTGTGGAGGAGCACCAACACGCTGCTGGCCTATACATAACTAACGTGAGTACTTCAACAAATTATTTGCATCTGTCAGTGTGATACAGAAGAGAGAAGAAAATATCCAGACACTTGCCAATATAGGATTACTACATGTTTCTCTAAAGCATTTGGAATTCATTAGAAGCATCCTGGTTTTATTGAAGGCAATATTTTAAAACTTTGTTTTCAACAAGGTCCAGATTGGGTGGTTTGGGGGACTAGAGCAGCAAAATGTTGACAAAAATGTCGATATTCATGTTTTTTCTAAACTAGGGCCCGAGTTGGTTTTCTCCGTCTTTGTGTCTCCAGCACAGAGCACAGCGCTCAGCAGCCACTCCATCCGTGTTTTCAAACGTATGAAGAAATGCCGCCGCATGCCTTGTTTTCCTGTCCTTTGCTGTGTCGCACTTCGCGAATTGATGTAGTTTTACAAATTGACGGCGTGTGAGGACCGGGCCTTTAGCAAGTCAACGATGCCATTTTCCCAACAGCATGTGTGTGCTCACTCTGTGTCTGTGTGCCTTTTGGTAATTTCCACAATCTTGTCAACTTTTCCCATGCTGCTACTGCACACTGAATATCAAGTATAGTGTAAACATGATTGTATATGCCCCGGGCAACCAAATTTTAAAAGCCCTGTGAGATTCCTTGTATTGTATGGTGGTCTGGAAGCCACCCCACAATCGCTCCACAGGATGCCAGGGGTTCTCAAAGTGTGGTCAGCTGGAACTTGTTAGAAATGCTCATTCTTGGAGCTCACCTTTATCAGAACCGGGGTTGGGGAGAGGTAAGGGAGGTGCTGTCACCTGTGCTAGCCTCCCCACCGCCCCCACCCGCCAGGTGATTCTCGTGTGTACTGCTTGAGAACCACTGGTCCATGATGATTCCTTTCCTGCAGTTCCACCTGATCGTTAGGGGCCCTTCGGTCTATACACTCAGTATGGATTCTTTGAGTAGGCCTTACCTTTGCCCATCGTTCGGCCAGATTCTGCCACCTTTGTGGAATGTTTGGGGATCACTTGAAGTTTAAAATATCCCCATGGCCTTGGAAGTTATTTCTTAGAGAAGCGCGGTGTGGCTGTCCATAAGGTTGGACTGAGAAAGGCTCACGTCTCAGTTCGAGCTCTGCCGGTCCTTCTTACACTGCAGTGGCTGCTGGGAATGCTAATTTTCCAATTATAAAGGCAGCATCTTTAACGACTGAGTTTTTATAAGATCACCAGGGGTGATCTGGCTCATGTTAAACAGACAGGGACTTGCACAGCTCAGTTGCAGTTTAATAGTAGTGAAAAGCATGCTTTTCTTTAGGGACTCTTAGTGATGGTTTTACGCATTGCATCACATTGTCAGAGTCTGTGGTTCCAGGTTTGTAGGATCCTGTAGTGTTGTGATTATGAGATCATTGCAGGCCACTTAGAAAGCAATCAAAAAATCATGAGTTGGAATCAACTCGATGGCAGTGAGTTTGAATTTCTGTTAAAAATGGTGAGAAGTTGTGGAAACAGAAGGATGCGTGTACTTAATATCACTGTATTGTACATGTAAAAAATGTTGAAATGGTAAATGTCTTGTGACATGTCTTGTTAAATGTCATGTCATTTTTACTCCCATTTTAAAAAAAAGAATACTCTTTCCCAAAAAAGAGAAAACAATCCAGGAGCCGGGCGGGGACAGCGGTGACGCATTCGACTGTTACCTGTGAACAGTGGGCAGTTTGAACCCACAGCCCAGCCACAGCCAGGCCACTGAAGAAAGAGGTGGCTTTTGTTAAAAATAGATACAGCCTTGGAAGCCACATAGAGGCGTGCTACTGTGCCCTATAGAGTTGATAATGGCTTGGTGGCAGCCGATTTTTTTTTGGGGGTGGTGGTGGTTAGAAAGTAATTGGTCAATATGTTGTACAGCCAAATGCTATAATCCCATTTCTAGGATTTTTCCAAAGGAAGCATATAAGAAAAGTCATATCCATAAAGCTTTCATGGAAACATTATAGGAACCTGTATTTGGAAGTAAAAAATATCCAAAGTAAGAGGACTGGTTAGTAAATGATGGTGTAATCAATCGTCAAGTAAAATATATTATACAGGGATTACCCGTGACCAATTAGAAAATGACTAGCCACTCTGGGGTAAAAATGAGTAGAAAGTACAATAAGAATACTAATACTTACTAGCCACAGTCCAGTTGGCCCTTCTTCCCGGTCTGTCTTCACCCAGGTGGTGCTGAGGGTCAAACCCAGACCTGCCACATGCGAAGGAAACGTCCTTCCACTGGGCCATCACCGTGCCCAAAGAATGGCCCAAGAGTGCTACCTTATCAACATGTGTACACGAAAAAATCAAAGGGAAGGTACAAAAAATGATATTAGTTAGATCATGTTACAGATCACCTTGAATTCACTTTACAGTTTCTCTCTTTTTAAAAGCTTAACCTGTCAATAATATAACCTTAAGCATATATTTTCTTTCTCTTTTTTAGAGCATCTGTGAGTCTGATAAGTAAAAATCTAGGCAAACCAAATGAAATACTGAGACTCTTCTGGCCCTGGTGCCACAGTGGTTACGCATTGGGCTGCTAACCTCAAAGCCAGCAGTTCAAAATCACTAGCTGATCTGTGGGGAGAAAGAGGAGACTTTCAACTCCTGTGAAGAGTTACAGTCATGGAAATGCACAGGGGCAGTTCTGCTCTGTCTTACAGGATTACCATGAGTTGGCATTGACTTGATGGCAGTGAATTTGGTTTTTGTTTGGTAACTTTTAAAATAGAATTATGAACTAAATTCATTTGGATAACACTTTTTAAAAATTCATTAAGAGAAGTTTTATAAAGTAAGTAATCCATCTACAAAGTAAACAATCACACCTTGCCATTTGGATTTTTTTTTCTTTTTTAACATTTTATTAGGGGCTCATACAACTGTTATCCCAATC
>NW_022103928.1:26544455-26549412 GCF_000313985.2 Echinops telfairi
CTTTTTGATAGCCGGGCACCATCAGCTTTCTTCACCACATTTGCTTATGCACCCATTTGTCTTCAGTGATCCGTTCGACACCCTGTGATCACACAGGTTGATATGTTGTTCCATGTGGGCTTTGTTGCTTCTGAGCTAGATGGCCGCTTTGTTAGAAAGGAATGCAACCTTTGTTGGTGTATCCTTAACTAATACCTTTGCTAATGCCTCCTTTGTTAATAACTTTATGGATGAGACAGAATTAGTAGAAAGCCACTGCCATCAAGTCCATTCTAGGGAGGCTCTCTACTCCTGCAAAGCGTGACAGTCTTGGAAGCCCACGGGACAGTTGTCCCTGGCCTATGGGGTTGCTATGAGTCGGCGTCGGCTTAAAGGTGGCCAGTTTGGTTTGGGGTTTTCTAGCTCGTTTGTTCCCATTAGTGCCAATGAAGACATTAGGCACTCCATGGGCCCTTTTTTGTTATACCCCAATTTTATTGTGTGCGCTGGAAACTCCTTGCTCAGTCTATATTTGGGAGGAGAAAGCAATAACAACAATAACAACAACAAAACCTCCATAACCATTCTTGTTCGGTGTCATGGAGTTGTTTGTGATTCGGATCAGTTCTATGTGGAAGAAGGAAATGCTGCGTGGCCTTGAGCAGCCCCCGAAGTTGTCGTGTTTGCGCTCATGGTTACAGCCCCTGGGGTGGCCTCTCCGTGTTCTCAGCCATGTTTGCGCTCATGGTTACAGCCCCTGGGGTGGCCTCTCCGTGTTCTCAGCCATGTTTGCGCTCATGGTTACAGCCCCTGGGGTGGCCTCTCCATGTTCTCAGCCATTCGAAGTTGTTTTGTGGATTTCTTTGGGTCCCTGATCTGTTTGTTCTTTGGTAAACAGTGGCAAACAGAGCTTCTGAAAAATAGCTTCCTGATCTATTTATTTCTAAATCTACCTTCTTTTAGATTTCTTCTTTAAAAAGATAAGTATATTCATATTGTGACTTTTCTTTTCTAAAATTGAATAACCTCATGATAAAGTTATTTGGTTTTCCAGCTCCTGACAAAAACTGAACTTACAAATAGCTGATGCAGCAGCCTATCAAGGCAAACTTCTATTGCAAATGTTCATTATGAGGTCTGGATATAATTTGTGATGGTAATTTTTTTATTAAGTAGCATGAGGTTTCAAATAGCAAGTGAAGAGAGGATTTTCAAAATTCAGCTAGATGTCTATGTAGACATGGCAAAGGTTATATATATATGCATATATACACACAGATATGCTTATTGATGTTGATTTTATTTGGACTCATAGTGACCCCACAGCACAGAGTAGAACTACCCAGTCCGGTCTTCTAAGCTGTAAATCCATACAGAAGCAGGCTGCCACATCTTTCTCCTGTGGAGCACCTAAGGGTTCGAACTCCCAACCTTTTGGTTAGCAGCTGAGCACTTAACTACTGGGCCACTAGTGCTCCTCGTTCCTTCATGCAGGCCAAGGCAAACTTCACCTAAGAATATTCCCCTTGCAGATCTTAGAATCTGTTTGTGGTTATTCAGTTAAAGCAAACTAGATGTCATGATACAAAGAGTAAATCCTCTGATAACAAATCTTCTTTTCAATGAAGATTTACTTTTTCACCGAATATCCACTTAGCTCCAACTTGGGGCCAAGCCCTGTTTCAGGTAATAGGATAAAGCGATGAGCAAGACAGACGAATCCCATCCCTCCTGGAGTTTGTGATTATTGATATCTTAACCAGAAAGCTTTACCATGGCAAGATGGTGGCTCCGAGGAGGTCAGACCAGTGGCCAGAGCTGGGGCGAGACACCGTCACTAGGCTAGTGGGGACTCATGGGGTGTCTGTGAGTCAGGTGTGAAGAAGGCACAGAACCAGTGCCTGTGAACATCATTCTTAAGTCTCGTGTTATTGTGTTAATTTAGACTAGTATGTGTCACATCTGTGAATTTGTGTGTATTTATTGTTATACTACTTCTAAGGAGCCCTAGGGTATGGGGTTAAGCATTGGGCTATTGACCACATGGTCAGAATTTTGAACACATGCTCTGCTCTGAGGTGTACAGCCTCCGAAAGCCTTAGCAGCTCCATTCTGCCCTATGGGGTCATTATGAATTGGAATCAACTCAATGGAAGTGCCTTTATACTACTTCTATCTCATTCATAAAGTTATTAACAAAGAAAGTATTTAGCAAAGGTATTAATAAAGGATGCATTAACAAAGAATGCATTCCTTTTTTAAAGAAGATACTATTATTATTAAAAATCCAAATGGCAAGGTATGACTTCTTACTTTGTAAAGGGATTGTTTATGTTATAAAACTTCTCTTCATGAGTATTTTAAGTGTTATCCAAATGAATTTAGTTCATAACTTTATTTATAAAAAATATTACCCTACCAAATTCACTACCACCAGGTAGATGCTGACTCATAGGACGGAGTAGAACTACCGCTGTGGATTTCCAAGACTGTAACTCTTTATGGGAGTTGAAAGCCTCGTTTTTCTCCCAAGAATCAGCTGGTGGGTTTGAAATGCTGACCTTGAGGTTAACAGCCCAATACTTAACCACTATGCCACAAGGGCTCATATAAGACAAAATAGTAACATCACAATAAAAATTTGAAAAGTTATTTTTTTCCTGAAAAATCAACTTGACTGCTTTTTCTTTAAAATCCTGTCAAACTTGTGAATGTTTAGATTATCGGGTTTTTTGTTTTTTGCTTAAGATTATCATTTTTAAGTAAAAGGAGATCAAGCTCTTATTTCAAATGTCTATCCTTTGGTCAAATTATGTATTGAAACTATTTTCAATGACCATACTCACAATAAAACTATCATTTTAATTTTTATTAAAAATGATAGGGAATATCTTAATTGTCAATCAGAAATAGACTTTGTACATCATGAAAGTTTGGGGAGGAAATGGTAAAAAAAAATTAAATTTTGAAAGAATTTATATGAGATGAAAGTAATTAGAATTAATTGTTTCGTATGTAGAGTGACCTGGGAAATGGGTATGCTGCTCAATGGGGATATAACCAAAACTTTCTACTTTGATAAATTTTACCACAGTTAATTTATTCTACTCCACAAATTCCACAAGTGTTCACCACTGTCTTACATCAGAAACAAAATCTGCCCACTTGCTGTCATGGCCCTCTAAAGGAGCAGACTCATACTTTGAAATCTTGAGCATACCCCATTTTGGGCACATGAGTCAGCTTCTTGCACTAGATGGACAGTAATCACAGCTCAGGAAACATTGGTTGGAAAGTGAACAAACGTTGAACACAGCATGTTGTCATGGGTGTGTCTTTAGAACACACATGTGACTCATGTTGTGTATTTGTGCCCACATACCAATTTGTCACCCTAACAAAAGCCCAATACACACAGTTAATTTTTTTATTATGCCCCTTACATTTTTAAATGGCATGTTGGCTTCCTCTGTCACATACATAGTGTATGTATGAAATACTTATTCTGGCCACTAGCACTTGAATTCAGAAAATGGAAACCAACTTTATTTTTATCTGAGTAAATCATAATTAGAAGGTAGATACATATACTCTAAAATGTCATCTACTGCATATTCCATATGCTATATTTAACTTGACAAGACCTGATTTTTGCCTGCATGTTTTATCATCTGTATACACAAATTATGTGTACCAAACAAAATTGTTAGCTCTTAGATACAGAAATTACATATTGTAGTTCTTATTCTTCTTACATATGTGCACTGAGAACCATCCCCAAATCACAGCCTTTGGCCCTGGGCACCGTGTATATGATAAATACTTCATAAATACTGTAAGGTTGCATTTTATTTTGAGGACGTCATCAGTACTACTACTCCCCACAGTCTTGGAGAATTCCTTACCGTACTCATTTCTATTTCATGTAACACTCGTAGTCGTATGAAATGACGTGAAACTAATATCAGAAGAGACTCCCATTCTGCCTTTCTAAAGTGACTAAAATGGTAACTAAGAAGGAAAAAATGTTAATTATGGACATTTTACCTTGGGTCTTGCTTTCAGTTGTTCTGATCAGAACAGGTTTTTAGTAGCCTAAGGGCTAGAGCACAGTTTTACATTCCTATGTGCTGGCTTCCAATGGCAACTATAACGAGTTCTGCTTTGTCCTCTAGCTGGAGAAGAGTTTATGATGATGTCCACTACAAAAATGTTACTTAGACTTAACACTTAATGAAGAAAGTTACACTGGTTCTCTTTCAGACATGCTGCTTCGTGTTATGTAAAACATTAGGAGTTGACTAATATATGATAATGATAATGTAGAAGCTTACAATATTTAAAATAACTGTTCTCCTCAGGTCTTTGACTGGTGATCATAAGCATTATCATCATATTTAAGCTAGGCAGGTGTTTCTGAACATCTTCAATCAAAATCCCAGGCAAAGAAATGGGTTTATGTGTAAAAGTAAATCCATTACTCCAGCCTTGTGACATTTCTGCACACCTACTCTACTTCTTAGGCCTTCATCTGTGGATGTAGAACGAAGGTAGGAGTCAATAAGTCAAAGATTAAGGCTGAGAAGTTGCATCCACTCCACCCTCGGGCAACCTGCCATTTTCCTCCTACTACCACACCTGTTCATCTCTTACTAGGGCAAAGAATTGCCCCATTAGAAATAAGCAGCAATGGAGAGAAGTAAAATGGTGGGAAAGATAGAGCATGATAGAATGAAAGCTAGAAAACAATTGGAACCTTTTTCTCAGTGGTTACCCAGGCATCCATTTCATTCTTTATTCTTGTATAGATTGCCTGACCCAGTAAATTGTATAGGTACTTAAGTGGGCACTAGGCATTAATGGCTACATTAATTCAAATGGTTACTGCTAGCCATACCATTGGTTTCGTCTACCCAGTGGAACCTCAAAAGAAATAGCTGAGGATCTGCTTCCAAATGAAAACCCTATGGTCACCAAT
>NW_022103928.1:26551132-26574966 GCF_000313985.2 Echinops telfairi
TAGAAAGAAAATGTTTTGAGAATGATGATGGCAACAAATGTACAAATGTGCTTGACACAGTGGATGTATGTATGGATTGTGGTAAGAGTTGTACAAGCCCCCAATAAAATGATTTTTTAAAAAGAAAGAAACCAAAACCAAATTAAAAAGCATACAGGAAAAGAAAGAAGGATATCAAATGTATGACTCCATTTACATGAAATATCAAGAATAGGTCCATCCAGACAGAAGCACATGGGTAGTTCCGTGGTGGAAGAATAGGTCCATCCAGAGATGTCAAGTAGACTTGTGGTTGTCAAGGGCTGAGAGGGAGAGGAAAGGTGGGGTGACTGCTCAATGGGCAGGTGGTTTTATTATAAGTGATGAAAATATTTTTAAAGTAGAGGCGATGACTATAAAATAGTATTAATGTAATAAAGAAGGCCAAGTTGAATACTTTTAAATGATTATATGAATCTTAGCACGATTAGTTATATGAATCTTAGCATGATTTTTTTTTAATCCTCAGAGATTGGCCTAGCAGTCAATTCTGCTGCTAGGAATATGCCTAGTAGGCTTGGAAGCAGTAATGCAAGCTGGCATGTGTACACCCAAGTTCACTGCAGCACTATTGGCAATAGCCAAAGGGTGAAATGACCTAAATCTCTATCTACACACAAACGAATGGGTCCACAAAATGGGGTACAACCATGGACTGGAATGCTCCAGATCCAGAAAGAGAAACGAAGCCCTGATACGTGTGACAGCATGCTCAGTGAACTAAGTCCATCATAAAGGGACCAATCCAAGGCTCAGTCAAAAAGTATTCCTTAAAACTCACAGACACATTTACACGTTTACAAAAGATCAAGTTCTGAAGTGGCAAAAGCAGTGCGGTCAATCTAATTTTCTCCAACGAGGACAACAAAGAATAATTGATGAGAATGCTTAGTTAACGCAAAACATGGGATCTGGTTTCTTAGTTTGCGGGTTAGCTTAGGCTGAGCTATTTAGAAAAGCAAAACGGTGCAGCTTATATATGAGAGGGCTTCCAAAAGCTCACTGGAAAATATCGAATGAAAAGACAATGGAATTTTATCGTGAACCTTTTCAAGTCCCTTATTACTTATATATAGAGAGAGGAAATGGCCCATGCAGCTATAGAGGGCGGCAAGGGCTAAGTCCACAAATCAGATGTTAGGCTGGAGGCTTCTCCTGACTCACAGATCAGCAGGGACTGATGAACCATAGATTGGCAGGTCAGGCAGCAGACTGCTGGCTGCAGAGACAATTGAATCCAAGACTGATATTGTAAGATGACAGGGGGCTGCAGACTCCTGGGATTGGCCAGTCATATGGCAGGCTGCTGGCTCAACTCCAAAGAAACAGAGCTCAGATAATAAGCCAGATGCAGGATCCACATCCAGCAAAAGGCAAGCATTTACTAGGGCATTCATATGCATATATTGGAAGCAAGCTACAGTCCTGAAGAAATTGCTTTTCAATTGACCTAGCAGATCTCATGGTGGAGGTGATTATAACATGTCTAATCTCATTGTGGAAGGGTGAACAATTGCATGAATCATGGCTGAGCCAAGTTGACATGCAACCTTAAGCATCACAGGAGTTTAAGCTCAGGGTTTCATGGGGACAGTCCAGTTATGATGATGATGATGATGATTTTTTGCCAAGCAGATAATACATTTTTATTGCAGTTGAAAGTATGCATCGCCATTGATTACATGCTTCAAATTGCATGGTGATTCTCACCCTCCTTCAGACATTTACTGTGAATTTCAGTGCTTCTGTTCTACCGCCTAATCCATTGCAAAACCTTGCAAGCAGCTATCCAAATGACAACAATTGGTCTCTTGACACCTGGAGCAACAATGGAAAGAAGAGTCAAGAATTGAAAGAGGAAGTGGAATGCATGATTGAGTGCCTTTATGTACAACTGCCTCCTCTGTCATGAAACCAGAGGACTGGATGGTGCCTACCTACCATTACTGAACGTTTTTTATCCCAGTTTCGGCAGAGGAATCCTGATCAGATTTTCATGGACTTCAGACTTTCAGGAGTCATTGAGACAAGCTGAACCCCTGAAACTATTGCCCTGAGATAATCTTTAGCCTTGAAACAATAAACTAAAAATATCCTTTAAGTCTTCTTTAAACCAAACAACAGCCTGGTTATCTAGTAAAAAAAAAAAAAAGCCTGCTATGAGCATTGTGCTCTTTTAAAAACTACCAATGTGAGATCAAGCTGATAACAGCAACTCAGAAGATTATATAGGAAGCCCAGGGAGAGGTGATTCTATCTTCACAGGGGAGAAGGAGGGTGAGAATAGTTTGTGCAATTTGAAGACTGTAGTCAATGCCACTGTAGCATATATGCGGGATTATTCAATTGGTGCAGGATTTTCATGTGTATTTTCAACTACAATAAGAAGGAAGTATCCACTTAACACAACAATATTCAGGAACGGAGATAGGAAAAACAAAAAACGTCGCTGCCCACCCACCGATCCTGTAGGACAGGGTAGAAACTGTGAGTCTTTGAGACAGAAACTCTGTATGGAAGGGAAAGCCCCATCTTTCTCCCAAGGGGAAGCTGGTGGTCTCGAACTGCTGACTGCAGACTGCAGCCCAACGTGTAGCCACCCGGAGAAGGGGAAAATAATTCTCGATGTAAGGAAACAAAGCCTACTATGATGAATAAGTATGGAGGTGGGGAAAACTTTGCAGAGATCAGCCAGTTTGAAGCAGCTCACTCATGAAAGGGAGCAGCGAGAAATGTGGTTGGAAAGGTGGATACGTTAGAAAGGGCCTGAGTGTGGGTTTTATCCGATCACCAGTGGGGAGGTCCCAGATCTTATGAAGAAGAGTGAGATGGTTTAATCAGAATATTAATTTGCCAGAAGACTGTCCAGATGCTCCAGGCTTGCTTCCTGGCCAGTACCCCTCATGCACAGCCTCCATCCACATCAGGGAAGGTTTCTGTGTGGTGTGGTGCCGACTGAGACGGAGGAGGAAGGAAAGCCTAGCCGTTTCATGCTGAAATTCAGCCATTGAAAACCTTTGGGTCAGAATGATCCCTTCTGCCGCCTATCATGGGAATGGTGTGGGCCTGGGCTATTCGGTTCCTGCCGCACATGCTGTGGGGCCAAGGGCGATGTGTGCCAAGGAAGCTGCTGGGAGGCCGTTGGATGCTCTGCCCATCAACACCAGGAGAGCAGATGTGAGAGACACCGGAGAGCAGTACGAGGCACTAGTACTTCATATGTGGTCTATGGATCGAAGCCGGGGCACAAGCTATTGGTCCCTGATTGGCACATGGCAAGTTCAGATTGGAGAGCAAGAGTCTGGAAACTTTTGCTGCCATCACATGGTCTTATATTTTATAAAGATAACCACAGCAGATTAAAAAGAAGAGGAAAAACTCTCCTTAAGAACCACTGCCCTCAAGGTACAATCATTCCGTCTCCTTTTTGTGCCACGGGTTGTGTTTCTGGAGACACAGCAGGAAACAGGATACACCAGGCCCTTCCCTGAGGGTCTTCCTAGCTGATAGGCCATCCTCCCCTGTCACAGGATTGCTAGAAATTGAAGGAAGCAAGGGCGCTCAGCTCACTATCAGGAAGGTCTTTGGGAAAGACTGCCTATGAGAAAATAAGTGTTTTGTCACCAGAAATGTGTTACACAATTAGAGACTAGTCATTTGTCACAGAAGGACCATCTTTTAAGGAGAAATAAATTAGGTGATTTATAAGGCCCCTTCCTACTCTAAACAACTGACTCCCTTTTCGGTAATGCTAACTTCGTTGAACACATTGCATAAATGACTGTATAAGAACACTAGTACATCCAAGTTCCCAGACACCCGCATCACGACTTGTATTGATATTTGTTTAAATTTGAATGCAAATTGGATAATAAACTTATCTGTACAGTTGCTTCCACAAAACAACAACAAAAAACATTTATTGCCTTTGAGTCAATGGCGACTCCTGGGAACCTTATGTAGGAAGAGCAGAACGGTCCTGTGGGTTTCCAAGTCTCTTAACTCTTTACGAGAGTAGAAAGCCCTGGCTTTACTCTGGAGCAGCTAGTGATTTCGAACTGCTGACCTTGCAGATAGCATCCTCTCGTAACCACTACGCCACTTGAACAAAAAAAAACACAAAGTATGAGTCTCTAATGCCTCCTGAGTTGTCAAGCCAATGTAAATCTTTGAAGTCAATTCCTCTTTCATGTGATATTTTCAGCACTACGCTGATGTCTGCAGAAGTGACTTGTGTAAGTCGCAATCATGCTGCTGACCTTGAAATCACGTGTTCTTTCTCCTGTGATGTCATGTCATTGGTGCACAAGGGTGGGCATGACTACTCATTTGGGGCCATTGTCTTTGGGATGCCATTTTGATGGAGGTGAAAGTTCAAGTAACTTTATCTCAAAGCTATTTGGCCTAATGACTCAGAATTTACAAATGTAATGGTCCACAATTCATAGCTAGAATGTTCACAGGTTATTTTCACTCTGGAGATTCTGGCAGACTTAGACTCCTGTAAGAACTCTCTCCTCCCCAAATGAGAGTCAGTCCAAAAGCACTGCGACTAGTGTTCCAGTGCATCTGTGGACGCGTTGATTCTAAACAACGTGTGTGTAAGCAGGCCTCGATGATGAGCACTGGCACGTCTTCCCAGGAAAAGGCTTGTCTTAGCCTCTGTAGAGACTCTGCCCATCTGGGGAACGTTCTCCAGGGCTACCCTATCAGAATTTTGTTGGGAAACCTTACCCCATTCACCCTACAGCCCTGATCTTGCCCCTTCAGCCTTCCTCTTGCTCCCTAAACTCAAGACCATTGAAAAAGAACATGGGTTTTTGTGTCCTCTACATTCTCTATCCTCGGTGCCTAGAGCGCTGAGAACAAAGATGACTGTTTTTATATTTTGAATGTACAGACTTACCCTACTTTCTAGTAAGAAATAGCTACTGTGCCTTCTTTGAAATAGTGTTATTTTAGTGGATAACTTAGTTTGTAATGGATTTTTAACAATTTAATGAAAATGTGCAGATAGAATGCTTTCCTTCCATTCGGTCTACTCCACAGTTTATATCCCTTAAAGGGCCAAGGTAGGATTTAGCTATCGTTATAAAGGGCCATGCCTTCATGATATCAGTCACCAAAACCAAAACATAACTTGTAGATGAGAATAGTTACTATATATTTATTTAGCACTTACTCTGTTTCAAGCTCTATTTTAAGCACACATCATATATTATCTCATTTATTCTCTATATCATGAGATCTGTGAATACATGTAATAGGGTCTATACCTAAATGTGAGATATTATGTATGAGGAGATATACAGAATAGCATAGATCTTTTTTCGTCTTTCGCTGTGGAGATGAATTGCATAGCAAGTTTTGAATGTTGTTTTGTGTCTGTTAGGTCGATTCCAACCCATGGTGTTCCCAGGTGAGCAGAGTAGAACCGCCCTCAGGGTTTTCAGTGCTGTCACTTTTCAAAACAGGTGGCTTGACCTTGTTTCAGAGGCACCTCCGGGTGGGTTGGAAGGCCAATTTGGGGCCAGCAGTGGAGTGCTTTATTGGTATATATAACCTGTATCATGTAGCAACCTGGGGCAAAGATGTCACTGCCCATCTGGAGTCTGCCGTCCTGTGGAGTCAGTCAGCTGTGGTGCAGGGGAGTGGGGGAAGACTCGCATGTTTTAATTTTAAGGAATAAAAATGATCCATTTGGGTGCACTTATTATAGACATCCATCTTTCCCTAACCCACTAAAGAGACCTTTAATTTGACCCTTCCTTCCCACACACTCAGAAAAGTTGATCTTATAAAGTCGCTTCTGAGATTTTCATGATGAAATGCTGGAGAATGAGGAGAACGAGATCGGACATGAAAAGCTGGAGGAGATTTCAGTCACGCTACATAATAAGATAATACTGGTGGCATAGTGGTTATGCATTGGGCTGCTAACTGCAAGGTACGAAGTTTGAAACTGCCAGCCCCTCTTTGGGAGCAAAACGAGGCTTCCTACTCCCGCAAACAGTTACAGTCTCAGAAACGTGCCGGAGCAGTTGTGTCTCACCCTCTAGGGTCGCCATGCGCCGGCATCATCTCAATGACAGTGCGTTTGCCTTTTTGTGAGGCGTAATACAGAGATGAGAAAGAAATGAAGGGGGGAAGTTGGGCACTGAGTAAGGTAGACTGAAGAAGAATCGGACATGAATTCTAGTGCTGGTGAAGAATAATGAAAAAAACAAACCACCCAAATCTGTCTTGGAAGAAGTACTGCCAGAATGCTGCATAGAAGCAAGGATGGCAACACTTGGTCTCGTGGTATCAGGAGAGAAGGACATAAGTCAAGGAGCAGCAAAAAAGAGGGAGACCCTGGACGAGGTGGATTGCCACAGTGGTTGCCACAGTGGGCTCAGGCAGGACCAGGTTTGTGAGGATGGCGGGGATGGAGCTGTGTTTAGTTGTGTTCAGTTTGCACATTTGGTCACTCCAAGCCGGGGCCAACGCAAGGGCCCCTGAGGACAGCAAGCACAAAGTTGAAGTGCTTGGCTGGAGGTCTCAGGAAAAGAGGCTGGAGTAGCAGTCATCTGGCAGGAAAAGGATGAGGAGAAACTGGTCTCCACGTGGAGCCACTGGCTAGTGCAGCCGGCTAACTGGCTGCTCTCCAAAAGGTTACAGGTTGTGTCCACCCAGAGGTGCTTTGAAAGGAAGGCCTGGCAATCTACTGCCAGCAACATCAGCCATTGAAAATCCTGTGGCGCACGGTTCTTCTCGGACACAGATGGGTCACCGAGAGTTGCGGTCAACCCACAGCAGTGGATTGGTTCGGGTCTCCGGGTAGCTAAGGGAGGAGGGCATTTTAACTGAGGATGGGCAAAATATGAAACACCGCAGAGGCAGAAGCAGGGCTGCGGTACTGGAGCCGTCTCATGCCAGCCCTTGAATGTCAGTTAGTAACTTCTCCGCCGTTTATGAGTCCATTGTCAACTCCAGCCATTATTAAACCTTTAATTAGAAAGACTTACAATTAAATACATTATATTAAATGCAAAGGTTAATAAGATAGCCAAGCCAAAGCACCCCCTAATTGTTTTACACGGTGGAGGTTACTGTTTGTCTTTTGTGTCTGTGTGATGGAAATAATGATGTGGGTCACGGTGCCATGTCTCCCGACGGTCTTCGGAAGCTTCACATTGGTAGCTTGAAATCAGTCATGGGAATGTTGACACCACAGAAGTCAGTAAATGCTACACATCAGGTCTCCCCTTCCCCCTACGCAGGGGGGCCAGTAGTTAAACATTTGCCAGCAGATCAGAGGGTATACTTGTAGAGTATAAAGACTAATGGATTTAGCAAGAAGGAGAAACCTGGTGACGTCCCCTTGAATTTCAGTGGAAGGTGGAGGCAACAGTGAACTGGATTGAAAAGTAAATATGGGAAGTCAAGAAACAAGAATTCAAATAGTTTGAAACTATTGAGTTGGAGTTTTGCAAGTTATTATTGTTGATGGTGGTTTTTGTGTCAAGGATAAGGTTCACAGGGTAAATGTAATGCTAATGTAGTTTATTTTTTCCAAAAAGGAATACTATATTCAAAATGCTTGTGTTAGAGCCTTTTCTGCTGGAGAATCTTAAGGACCTAGTATTTAACAATTAAAATGAAGTGGGTTGTAAGTTCCAGATACCTGTTATTATTGTTGTTAAAGAAAGGTTGTTTTGTGTCTTAGGTTATTTTAAAGAAATATTGTCAGAGTGAATTCTATGGAGTTTATTTTTAGTTTTTACTGCTGCATTGGGGGTGGGGAGGGGCAATCATACGGTTCCTAAAATTTGACTTAGTGCTATGATTCCTTATTTTAAGATTTCTCAATACTAAATCTTTGTCTTTCTGAGATCAATTTGATTGTGATGGCTTATTCTTTTGATATGCTATTGACTTTTCTAATGAGCATTTTATCGATCATGGAGCTGAGATTTTACTCTTTGTTGGTTGTCGGGTTTTTGCCTTTACTCACTTCCTGCCTGCTTCGTTATGAATTCACATGCATCTCAGAGGGAAATCAGTGCATGTATCCAGGAAGTCCAGTAGGAACTAAACTTAATTTGGAATCAAGATTTTGTTAGAATTTTTCTGTATTAATGTACCTCTTTTATTTTTACACATTTAAGTCCTGTTTTGTAGCTACCATAAATATGAAAGGTCTAAATGGAAGTTCATTTTGAAATAAAGTTATTTCTCATATTTTAGTATCACTACTTATGTTTGACTAGCAAATTAGAGAATTTATATCAATTGCTATGGTAGAAGTCAGCAGCCACAAACAGGAAACTCAAAAACACTGACAAATTAGATATTTCTATAGAAGAACATGCCCCACACGAAAAAGAAAACCTAGTACTATGATTGATACTGCATCTACAGTAACAGATTTTCAATTTCCAAGCAGAGGTTTTCAGCAGTGCTAGAGAAATTCACAAGCAAAATGCCATTTGCTATAATATATTTTCTTGAATGCTACAATATTTTTGTAAAGGAGGGAGGACATTTTATCCTCCATGGTCTACTTATAACATGCATTAAATAATTGTTTGACTTCAACCTTAAATTGAAATGTATTTGAGGGAAAAGAAAATTAGATTGTTTTTGTATGTTAAACTGTGCAAAACATTTTTTGGCTTGGAAATTGGGATTAGTTAACACCAGTGATAAGGCTGTTGGCAGGAAATGATGTTGTGTCTTTATGAAATGTAATTATTCTAGGATGCCTGGCCCCTTCCTAAGAGCCAACGATGTCATTGTCAGACCTGGACACATTTACTTAGGCAGTCGGCTGCTCTGCTGGTCTTCCTTTAAAAACTCTGTTAGATCTTTTGCATCTAACCAAAAGTCTGACTTTGATCCACTGCTTTGGAGTTTCCAAGGCCGTCATCTCTATGGGAGCAGGCTTCCACACTTCTCTCCCGCAAAGAGGCAGGTGTGCTCAAATTGCTGACTCTTCTGTTAGCATTTGAGTACGTTAGTTACTGTTGCCAAGGCTTCTGTATAACTAAATCCTGCACCATCTTCGTGATAGTATGTTTGAGCCCCTTGTTGTGGCTATTGTATGGCTCTATCTCATCGAGGATTTCCATAGTTCTTGTTGTCCCTCTTCGTTTCCACATAAGATGTCCTTTACAAGCAGTTGTTTTCGTTTTTAACTTTTTATTGTTAATGGGATGAAGATTTACAGAGCAGAGAATCAATTGTAATTCAGCAATTCATCCACATTTACTTAATCTCAGATTCTATATCCACATCTTCACTTCTAAGGGACCTTTTAGTTGTATTTCTTTTAAGCCTGATTTGTTTGTTCTGCCGGAAGGAGGTTATTTTAATAAATAACATCTTTGTATTGTATAACTTTTATCAAGCACCTATCTTTTGGGGTGATTAATCCCTTTCGGATCTGATCGTAGGTGTCGTTATGAACTTGACACAAAAGATGAGTGAGCTAGAGAGCTTTGACTCATGATCAGCCACAGATCAGGGGAAATAGGTGGGAAGAATCCAGCGCATGTCTGTTTTATCACTTAATACCGAGCTTCTCCAGCCCTGCAGGGGTTGCAGTGAGCCATTTGATAGCGGGTTACTTCTGTGAACTATGAAGGTAGGCTCAGGGGAAACAAGCAGAATGAAATCTAACAGGAAAGAAAATGCATTTCTGGATGTACTTTTGGGCAGCACAGGTTGTCTAGGAGTATTGAGTATGTGTATTTGTGTGTCTTAAAATCTTGTTTCTTTTTTGTTCCAGTTGAAAGAAGCCAACTGTAAGCCGCAGACGCACAACAACAAGGCCATTTCCTCAATCAAGAATCACCCTTAAACGGTAGGAAAAGTCACTGTTTATCTTACAGAGTTTACGTTGAAATGGTATCTTTTTAAGAGAACATGCAAATGCTGCATGGTTTCTTATTGTGAAATTTCTTGGAGAACTTTTATTTTGACTAGGAGAATGCTTTAGCAGGCAGCTGAAGGAGTCTACAGTAACATATTTGTCTAAGACAAAACAAAGATAGTAAAATGACCTAGAATTTGAGAAATAACTCAAATCCTAGAGCTTACGTCTCTAGTACACCCTTTACATTCCTTTTCTTTTTCTACCCAGGCCATAATTATAGGTATATTATATGGTTATGCTATTTGTAATCAAACAATTTCTGGTCACAGAGGAGAAAGTAGCTTTATGTACAAAGGGACTTCAGAAAAAGCCATGGAAAATAAATTTTTAAAAACCATAATGGAATTTTCCCAGGAACTTTTTGGAGCCCCCCTTGTATGCCAGTCATGTGCCTTTCTAGGACAAGCTGAATTGTAGGTAGTGCCGTCCATTGAAACTGTGTCCTGCCTGGTCCTGACTTAGTGGTAGAGGACTAGATTGTGGTGTGACTAAGGTTTTATTTAGTCTGAAGACTGCTCTAATTTCATCAAATTTCTAATGTCACCGGATGGATGGTCCATTTCCCCAATCTGCAGATAAATGAAATCCTACATGTTGAAAAGAACTGCCAGAGAAATAGATACAGAAATTAATATAGATGTGTACATATGTCTGGGCTAGTATGGACGCATATGTAAATGTCTGCTGAGAGAGCCTGGAAGTAGTTAACACTAACAGCAAACAAAATCTTAGTTTCTCACTACTATTTTCTGTTAAAAAGTATCAGGGGTCTTTAGAATACTGAGTCATAGAAAATATAAGATTTGCTTGGAGTGTCTGTTGGTACCATAACATAGGAAAGTGCTTTGATATAGGCATATCAAAGGGGACCCAAGTGGTCCAGATGGACATCCTCTTGAGGAAGAGGAAGAGAGGAGACATACAAGATCATGTATCCCCTGACATGATGCTGTGCAAAGGGTACGCCCCTCTGAACCTCCCTTCTTTAAAATACATAGCCTCAGTTTAACTATCAGGCAAACCTCAATTATGGAGAGACATCCCACAAAAGTGTCAATGTCAAAAAGGGCAAATAAATAAGACAGAGCAACAGTCACAGATTTGGAGGAAACTAAGGAAACAGGACAACTGGGACCCTTGGGTCGACTCTGGACCTGGAAAGGCACTGGTGAAATTCACATAAGGTATTCTGGTTAATAGTCTTAGACCAATGTCCGAGTTTTGATCATTGTTCTCTGGCTGTAAGATGTGTAGAGTCAAGGACGCTGGTGGGAAGGGTGTATGGGCATTCTCTCCACTTTTTCTGTCAGCCTACCATTACTACAAAATGAAAACCTAAAAGGGTCACGGTGGCATTAATAAATAATCAGTTTCATTCAATTTTCATGAATTTACAGAGTATCTTTCTATTCATATGCAAGACTGGAGAGAGACAGGTATAGTGTTTCCATCTAAGCTGTAACACGCGTGGTGTATTTCTCGCCCCTCTGCATCCTTAGCTCCACACATTTGCTCTCTGCTAAATGTGTCAGCCAGCTATTTCCAACTTACTGGAAGACCCAGAGAAACTCCACAAGGTGTTCTGCCTCCTTGGGGACTACCTCTTAGCAAAGGTTTTAATGGATGACAATCATCATCTTATTTGACCAGACCAGAATTGTGAAGTGCTTAACCTTGGACTCGTGTGTGGAGAGTAGAGGTGCGCCAGAGGGTCTTTATCGGCTGTGATCTTGGGGAGGCAATTGGCCAGAGATGTCTTCAGAAGCACCTTTCTGTGTGGATTAAAAGAAAAGGCAACTCTTCAGTTAGTGACTGGATGCTTGACTGTAGGGGACCCCTGTCACTTAGTTCTCATTAATCATCTTTTGTTTTGCCAGTCTTCATTGCCCAAGACAATATCTGAAAGAGAACTTTAAATTAGCACTGGCACAGCTCGGGGATATTGTGATAAAGACTTTACACTTGTAAAAAATTGCATTTTCTGTGAAGCAGTATCAAATGAGGTGCATCAGAAGGAGACATGCCCGTCGTATAGTTGAATGATGAGGCAAGAGAAGGCCAGATTGGTCTTAAGTGAGATGTCTGGGAATTCAGGGGATGGAGCGATTTTGCATTGGGCTGCTTGCTAACCAAAAGGTCAGCAGTTTGAACCAACCACCAGCTCTGCAGGGGAAAGAGGGGGCTCTCTACTCCAAAAACCACAGGGGGCACTCTACCCTGTTCTAGAGGGTCCCTGTGAGTGGCCATTGACTGGATAGCAGTGAGTTTGGTTTTTGGGGGGGGGAAGGGTACTGGAGGCTTAAAGGAAACCAATGATAGCATTATTTTTGTTTAGAAAATCAGTCTAACTCATTAAAAACCCTTAAAGCTATGAAAAATGGAAAGACCAGACTAGTTAAAGGCAAAGGATGGGGCAGCTGTGTACTTCGATATCTGAAAATGAGTGTTGGATCTGAATTCAAGGGTTTTGGCATGAAAAATGAAATGCTAAGTATTTGGAATTTGACCCTGATGTTTTCGTGGTTGGCAGCATGTTCTCTTGCATGTTCTTCAGTTTAGGGGGCAGCACTCATTCACACACTTCAGGTAAAACACGAAACGACAGGCATCGTCAATAGTGACGTCTGCATCTTTGTGTGAGGTCATTTATCATAATGAATCTTTTTTTTTTAATCCAGAGGTGATTCTTTGGACTTTATTCACCAAGTATAAATAAAGTCTGTCTCATAGTTGGTGCAAGTAAAAAAAAAACAAAACACAAACAAACCTGGCACACAGGAAACAGTGGAGCTGGGCTGGTTGGGAGAACTACTTGGGGTTAATTTAAAACTAAGACAAATGAATCTATTTAAAAAGATAAAAAAAGAAAGAAAGAAAGCTCCACAAGAAATATCTTTACAGATGGTAGAGGAGAAAACGTTTTAGATAAAAGATATCTGAACTTTTTGGTCGCAGTGATTTTATGACTGAGGAATTCACCTGGTGCCCTGAATCAGAACTCTGTAAATTACTAATGGAACACAGTGATCTTTATCATTTTCTGTATGTGTGCACATGCGAAGTTCAGTCCTGCCCTCTGCAAATAGGCTCTCAGCGCTTAGCTAGATTGCTATGTATGCGTTCAGGCTTTGGGATTGGAACATGGAGATCATGTTTACTTATAAAATCTTAAAGGCAGGTGAGTGGTCCTTCTAGATATAAGATAGGAACTCGGATAAGGTACTTTTGCTTTTTAGATTTTGATCACTGAATTAATTTCATTTAGTTTTACTTCAATTTTAAAACAGTTTATTACTGAAAAGTAATAAAATGTGAAACTTTTGCAGTAAGAAATTACTCAATCCTCAAAACAAAACCTACTATTCTTACTTCTGTGTATTTTTTACTAGTTCTTGTTAACATGTATACATTTTAACCTACTTTTATGATATGAAATAGAGATTATAGCTCTGAGCTATAACACAGAGTTTTAAACATTATATCAGCAATGTAGTAAGGAGCATAAAGATCACTTTAAAGTAAAACATTACCTATCATCTTATCCTAGTCAAACAATTTTGATTTCTGCATGTGAGCTTCCAGTGCTTAAAACAGATCCATATTTATCTTACTTAAATATATTCCTAAGTAATATTTGAGAAAGTAAATACATTGCTATCAGCTCCTCAATGTGCTTGTGTATAAAACTAAGAGATTATCATAAATGATTTCTGAGTTCTCTTCCCACCCAAAAAAAAGTTTTAAAACCTGACTGTACCTAACTCCATAATATTTTCTAGAAAAATATATAACCAGTTACAGTGGGTACTATATTTACTTAAGAAGTAGGGTCACAAACTTTAAGATGTAAAAGGATGCTTCCTAAATGTGATAAAGAAAATATGAGCTAACAATTTGCTAAACCGCAAAATGCAGGGCTAGGGGTGGTGGTGGTAGGGGGGCGGGATTTGATATGAGATTCTTGAGCGGTAGTGAAAAGCAGTGTTCTCAAATAGTAACTTTGATAAGACCTACTATAAAGAGAGATGATATGGAAATTCACTTTGGGCATATTCATAATTTTAATTTTTCCTGGACCTCTTTTGCTTTCACTCTCAAAAGAAGAAATAAGAAAAATAGCTCTTTATAATTTTTGTATTTCAGTGTGTTCATTAACTAATACAATTCTTAATGAGGGACATTTTGTACAGACTGAAAAACAGACACGATAATAGATTTTAGGAAAGCGTCCTAGACAGATATCTTCTTTGTTTCTGCCCTAGGAAAAATTCCACTTATTGGAATATTACTTCTACCTCACACTTATTAGCTTCCCTGACTCATTATCTTATATAAAAGCAAACAATGGTAGTTTTTTTTTTAGAACTACCATAATATATCCCCCCCACCAATTTTGTTTGCCCCACCCGTGAAAACAATGAGCTCCGTGCTCCTGTTGATAGCATGCTTTGATTCATTGAGTGTTTCAGATTGTAGCAGCTCAGTGGTGAGAAGTTACTATTATTCCATGGAGCATACAAGGAAGCGCTTTCAAATTATTCCAGTTATTTTTTCTTTTTGGTCTCTCTTTTCAAGCTCATGAACTCCTTGTGCTTCAATCCAGATCTTGTGATCTGAAATCACTTAAATAACTAAAACCTTACTATTTTCCACCTTTTACATTCCCAGTAGACAGGAGATAGGAAACTTAGTGACGTAAACATCTTTAATAATCTTTAAAAGTCATAAGACCCGGTAGCTGGGACAAGAAACAATTAGGTATATATTTCAGGGAAATACCATAGTGGCATGACTTTTGTTTTCGTTTGTTAACAAGCCACATGACTTTCCTCTTGGAGCCCCAGGAATCCGTAGTGGTCTCCCTTTCCTATTCCGTGTCCTCTACCTCACAGAAGTGTATGTTCCCCTCCGCTCACTTGCTAACATTTGTGACTGCTATTTTTCTTATCTGCAAAGGAAGTACGGCAGCTCCCACTGGGAAAATACCATGGTAGGTCGATCCTAAAATAAGAAATCTAAGGGAAAGGTCATATCCTAATAACTTGTGCAATTCTAAATTCCCATGGAGCTTTGAAATTATGTTGTATGAGTAGAGTAATCACAATGTGCTATTGAACTTCTTCCAGAGAGTGTTGTAAAATTGAGAACACTGTGTATTCAGAAGCAGCCACTGAAATATAGACACCATTTGGCATGACCTAAGATTGTTTTAGCAACCCATTATGAATATTCATGTAAATTGCTCATAACTAAGCAGAAAATCCAAAACATTTTGATTAGGTCATACAAATAATGAAAATTATTTTCCTGTTACTAGAGAGATCTTTAAAACTCAATGTTTTAGCAGGACTGGCCTGCAGGTCTGCTTCGAAGACCCTTGGCTAAGTATCCGACCGATATGCCCTTTTGAGGAGTTAGGATACTGGCATTCCAGTCTCTTCTGTTAAGTGGCAATATCTTGAAACATCTGGACCTCAATTTTCTTATCTGTTGAATAAAGAACTGAATCCCAAGCCCATTATGGCCGAGTCAATTCCAACTACTGGCAGCAACCCCGTGTTTGTTACAGAGTTTTCTTGGCTTCAATCTTTATGGCAACAGAGCACTGGGCCATTCTTTTGTTGGACTTCTGGTGGATTTGCACCACCAAGAGAGTAATGGAGTACAAACCACGTTTGCCATCCAGGTAGCTCCTGTGTTGACTGCTGCGGGTTGCTTTGGATTACTCCCAACGCAGGACCTCCGCGTTGTGGAGGTATTTCTTGTGAGGAACAAGTACAATAAAAGGTGTAAAGGCCTTAGAAATTATTTATACCATCATCTATCTTTAAGGTATTACTAAAAGCATTACCTTTACTTTTCTTTAACTCTTGTTTCCATGAAGCCATCAAAGTTGGGAGAGGACAAATCATTTGAATTATCCCACTCAAGGTGAAAGCCACCAGTACCCCAATCACATCTGAGGCATTCTTCAGTAGGTGAGAGTTTCCCAGAAGGTACTCCATCGTGTTGAGAACAGAGGCAGTACATTTTGCAATCGGAATTCATCGGCTTAATTGGGAAGCATCCTAGCACATACTGGCTTTTTCTGGTGTGAGAACTAGGTCTTGGGGAGTCCAGGTGGGCTACACGTTGGGCTGCTAACGGCAATGTCAGCAGTTTGAAACCACTTGCTGAACAGTTGGAGAAAGATGAGGCTTTCGAATCCCATAAAGAGTTACAGTCTTGGAAACCTGACCTATAGGGTCACTATGAGTCAGAATCAACTTGATGGCAGTGAGCTGCTTTTTGAGTTTGAGAAATGTTAATCCCTAGTCTCTCCTCTCTTATTGCACCTAATTAAGAATGAGATGCAAAGCTTGCTACAGGATTGACTTGTAAGGAAAGAATTTCTGAGGCACATGAATGGATTTACAATTTTGTTTTTGTTTTTCATCTTGATCATGCACTCACCAAAACATGACAGTCCCTTCTCAGCCACTTCCGCTTCCATGGTTGGGGAGAGGAATACTTGGTTCACAGACTGATTTTGCCCTTTCAGCTTCCTGTAGCTTCAGACTCAAGTATCCCATAGCATACCAATTGCCACCGAGCCAGCCCTGATGCCCGAGACCCACCCACAGAGTAGAACTGTGCTCCTTGGGTCAGATAAAGGGCTAGAATAGTTATTTGGGGTTGCTATTTGTAAATAGAAGCCGTCCTAGTGCTGTTGTGGGTTAGGCATTGGGCTACGAATACAACAGCAAAGTCAACAGATCATACTCACAAGCCACTCCTTGGGCGAAAGATGAGGCTGTCTGCCCCAGTACAGATTTACAGTCTCGGAAACCGGAGGCAGTATCATTAGGAGTCAGAATCGACTTGATGGCAGTGAGTTGAATTAATTTGTATGGACGATGGTATAGTGGTTACGTGTTGGGCTGCTAACCACAAGGTCAGCAGTTCAAAACCACCAGTGCTCTTTCAGAGAAAGAGGAGGTTTCTACTCTTGTTACAAGTTACAGTCTTGGAAACCCACGGGGACAGTGCTACCCTGTCCTATCGCGACCCTAAGCGTAGGAATCGACTGGATGGCAGTGAGTGGCTTTATTATTTATTAAGTACTTATTGAACTCATGTTCTGTATTCAGCACTGTTCTAGATACGATAGAAATGTGGCCTATTCCTTGCTCACAGTCTTTTTTCACAAACAATATCTACAGGTATTTAAATAAATGGATGGCGTGACTTTCAGGCCATTGAGAATTTTAGCAGTGGTTGCTGTGACACAGCAGTTAGGTACCCAGCTGCTCACTAAAGAGTTGGGAGTTTGAATCCACCCATAGTGCCATGGGGGAAACACCTAGCAGTCTGCTCTGGTAAAGGTTACAGCCTAGCAAATGCTCTGAGGCAGTTCTCTTTACCACCCGGGGTCTCTATGAGAAGAGCATCAACTCCACGGGACGATTAACCATCACAACTGATGCAGTGGGAAGAGTGCGAATCGGTGAGGAATGAGGAAAGGTTGTAAGGTTGACATCTCTCAGCATCAGCACTCAGAAGAGGCAGCCCCTGTGAGAAGATGCTATTTCCACCACGGGGCGGGGGTGGGAGGGTTTGAAAGGATCGCAAGACGAAGGTGGCGACTGTGTCAGTGGAGATTAATGGCAAAGGTGTAAGTGGCACGCAGATTTACAGAAGGAGTAGCCAACATCGGGCCTCCAAAATGGTATTTTACTTGGGGGAAATCTCATAAAAAATAAGGTAACCCGGTAACAAAGCAGTCTTGATCAAGTCTCTCCTCCTCCTCAGGGACTCCGTTCTCCAAACGTAAAATTGGCATTATTGGTAACCGCTGTTGAGTGGGCTCTGACTCATAAGGACGCTGAGTAGAACAGAACAGACTGTGGCCTGTTCTCCCCCTTCTTACAGAGGTTGGTTTGTCGGAGCCCTTGCTGAAGCCTAAGAGGCTCATGTCTTCCAGCGCAATGCTGGGCAGTCTCTTATTGTGACCCACAATGTTCTCATTGGCTTTCTTTTTATCCCCAGAAGTAGATCACCAGCCCTTTCTTCCTATTTTTTCTTAAGCTGGAAGCGCCGCTGAAACCTGTCCACCATGGGTGACCCTGCTGGTATGTGAAATACCAGTGGCATAGATTCCAACATCATAGCAACATGAACACCACTCTAGTGTGCCAAACGGATAGACAGATGGTAAATTTGGGTTAGACACCTTGATCTTTATGGCTCTTTCCAATACCTTCTAAGTCTTGTGGAGTAGGATAACGTTGCTCTGTTAACATAGGGGTCATACAGGTTTATTATCCATGGTACCATCATATGTACAAAGGAAATGTTTATAATTTAAATCTTTAAGTCAAAATTTCTGAATGTATTCCTTGGTACCTTATTAAAAATCAAAATGATCTGAATAGATGTATGCTATTATTGTTAGTTGCCGTCAAGTTGATCCCAATGGATGGTGACCCAGGTTTTCAGAGAAGGACTGATTCATAGGATTTCCCAAGGTCTGACCTATCGGCAGCTGATTGCCGGGTGTGTCTTCCAAGCTGCCTGTAGATGATGGTTTGAAATGCCCATATTTTCGCCAGTCGTCAGGTGCTTACCATTTATACAATTACTATACTACTCCCTGTAAACCCTCTGAAGGCAAGAGCTATCTTCTAGTCTCTGTTGTGTCCCCAGGATTGAGCACAGTATTTGACATGGAATAGCTACTTGTTCGTTCGTTTTTAAGGAAGGCACCTGTATTAAAGGAATGATAATTAAAGCCAATCATGAGGCTCCATACAGTGCTCTGTACTATGCCCGTTCTTCCTTCTCCTCTTGATACCCTTTATTATAACCACTTCGGGACCGATTCATTTTCGTCTGTTCTTTGTTTTTCCGTTTGGTTGGTATGTTAGATTTCTGAAAAGAGAAAGTAGAAGTTATCAATTGATATTTAGTGGAAACCTTGGCATTTTCAAAAATATCTTTTGTAGTAACTTCAAAATGAATCACTAGAACACTTTTCCATCCTCTGCTAATTGAAAATTTACCAAGACTATTTCCTGTATTCTAAAAAAAAAATCATGTTTCGTATTGTGGAAGAAAAATTACTTAAACAAGCAAATCTATTTCTGAACAAATGTAGTGATGCTTGGATAGGAAGAAAAAGAAAGCCACAAGATGTCAGCCCAAATTTAGTAATGCTTCCCATCTTAGACACATGATTTTTGTGGTTTTGGGGGCTAGCTAAAGGCTACAAAATGTCACTATAATATCGTTTACTTCCGTAGGGGCTCTTGCTAGCTCTGCTCCTCCAGATAGGAAACCCAGCCGAGTATGACAGTAGAGTTTATTGCACTTCCAGTTAGAAGCATTTTAGCAAGATGAGCTGAGCATTAGAGGAAACGAATTTCAATGGACAGCATTCGAGTGACACAGAGGAGACTTTTCCCAGACTGCTCCAACTGATTGGCAACTGCCGTCTTTCACAGGTGGGGAAGTTACAGCTAGCACCAAATCGACAGAGACACCCCTGGGTAGTGTTCAGAAGTGAGGAACTAGACTGCCAGGACACGTTTCCCAAGAAAGGTTTTTATACTGTACGGTGTTTCCCAGACGGCCATCAACTCTGCTTCCTGCTGTTTGCAGGGCTACGTCATCTTCTAGACTTCTAAGGAGGACATCAGAGCAGGGTGGTCCCTTCACTGTTAGCGCCTATTATCTGCACCCGGTGGGTGCGAAGGCATGTCCTTGTCCCCTTTCATCCCATTGCTCATCACTGCCCTGGAATTGGAAATTTAGAGGATTGGTTGGTGAGGGATGCCTAAAAACGCACATCTTCGTAAATGGCTACTTGATTTTGATGTCAAAATACAAATATTGGGCGGGTCTCCCAAGTCTCCAAACCCTGAATTTTCCATGAAAGCCTTCCCCACATTCTGGGTTTTGAGTCAAGACAGCAACACAGCTGTTAAAATAATAAATAAATAAATAAAAATTTGAAAGAAGAGAATGAATTTTCTCTCAAAAATTTATTCCATTTGAAGTGCCCCGCCCCCCCCAAAAAAACAACTATGTGCTCATGGTGCTATTTTTAAAGACTGATCAATTTCCTAAGATATACATTACAAATTATGTTGAAAAGAGAGTGGCATGTGATTTAAAATAGGAGCGCCTGATTGACAGCCATCCAGTAGAAAAAGAGAAGGGGTTGGATGTTAGGAGCCGCCTACACTTCCCCTTTGAACTGCTGCTGCTTTTTATGTGAGCGGTTCTGTTTGCCCGGCGGGGTTACACACCCTTCTCTGTACTGTGCGAGCATTAACCACCTACCAGCCAAGGGTTTCAGCCGAGCCTCGGTAGGGACGTCTCAGACAGGAAAGAAGGGCTTTATTTCTATTTAGCTAACACTTCTGGCCTCTGGGCGTTGGGTAAGAAGTCCAGTAAAGAGGTCCCTGGAGAACACAGTATCTCTGATGAGTGTTTGTTACCTGACTCACGTGTTCGATTCTCCTCGTGAGTTTGATTCCCAGCAGCCTGAGAAAGACGAAAAGCGTTCCCTCTTTCTAACCAGTGGCGAGTGGTTGTGTGTTGTTGAAGTGTGAGGAGCCCAAACTGAACGAAGGAAGAGCACAGCGGAGACAGCAAGACGACAGCTAGCCTCAGTGCTTTGGGTACTAGCTGAGGACGACTGCAGGCCGGAGATCCCAGTCAGAGACTCCCCACTCCAGTCGCACGGAGGCTTAGTGACTGCTGTTCTTCACCGCAGTGGGGTTAGGTTGGGGAGCGTTCTTTGAAATGTATTCTCCAGTTACCAAAGAGGTGTTAAAATTTCAGAATTTTTCCAGCAAAAGCGTCACCTGCTTTTATCAGAATCACTCATCAAGTTGAAATGTAGGAGTATCTTTTATCAGCAAACAATCCAAGCAAACAGATAAAGATAATTCTTTAATACCTAACTGGCACTTGCAAAATTGTTTTCCCTTGAAAAATATATGTCCTGGAAAGGTAAAATTGGGATGGAAGGCATTGAATTCTGCTCTGAGAACCCTACTGGGTAGACCAATTGTGCTTTGATTTCTTTAGCCTGATTCTGATGTTCCCTTAATTTCCAATTGACCACTCCACTGGAGGAAGATAAAAAGCATAACCAGATATCCATGTGTTTGAAATTGTAGATCAACCGCTTTTTCCCGTTATTCATGTGGCCTTAAACATTAACCACTAAGCGTACTTAATATCTGAGCCATAGAATTAGAATTTGGCAATTCTGGGTAACTTCAGCACTCTAAGCTGGATCATTGGACCTGCCCTCGTTGACGTGGTCAGGTGCCTTCTACTCAGTTCCAAATCAGAGTGACCCTCTGGACACGGAATGAAACCCCGGGGTCCGGCGCCCTCCTCACAATTGTTCTGATGTTTGAGGCCTTTGTTGTAGCCACTGGGGTCTCCCTTTGCGTCTCTGCTCCCCCACTAACCAAGCACGATGCCCTTCTCCTGACACGTAGAAAGTCCGTGAAATGAAGTCTTGCCTCTAAGGAGCATTCTAGGTACACTTCTTCCCAAACAGATGTTTGTTCTTCTGGCAGTCCATGGTATTCTCAATATTTTTTCACCAGCACCATAATTCAAATGCATTGATTCTTCGGTCTTCCTTATTCAATGTCCACCTTTCACATGCGTATGAAGTCACTGACAATGCCGTGGCTTGGGCCAGGAGCAGGTTGGTCCTCAAAGTAACATCTTTTCTTTGCAACACTTTCGAGAGATCTTGGGCAGCGATGAATGGATTTCTTGACTGCAGTTTACAAAATCCTTGACAACTTGACAACCGGAAGTTGTGAAAAAAGGAAAGGGAACTCATAAAGATCGACATTCTAGGCATTAGTGAGCTGAACTGGACTGGCAGTATCCGTTACTTTGCCGGGAATGACAGGTTCAAGAGGAAAGGGGTCGCATTCATTGTCAAAAAGGACATTTCAAGAACTATCTTGAAGTACAATGCTGTCTGTGATAGGTCCTGCCCTTAGTACTGTTGTCTCGCTCTCTCTCTCTCTCTCTCTCTCTCTCTCTCCCCCTTTCCTTCTCTATACACTCTTCATTAGCCAGATCAGAAGGCAAAAACAGTGGCAATCTAATCGAAACTGAAAACAAGTTAGCAAAAAAATGAACATTTACAAGATAATCCCCTAAAACATTAGTTGGTGTCTGTTATTCATTTTTCATACTTTATTTTTGTTATTGTTAAGTGTGTGTACAGCAGAACATATGTCATTCTGCAATTCTATGTGCACAACTCAGTGACATTGATGACAGTCTTCCAGTTGTGTGAACAGTCTCACCCCCCAGTTCTGGGCTGTTCCTCCCCTGTTCGCATCAATTCCTCGCGCCCCTAAGGCTCCTATCTAATCATTCCAGTTGCTGTTGTCCATTTGATCCCCTGTAGATACTTATTAAGACAGCACACTGCTCAAGACAGACTTTCTTTACTGATTATGCTATTGTTTAGGTTTAAGAAGACTTCCGGGGGTATTCTTGACTTAACCCTTTTGTGACAGAATTGTTTCTGCTTTGATAATCGTGTATTTTCAGTAATCAAAGGCATGCTGAAACCAAGGGGTAAAGGTTCTTTGAGCAATAAGGTTTTTGATACAACTGTGTGGGACACATGCAAGGCTTCAACAAGTTTGTGGAATATAAAATTCAAAGATAATAGAACTCGAGCCGTTTCCCAAGAAACCTGAGATGCTGGAAATATTGGTGGGTGACATATGACCCATGGGTCATGAAAGGGTTAAGGTTTAAAGATTATCTCAGGGCAGGTTTCAGAGATTCATCCAGGCTCTTGGCTCCAAAAATAATTTGAAATTCTGGCTCTGCATGTTCTCTTTTTTGCTAAGTCTTCTCCTATAGAACCTTTTATCAGTATGGTCAGTCAGGCACCACCCGGTTCTTCTGATTTCATGGCCGTTGAAGCAGTTGTTCAGGATAAGTGGAGACGGATCTACCTGGAAGCCAGAGACCTTTAAGACCTCAGGAATTACTCACTCACTGCCATCAAGTCGATTCCAACTCATAGGACAGAGTAGAACTGCCCTTTGCCAGTCTCCAATGACCTTTTATAGGAGGAGAAAGCCCTATCTTTCATCCATGGAATGGCTGGTGCCTTCCAACTGCTGACCTTGAGGTCAGCAGCCCAACAATACCCCATCGTGACCAGGCTCCTCCCAGGAACTGTGAATGCTATAAGAAAATAATTCTCTTTTTGTCGTGTTGTGGTTTTTGTGTGTGTCTATTTAGTGAGGGTCTACACAGTTGTTTAAGTTTCTGTTCAACAGTTTCTACACAGGTTATTAAGTGACATTGCTAACAGCCCTCATAGTGTGTGAGCATTCTCATGACCGTCATTCTGGTGCTTCAATTTCCACTAGTCTAGTTTCCCTGCCTTCTTATACTCTGTTTCCAAAATGTGGATCGGATGAGTATTTGCAGAGCAGACACGTTTTCCATTCAACGAGTCACAAGTTTTGTTCGCTCTCACTGATTGCCATCCCATCCTGAGACATCCTTATTCTACTTCCGCCCCGTCTTTCTGATTTCCATCTCTCCTTCTTTCCTAACCCTTCTGAACTTTGGAATATGCTTGTTCTTGAGACCCTGGATTGTACAAGGTTTTTTCCCCCCTATGAAAAGAATCTCGCCTATTTTCTGTCTTTATGAGTTCATTAACATGCGAGCCACTGAACAGTCCGACCAATTAACTGCCCATATTTTTATCACTGGACGGGAGTGTCTACTTCATTCCAGGTAAAATTGAACTTCTGGTAAACACAGCAATCTAGAAAGCACTTTTGATGTCTGCTCATGTACAATGTTTCTTAAACAT
>NW_022103928.1:26575486-26577601 GCF_000313985.2 Echinops telfairi
CTGCTCCTTGTGATCCGTTCCCCCTTTTCCCCCCAACCCTCCCCTGATTCTCCTGGTATCTCTGCTCTCCTGTTGGCCCTGAGGGGTTTATCTATCCTGGATTCCCTGTATTGCTGGCTCTTATCTGTAGCAGTGTGCACGTTCTAGTCTAATCAGATTTTTAAAATAGAATTGAGGTCATGATAGTAGGTGGGAAGGAAACACCAAAGAACCAAAGGAAAGTTGTGTGTTTCGTTGGTGCTATACTGCACCCTGACTGGCTCATCTCTTCCCTGTGACCCCTCTGTGAGAGAATGTCCAATTGTCTACAGATGGGCATTGGGTCTCCACTCCATGCGCCTCCACCCCATTCACCTTGGGCATGGTTTTATTCTGGGTCTTAGATGCCTGATACCTGATCCCATCGACACCTTATGGTCACACAGGCTGGTGTGCTTCTTCCATGTGGGCTTTGTTGCTTCTGAGCTGGATGGCCTCTTGTTTATCTTCAAGCCTTTAAGACCCCAGACACTATATCTTTTGCTAGCGGGGCACCATGAGCTTTCTTTACCACATTTGCTTATGCACCCATTTTGTCTTCAGCGATCGTGTTGGGAAGGTGAGCATCACAGAACGCTGGATTGTTAGAACAAAGTGTTCTTGTGTTGAGGGAGTACTTGAGTCGAGGCCCAAGGTCCATCTGCAACCTTGATCCTTAACATATAGATATGAGTATATAATTGTATTCCCCTCTCATTATATAACATGCCTGTATTTAGGCCTTTATAAATGTCCTTTGTCTCCTGGTTCTTTCCTCTATTTCCTTTTTACTTCCCTCTTGCCCCACCATCATGTTCGGCTTTCTCGGGTTTAGTAATTCCTCACTGCCCCACTTGAGCCCCACTAGGCATCCTACAATCTTCCTTTTATTGATTTTAGTTCACTTGTTGTTCCCTTGTCCCTGGGTTGGTACCCCGCAGCTCCCCTTCTCCCATAACCCCCGGAAACTTTGGCCCCATTCTTTTCATATCTAAAGCATTTATCCTGCCTCTCTTATCTAGATAGACATGCGGACACATTAATAAGTGCAAAATCCAGGCAAAGCCTAATAAAACAACAAAGGAGGTCAAAACCAACAAAACAATAACAACAACAGCAAAAAGCAAAGACAAAATAAAAATAACACAAAGAAAGCCACTGACAAAAATGGAAAAGCCTATAAATAGTTCAAGTCTGTTTGTTGGCTATTACGAGTGTTTTCCAGTTGAGTTTTTTTTTCTTTAGCATTCTTTAATACTTGTCTATTTTTTCTAGTGGTATGAGAAAAACTCTAATTAAAAATTCAGAACTTCGAATAGTTTTTAGGAGTTATTCTACACTTGTTTTTACTTAATATGTAATTCTTTTATGTAATTTTGCTTCTTTGTAATTGCCTACTATATGTCGCTGCATACAGCACATCAGCGCATTTCTCATAATTATTAATTTTATCAAAATATATATCTTGACTACATATATAATGAAGTTGGAAATCAAGTCATGAATCTTTCTCTTGTACAGAGCATCTTTTCATTGTAGTAGAACCAAATTAAATCCTTTATTTTTGTGTGTGGTGAAATATATACATGTGTGATGAATATTCACACATGTATAAAATAAACCCCTTTCCAGTTCAACCATTTTTATACACACAATTCCATACCAAAGTGAATCTTTCTTTTTTATAAATCATTTTATTGGGGGCTCGTACAACTCTTATCACCATCCATGCATCCATCCATTGTGTCCAGCACATTTGTACATTTGTTGCCATCATCATTCTCAAAACATTTGCTTTCTACTTGAGCCCTTAGTATCAGCTCCTCATTTCCCCCCTCCATCCCAACTCCCCCTTCCCTCATTAACCCTTGATAATTTATAAATTATTCTTATTTTGTCATATCTTACACTGTCCGACGTCTCCCTTCACCCACTTTTCTGTTGTCCATCCTCCATTGAGGAGGTTCTATGTAGATCCTTGTGATCGGTTCCCCCTTTCTATCCCACCTTCCCTTCACCCTCCCAGTATCACCACTCTCACCACTGGTCCTGAAGAGATCATCCTCCCTGGATTCCCTGTGTTTCCAGTTCCTATCT